>NW_022589711.1:57472280-57882328 GCF_004348235.1 Phoca vitulina | reverse complement strand
GCGAGGCTGTGATTGACAGGCAAGGGAAGCGAGGCTGTGATTGACAGGCGAGGGAAGAACAGCAGTTGTGCCTGTGATGAAGATCCTCTGGTTCTTTGTGGTTCTAGGCCCCATCGCTGTATCAGCAGCTGCCAGTCGTATTCCACCTTTAGCTCTGAGAATTTCTCTGTGTCTGATGGAGAGGAGGGAAATACCAGCGACCACTCCAACAGTCCTGATGAGTTAGCGGACAAACTTGAAGACCGCCTGGCGGAGAAGCTAGATGACCTGCTGTCCCAGACGCCAGAGATCCCCATTGAGATATCCTCGCATTCAGACGGGCTCTCTGACAAGGAGTGCGCTGTGCGCCGCGTGAAGACGCAGATGTCTCTGGGCAAGCTGTGCGCAGAGGAACGTGGCTATGAGGTGGGGCTTCTCCCTCCTCCTCTCCTCACTGTAGCTCTTTGGGGTCAGAGCGTGCCTGGGTCCCTACGGCCTTTATAATTATTAAGTATATGAGATAAAACAGGTGCCTCCAAGAAGTAAGTAGAGTACAGAGATACACAGAGCTCCCCAGTAAGGGCAGGTCTCCCAAGTGAGACTCAAACATCGAACGGCTCAGGCCTCCTTCATTCTAAGATTAGGTCAAACATCACCTGCTCCTGACCCCGTCTCGCTCCTCCATGTCCCCACCGTCCCCTGGATGATGCTCTCATAGCACATGGGATGCTCGAGGTCTTGCACAGCACAGGACTGTCCCTGTCTTGGGAGGCAGGATAGCATGGTGGCCAAGAGTGCACACCCAGCCTCCAACGGCCTGGATGCCAAGCCCAGTCAGGGTTCTCTCCTGGCTGCCACGCTGGGCCAGCTGCTAACCTCTCTGTGGGTCAGTGCCCTCGTCTGCAAGGGGGAGTGATGACGGCATCTGTCTCCTAGAGTGCTTGTGAGGATTAAGTGAATTTCTAGACGTAAAGCCCTACAGCAGTGCCCAGATCATAGCCAACACTCTGCAAGCGGGGCTGAGGTGGTCCTGCTGTAACTGCCATCATCATCATCGCTGTCATCACCTCTCTAGGTCTTCTTTCTCCAGAAGCCCAGCAAGGGCGGGACCTGGGCTCATTTGTCTTAGCCAGCAACCCAGTATGGTGCCTGTCATGTGGGAGGTGTCCGATACGTGTTTACTAAATGATTGCCCAAATGGATTAATGTTTTATTTTGTCTCGACTTTGCAGAATCCTATGCAGTTTGAAGAATCGGACTGTGACTCTTCCGATGGAGAATGTTCTGATGCCACAGTTAGGACCAATAAACACTACAGCTCTGCTACTTGGTAATGGAGGAAAACCCATCCTGAAGATCTCATGACTATACTGGCATTTCAGATCGTTCCCCCCCCTCCCCCCAGACTCTTTCCCCTCTCTCCTTGCTTTTTTGTCTGGGAAGAGAGCTGCCCCATCTTTCTTACCCCTAGAAATGAGCTGCAATAACAGGAACATGAGACTTCGCAAATCTCTGGAAAAAAATATCCAAATGAAATTAAGTCTCACTGAACATTTCAATCAAGAATGGCAGGGATCTATTTTATTGAATATTCTAGCTACTGTAACATTGATATTTATTTTTGTTTGACATTTTAACACTTTGTACTGTAAAGAGTGAACTATATATGATATAGAGAGAGAGACAATAATTCTTGCAAAAAAAAAAGAGAGAGTGAGAGAGAGATAAAGGAAGAAAGAAAAGAAAGAAGTGGAATTTAGGAGCAACATCCTTGGGAATTTGTGGGGCCAGGAGGTATTACTGCTACTTGAACAGGGGACCAGTTTTTTGGCCATAAGTGACTGAAGAAGAGCCAGAGCAAGACATATGGATTATTTTAGAAAACAAAGAACAACAAAGGAAAAGCAATTCCAGGTAACTTGTGAACAGACCACATTAAGTTCAACCAGCTTGTCCACACAGGTGATGGAAATGGCCTAGAAAAGATTGATGACCAGATACTTGCACCCAAGGCCTTTGAGGGCATGTGCTTACTCTAGGAGGAAAAAGACAACTACACCTGTGGAAGCTGATTTCATTTTAAAAATTTGAAGCAGCATCTGGTAGTGAGACTTACAGATAGCGTCAAACCTTGTCTTTGACAAATACTTCCCTTTTTAATGCTGTCATCGTCATGACCTTGACAAACGTGTGACCTTGACCAGTGTGTTGATTTTTCAGACTCAAGTGCCATTTTCTTCTAGCCTATTTCCTTTCCACCTGTTGACCACTTCCTTTAGGAAAAAAAGGCGGGGGGTGGGGTGCTGATAAGAGAAAAAGGGGATTTACAACAGTATTAGAAAAGCAAATGTGGAATTTGTGAAAGTACATTCTAACAGTGTCTCAGTTCCACCTCGTGCAGAAGATGGGACCGCCCCTCTGTGGAACCAGGTTGCTTGTCTACTAGAGTCATATTCATTCAAACAGAACAGACTTTGAAGGCAGCTAGCATGTGTGTGAGTCTGTCCAGTGTCCAACCGCAAACCACCCCCTCGTTTTCATTCATTAACTCATTCCATCCGGGAAGCTTTAGGGCCCGGCTACCCCTAGCAGGCATAAAGGCAAAAGAAGCGACTGGCAAAAGGCAACCCCTTTCCCACCACAACAGCATTTTCCTTAAATGCAACTTGTAAAGTATATTTTACTGCACTCCGGATCAATGCAGTTTGGAACAATTGGATTTGGAAATTTCTGGAAAGAACTGATGCCGAGCAGCAGTTAGAAAGATCTGACACTGTCCAAGGCATGAGGTCCTGCTTGGCTCCGGGGTCCTGGGCTTTGAAAAGCACCCCAAGGTACTTCATGGTGCCTTGGCTTCAAGGAAATTTTTATCTAGAATTTTATATAAAAACAGGTGTTGGCCTAGTTTCCGTCTCTTTCTCCAAGAAAGGTTACTGTCAAATAACCTCTCTAGGCTCAAGACCTGAAGACCCTGGCTCAACTCTTTGACACTGCATCACGTTGGACATTAGGAAAGACTTACACATACAGGTATTAAACTATTTCCAACACAGATGAAACTGTTGCCCCCCCTTCCCTCGGTGTCACTGATTGCATCAGCCAAAAAGGAAAGGCGGAGGGAATTTAGAGCAGTTCCTTTTGCTTGTTTGATCCCTCCATTTGTTTACACTTTATGTTGAGACATCGATTTAAAATTTAGTGTCTATAATTTATAGCTCTTAGGTAGGATGAAGGAGAATGTTTAACTTATACAGAGAGCAGTATTGTTTGCATTAAATTATTCCATTTTGTATAAATTCTGTAGCTGGACTACATGAAAGATCTTAAGTTATGGCATTATTATCATTGTTATTTTATTTTATAATAATTATTCTCATTTTCTGTCGATCAGAAGGTGTGGTTTACAGTGTAGCACAATGATTGTGTGTATTGCTAACCATGAGTAATGATGGCTTTTTATGATCTTTATGAAAGAATGAAAATGGAACTGCCATTTGGGAGCTCCCTGGTATTCATCTTAGTTGTATTCCCTCATTTTCTGTGTGCAACAACAATCATCTGAGGATGCGGGTTCTGCCCTGGAGCCCGGTGGATACACTGTGGTTTTGACTTGATCCTAAAAGCTCCTGGGTGGGCAGATGACTGAGTGGATGGACAAATACTTCAGAAGCTGTAAACTTTCTCAAGTTTCTTAAGAAATAAAATCATGGGACTACATTAGAAGCAAAAAGAGAATTATTTAGTGCCCTGGGAGGAACCGACCTAGGGGGTTGCCGCCCGGGGCCCGTAGGTCAGGCAGCGGGCGCGGGCAGCAGGTTGTCCTCTCCCTCCTGCCGGGTCCCATAGCACCAAACCCTTTTTTTTCTCCTGGCTGGGAATAGCAAAGAAACATTAAAACAAAATGACATAAAATGCCTGGCTGTGATGTCATCCAGTAAAAGATGAGAGAAATTCTAAAAGGACGCCTAGTCACTTAGAGGGTCATACGGCTGGAAAGGTACCTTGAAAGGCCAGAGTTTCCATCCTTGGACCTTAGACCCACACTGTCCTCTGACTCTCTCTGCTTTGTTGCTTCTGGGAACAGAGAGGCTACAAGTCTACATCCTCTTTCTCTCTAGCATAAAACACACTTCAGCTCGTCCAGTTCTTGCCCACCTCTAGTGGCAAAAGAGAAACATGAGGGTCAGCTTCTGTCTTAGCACCTTTCAGTGATGGTCTTCCTAGAAAATCTGATACCTGATACCTCATAATTTTGATGTTTTTTTGAATTACCATCTTGACTGCCTGTCATGATTATGCCATATATACCCATCTGGGTTACTGTTATGAGCATGCTAGGCTAGCAGACAGTGTTGAATCTTTAGTCATTCACCGTATTGTCAAGAGTTGAATAAAGTTCCACACTGAACATTTTTATTTTTAGTAGAAGTGACTAGAGGCTTCAGAAGAGAACAGTGTCCATAGTCTAGGTGAAAAGCCTTCTCTATCCCAGCCTGGCCCTTCACTGCCTGCCTTGAGCTAACCAGGACAGTTGTGAATCGGTGTGTGTTTCTTTGAGAACAACTTCACAGTCATCTGAAGAGTGCTGCATCCAGAGCTCAGGGAATCGAAGAGTGGATTCTTCAGTCCTCAGGACCATGCAACATGCTGTAAGGAGCCTCACAAGACTATGATTTCAAGCTTCAGTGTTGACTGAAAGTTTAACCCCCTTGGGATGAGCGTTCACATTCATTTAGCATCTGTTTTTGACTGACTGCAAGATAATGGGTTTTGTCTTGCAGATGAACATTTGGTTCTGATTTTCATCTATTTCTAGATCATGTCCTCTGATAACAATTCCTATTAAAATGGCTTAGCAGAGGGACTGAGAAGCCGACATCCACTTTGAAATAATAGACCTTACCGCCAGTGAAGTTTCAACCTGTTCGCAAGATTGTGGGAGCTCCTACTCAAAAAGGGTAGCGATGCTAGCTAGCTCTGCCGTAAGATGATTTGGTACAGCCTACTTGAATTTCAGATATTTAAAAACTTTAGTATCAACAAATCATCGTTCTAGAATTAAGGATTTTTAAAGTAGGACTTAGTAAATACTAGACATACATTTCAGAGCCTCATTTTTGCTAAATTTCCCTCTCACCCCAAGTAATAGATGTGATGGTATTGGATTTTCCTGGTACCAACCCAATTTTAAATGCCCTCCCCTACTATGAAGAATTGACATCCTTTCCATGTGAATGCAGCCTTATTGATCAAATAATTTACTTTTTTATCCCCATGCCCTTTTGTCTCAAGTTTTCCCCCTTTTCGTAAAATGTTCCCACTTGAACTTTCTGGAACTGAACTCTCCAGAAGAGAACATATTTGGAACCCAAGGAATTCCTGCCCTGCCCTGCCCTGCAGTATAGTGTGTTTTGTTTTTCCACTAGAAAAAGAAACCAGAAACCAAAATACTACTGCATACCGCCATCTACCACCTCCACCCTGAACACCCAAGACTGGTGTTATTTATTGATCGTCATATTCTTTCCACAGCCTCAGAACCTCTCACAGCAGGGCACTGGGGACAACTACCACTTGATTGGAATTGGTGTGTAGGGGGAGATCCGTTTTGGCATCCCAATCCTAAGCTCATAATTAATTTTCTCAAGGTGGTTTGATATCTTGAGTTAGCTCTGAAGGGAGAGTGACAGGATCACACCAGTGTCCTCCTTATGGAGCCCACCCTGTGGCTGTTGGGGCGTCAGCACCATTGGCAGGAAAAAAGGCCACTTGCTTCCACCCACTGCCCTTTTGGATGACAATTCCAACTGAATAATTTCCAATCACTGATGAATGGAATTCCAAAGTGTCTCTTCATTTACATCATTTCATTGTGTTCAGTAAGCATGTTCCTCCCTCCCCTTCTATGAACAAAGTTAATACGTTAAGTCCCAGTTACTTGCTTCTTTCTTAGACTCCGTGAGGCTAATGTACCAAAACAATGTGATATTCTTTTTAAGACTTTGACTTGTACTGTCGGTATGAATTTAGTGCCTTTCCAGGCAGCAAGATTTTTCTTCTTTGCTGATTTCATAGAATAAATGCCCTAGTATACTCCTACCACCGTTACCAACCTCATAGACTAGCACATAAGAATTACATTAGTCGGCTTGTTTGCATGCTACCGCCAATATTGCAAGCGCCTATTCAAACTGGAATGAACAAGGTTGCCAGGTGGAAGACCCTTCTGGAACCCGGAACACTTCTCAGGGACAAATGGCAGAAGAAGGGGAGCTCTCAAAGCACTGCTTTGAGAAACAGGGTTACCTCCAAAGAGTTGGGGTAAGGTTTCTGTTAACTGTCACGTGATGAGGGCATCGTGGCAGGATTTCACAGAGACAGCCCCCTACGTGGATGCAAGGCCGCTGTAAGGAAACCTTCAGCCGAATGCCAGGCTTACTCCCTGGAGCCACTTCACCGCACTCAGGAGCGCTAGCCCCTGGCCCCAGGTTGCTGCCCAGTGTCCTGGCAGAAAGGGTCCTCCGATGGTGCCACGCAGAGGGCCCCACAGTCAGAATGTGCCAGCTCTTAGGAAGATGGCCCTTAGGGACCGTATCACCTGGGCGGCTCTCCACCACTCGGATTCTTTATTGCAATAATTGGAGTTCCTATCAGTTTGGAGCAAATTCTTTCCTGTGGTTAAGTCTCAAAATGAGCTTCCTCATCTGTCTCCCCGGGGTCTCCAGTCCTGTCAGTCCCCCGCTCCCTGTGGTTTCGGACGCCAGCTCCATTTGTACTGAGCAATTGTACGGTGAGGGGAACGGGAGTGACGATCGAAGCAAACCAATGCATGGAATTAAACAAAAAGTGTGCTTCACTCCTTTCTGGTCCTGTCTTTTCCTAAGGTGCTATGTGGGTCCTGACAGCTGCCTTCACCTGTCCGGGCACTTGTCAGAGCTTTCGGGAAGGGAAGACTCGACAGGCAGGGTGTCCTGCGGCCAGGAAAGCCGGGGGTGGAGAAGCTGGTTTCTGTGGCTCTGTTGTTTCAGACACACCCACAGAAGGAAGGGAAACCATCGTTTTCTTTCCTCATAGTCTCTTCTTGTTTTGTCACAGCCTGGACAGGTGCCCTCTTGCCTTCCCACGGCTTCCCCGCTGCCCATCTTGTAGGTCCTCCTCTGTTTCTAGTGACCCCACTATCGAGTGAGTGCAGAGAAGAAAAAGGGGAAAACAAAAATCTGGCATCCAAAGAATCATAGTGGTGAGAAGCCTCCCAAGAGTGGAAAGCTAAAACACCATTTTGGATCGTCTGCTTTTCAGCCAATCCTAATTCCCACTGGCAAGGGGAATGGAAAGTTAGCAACATGTCCAACACACACCACACAGAACATTAATATCCATTTATTTGGGAAATTGCTTTACCTGTAAACTCACAACTGGTAAGGCACATTGTAGCAAAATCATGGGGGGAGAGACAAACACAAGGATCTGTGAAGGGCAAAGGGCACATACTTGCAATAGTGTAGAAGACGCTGGTTTCCCCCTTCCCTCCTCCTCCTCCAGAACACAAAAAGCTACAGATTTCACACAGCCTTCTCCTCACCCCCCACTCGTTACCAAGCTTCTTTGAAAGCAACACATCTTTAAAAATGAAGTCCTTGTTGTGTTTTTTTGGATCATACCATGTCCCTAAAGCACAGCTTGGGAACTGATGCTTCCTACTGAACAGGAGCATTCTCAGGAATGCATGTAGAACAGTGGGCCAAGTGAAAGCCTTGGTAAGACTTTGGCCAAGCCAGATCAAAACCCAGCAGGTGACGCCCAAAGGCAACAGTTCCGGTAAGAAACGATGAGTTACTCCTGTAGGGTCCGGGATACCAGAGCTGGCCAGTTTAGGTGCCAAGGTCCTTGTGTCCCTGGCAGCATTAACCCAGGCCTGTGCCCGTTCAATACCACAGCTGCAAGAAGCAATGACAGCTACAGAACATTAAAACATCACACAACAAAGTAATCCAAAACCAAGTTTCCCTCTTTGGATTAAAAGATAAAAGTATTCCTCAGTTATTCTCGACAAATGACAACATGAAAAAAAATAGAGGGCACACTGGCTGATAGCTGAGTGTACTGAATCCATTCTCCTAGCAGGAGGATGGAGAAAGGATTCATACACAGAAAGGATAGATTAGAAAATGTACTGATAGTCATTTGGTTCAAGTGAGCCAAGGACGCTGCCCCATTCAGACAGGTAAGAATTTCTCCAGAACATACCTACAACATAGAGTTTGCTGCATTCGTATTTAATCTATTTGCAATCAGCTTATTTGTCAGGACATGCAGCTAAGAGGTTTGACATATATGGTTAAGGTCAGTGCATCTGAACACAAAGAGCATCACGGAGATCACTGTGCATTTGAGCTGTACGTGCAAGTTCTGCGCAGTCCGTCAGCTTGTTTCCCTTGGTTTATGGAAGAGGTAGCTCATCAGCAAAAAAGTAGTACACAATACTCTTCGAGAGGCTAACAAGATGAAGGGTAATGTCAGTGATGCAGGTTCACGTCATCATTTATACCACGAACACCCACTAGGGACTTAACAGGAGAACACCTATCACAACAGCCTACCACTTAGCAAAAGAGGCACTCTGGACAAGGACAATCAGCATCTTCTCCTAAGGCAGCTCAGGGCTTGGCAAGAGGCAAATACAACAGACCACCCTGAGTTCCTTGTTATTCAATAGAATATAAATAGGATTTTCTAGAAGGCCATCCGTTTCACAGAGTGTCCTGCTAAGCCAGGACTGGTTTGAGGACCTGGAACAATCCCCCTTCTAGGGCACAGAAAGTCCTTTATGAAAACACTGCACACAGATGAAGAGTGTCCAAATCACCTGTTGAGGGTAATTAAAAACGATGAGGGGCTGCAGAGGACCACACCATCACACAAATAAGCAACAGAGTCCAGGGACGTGGCAAACAAAAAACCAAGATCACGTGTCCTTTCTACTATTTAGGTGATTAGTGTTGCTTATTTCATTCAAATGCAGGTCCTTCTGACTAAATTTTTTAATGAGGGTTCCAGGAACTAAGGCGACCAGGGCAATGGCCAAAAGCTTGAAGACTGTTTCCCAGGAGAAAAGAGCATCCAGAGAGGTAAGAGTTGACAGGATGGAACCTGTCTGCACACAGATAAAATTGTACGGGACCAAACCTGGAAGAAAGGGAAAGAGCCTGTTACCAGGGGCAGCAAGATGAGAAACAATAACCCCTCAGAAACGTCCCCAGGAATTCACAACCATAACTCCAGATTTTTTTTGCCCAACTCCTGACCCCTAAGCACATTACCTCTTTCCCCTCTCCACCTCTTCCCCTCCTTTCCTCACTTCCCATAAACTGCCCTGTTTAACAAAAAGACTTGAGATGATTTACAAAAAATGCATGTGGCACAATAAGATAAAAATATTTTTAATAGGAAACAAAAAAATAAATGAAGGATAAAAGAAATCAGGAGATACGATTAGTATGAAAAAGTGTAAGGTTCACACATTTGCTAGAAGTGCCCTCAAACTGGGTTCTGAGGACCCAATAGCCTAAGTAATGAGAGGCACCAGCATTATGAGACTTAAAATATGCATAAGATAAAAACAAGTTTCTTAGAAACAGCACTACTTTCGCGTTCTATACTGTCTCTAAGAGATCATCAAATCCACTGGATCCCCGAGAAGTCTGACTGGTGGCCAGACAGGCTGGCTGTTTAACAATCCCCTGGGGAAGCTGTTAAAAACACATCCTCGGGCTCCCCCGACCCTCCCCCAAGATTCTGGTTACCTGGGCCTGGAGTAAAACCCAGGAACCTGCATCCTAACAGCTTCTCCTGACCGCCACTCCTGAGACTAATTGGTTTGGGACCCCCTGATCACTCAGTCCTCCCCTACAGTAGACGATGCCTCAAGATCACAGAGCACTCAAGGTCACACAGCTTGTCAGAGAGGAGACTGGAAGCCCGGTCTCCAGAGTCTTTCCCGGCCTCCTGCCACCTAGGTAATCACAGGCTGCTAAGTGAGGAACCAAGACACTTTGTCTGAAAGCCAATATGACCGGAATGAGCTGTGGTCGATTTTGCTTCGACTTAAGATCTCAATTTCTCTCTCAAGCGTTCCCTACTAATAGCAGCTGCTCAACCACAGATTTGTTCTGTCCGACCTAGAAGTCCTGAGTAGTCAGTCTTTCTCTCCATGCTCTCAAGTAGGTTTACGAGCAGCGCTCCTTGCCTTAGGCTTACAGAGGGCGGTTCACCTCCAATGTGAAGACGACAACAGTCACTGACTTTACGGGCTGATCCGAGGCCCAGACCCGGAGAAACCATGCTCTTGTCCCAGCCCCTCACCTGGCCAAGCTGCTCTGCTCCTCTCTTCAGCCTCCACCCTTTCTTCACCCACACCCCCTCACTCCAGCTCGGCTTTCCTGCCGGCATTTCCTGAGACCTGGCTAAGGGCCAAGTGACTCATCTTCCACAGAGGATGCTACCAACCCCCGTGCCCAGCACAGTGCTGCCCACAACAGGCGCTAAGCACCGCTGTGGGGTGAACTATCCTTACTTCTCCCAAAAGTATTTTTATAGGTTTTCTGTTCAGCCCTGAGCAGATCTGAAATCAGGAATAATTACTGGAGGTCGCGACTCTTGATGCTGTTCTTCACAAACCTGGGCTCTCAGAGGCAGACACAGGCCCACGTGGGTAGGCCTCCGACACAGCAATGCTCAAGACTCAGACTTACCCCACCAGCTTCTTACCAATCAGAACAGAGAAGAAGAAATGCACAATCGGGATGTTCAGAATCGGAGCTGAGAGGTTCAAGAACCAGTTTGGCGTCATGGGGAAAAGTCTCAAAAACAGCAAGAAAAAAAACAGGCTATTTCTATTCTCCTCCACCTGTAGCCAAAAAAGACAAGGCCATTAAGAAGCAGAGAATCTCTAGATATTGAAAATCTGATAGCACCAAGCACTGTTCTAGATACTTCATATATTCTGTTCCTGAATCTCCCAACAAACCTCCAGGGTAAAGACTATTTTCTTCATTTTTTTAAATTGAGATTTTATTTATTAATTTGACAGAGAGAGAGAGCACAAGCAAGGGGAGTAGCAGAGGGAGAGGGAGAAGCAGGCTCAATCCCAAGACCCTGGGACAGGGGCAGACACTTAACCGACTGAGCCGCCCAGGCGCCCCTGTTTTCCTCATTTTTAAAATGGAAGTACTGGGGTGCCAGGGTGGCTCAGTCATTAAGCATCTGCCTTCGGCTCAGGTCATGATCCCAGGGTCCCGGGATCGAGCCCTGCATCAGGCTCCCTGCTCCGCAGGGAGCCTGCTTCTCCTTCTCCCCCTCCTGTGTTCCCTCTCTCGCTGTGTCTCTGTCAAATAAATAAATAAAATATTTTAAAAAAATAAAATAAAATGGAAGTACCTGAGACTCAGAGAAGTCAGGAACTTGCCCAAAGTCACAGAGCGCGTAATGATGAAGCCGGAATTTGATCCCAGGTCTGTGCCTCATGAACAGACCAAAAGGAGCCCCTAAGAGCTCCAAAGCAGGGCGGGGGACCACGGTAGGAAATTCCTGCCTGCACACCCCTCAGGGCCCTGAGGTGACCGTCAGGGGGCCCAGCACTAGGTTGCGGCCCCTCCCCTTACCTTCCTCTGCAGCAGGGACACTTTCTCAGGAAAGTAGGAGACCACCAGCTGCTTGCCAAAGACACTGGAGAGCAGGTAGCAGCACGTGGCGCCCACTGATGTCAACACACAGCACAGCAGAAGCCCCAGCCATGGTCCGAACAAAGCACCAGCTAAAATATTCTGCAAAAATAAAACAAACCCCTCAGCCGTTAGAACATCTGCTGGCTACCAGTCACCTTGTACTGGGGCCCAAGAGTCATAGGTTCCCTCCTCTTCCAGTGATTTTCCCAACCCACACTCAACTCCCATTCTAAAGGGGTGAATGAACAGTGATGACAGGGCTGGGAACTGTACCCCTGGCCTTGGTCTCTTCACCTTCCAAACAGGGATGAGGTGAACACTTCAGAAGGCAGGAGAACATTCTCTGGGACAACATGGGTATACAGCCCCCCGGCCTGCTGCGCGGGCTGTGGGAGGTCCTGCGATCAGGAGTGCTCCAAGAAGGGAGAAATGCAACTCACACGTTATTGTTACCATTTTAAATGAACAGAAACCATGAATTTTCCTTCAGTAAGACCACCCAAGTTATATAAAACGTCCTCTTTCTTTGCTTCCTGCTGGAATTACATCTGTGGTAGAGAACACTGGGGGTTCCATGTTGACCAGAGCTCTAGCTGACACTCAAAAAAGTCTTAGATTCAGAAAAATGAAAAGTGAGCAAATACATCCTAAATACAGTTTGGCCGGTAGACGTCACCCTGCCAAACATGGGATCCAAGAGAGAAAGTAAAAGGGGAACTTCCAAGTGAGAAGGTGGGGGTCTGATGAGCACCTACTGTAAGTGAAGTGCTTGACTACATGTCTTATTTCATCCTTACAACGACCCTGTGTCATATGCCATCCTTACAGCATTCTCGCAGGGAGAGATTAAGTATCGTGCCCAAGCTCCTCCACTAGACAGAGACAGGATTCACTCCCAGGTAGCATCTGACTCTGCCCTGAATAGGGATCAGCTCAAGAGGGGAGGCAGGGGGCGCCTGACTGGCTCAGTCAGTAGAGCCTCTGACTTTGATCTCAGGGTGGTGAGTTTAAGCCCCATGTTGGGCATGGAGCCTACTTAAAAAAAAGAAAGAGGGAAGGCAGCTACAGGGGCACCCCCAAGAAGTCAGTCCCAGACCTCAAGCACCACACACCTCCCTGTCTCTCTTGACATGGACATGTTTGCTTTTCTTCCAGTTTCCAGCCCGAGCCTGGAGTAAAGATGCCAAGGCAGGAGAAAAAAGCAGGACGGAAGGAAGCTTTCAGGGTCTCCTGCTCAGTCACTTAGTCATTCAACAAGTGCTGAGGGCCACTGTGCACCAGGCACCATCACCGAGCCAGGTGCTCTCCACGCACCGTTCCATTTAACCCTCCACAAGACAACGCGCAGGAGTAGCCCCAATTTCCAGATGAGGAAACAGAGTTGGAGAAGTTAAAGGGTTGCCCGTGGTTACACAGCTGAGATTCAAGCTCACCCCAAGCCCTAAAATACACACACATTGACATGAAACAGCTGAAAATGCTGTGGGGAGGACAGCAAGGTTCTTCCTTAGAGCCTTAGGCAGCAACTGAACAGAAGCAGCCCGCAGCGAGAGTGCACACCCAGGCCCAGCACCACGGCTCCGAGGGCGGTGGGGGGGGCCGCCTGGGAAGTCAGGACGATTCGTCCTCCCCACACCCTCCCCACGCAGGGAGGTCTCCCCGGCCTCTCCAGCCTCACATCATCATCAACAACTTGCATCTGTTCGTCAAACATCTGGGAAGGCACTTCCCTGAGCCGGGCAAAGAAACACAAAGCCGAGAATCAGGAATGGGCCCGGTTCTCAAAGAACTCAACGACTAGTGGAGAACACGGATTTTCAAAAAGTAATAGAAAACGGTGCCAAGATGCAGAACGTTCTGGAAGCTCCGAGAGGAACAGCTCACCCAGCCCGGACTGTGTGTGTGTCTCTGGGACAGCGCGCAGCCATCAAGGCCTTGGAAACAAGAGGAGAGGCCGACTCTGGGGCCAGGGAGACACAGGTTCAGCCCCCCAGCCCCGCCCCTCCTCTCCCTGTCACCTCGGACAGTCCCTTCCCACCGCAGTGTTTCCTTATCTGTAAAATGGGATCATGACGCCCACACGCTAAGGCTGCTAGGAGAGTTAAATAAGGTCAGGAAAACAACCAGGACAGTGTTTGACCCAGGGGAGGCTGTCGACAAATGGCCGCCACAGTACTCTTCCTCTGGACTGTGTGATTTGCAGCCTAAGGGCCCCTCTGCAAAGACAGAAGGTGGATTCCTGGCGGGCACAGAAGGAGGGCAGGGCACTGACCAGGAAGCTGGAGCCAGGGATGGCAAAGCCCTGCTTGTAGAGGTAGGCGCCGCAGAAGAGCAGGAACACGTAGGCTGGGTGCTCCTTCCGGTACTCTCGAAGGACCTCGGAGAGCTCCCGCAGCTCCGCCAGGTCTGAGGGGAACCACAGTGACCTGGGGATTTGGAAAAGCGCATGGAAACGTGAGTCCAGATCGGCCTAGGACCTAGGAAAGTCACTTGTGCCTTCATTCCAAAGTAGGTTTATAAATGTGCCCATCATCTGGTTTGCTGGGAACGCACACATACTGGGAGCCCAGGGTGACAGGGGACCTGATACCACACAGCGGAGGAAGACAGAAGAGCCCTGGTTTGGGAAGCAAGACCTGGGTTAGCATCTCAACTCTGCTGCTATCCAGCAGTGTGATCTCGGGCTAGTCCCTAGGCCTCAGTTTCCTTATAGAAAAAATGAGTGGTAAGTGCCCTTTTAGTTCTCAGGTTTTATGATGTATTCTTAAGAGGCAAACGCATTCATTTTCAGGCAAGAACTAAATGTCCTAAATTGGCTTCCCTTCATGGAACGCCCCCTCCCCCACAAGCTTCAGGCCAAGGACAATTGAAACTTCACAGTGCTCCCCAGTTACTAGGTAAAAAGACTGTTTTATCAGTCACTAACAGGCCAATTAAAGATTCTCTGGGAAAGTATATCTGTCCCATACCATAAACATAAGCTTCTTGGTAACATGTCAGGCTTGAAACCAACCCTTTCAAAGAGGCTCCCCCCTCCCCAACTCTTTATCTGGCCCTTAGGGCATTCTGAATCCTGTACAAGGGTTACAGTGTAAAGGCTACCTTGCCTTTGAGATAAGAGTAACCCTTGAATCCATCAATGATCAATTATGAGCAAACCCGCCTACTTGTCATCAGAATGTTTCTCTTAGTATGTCTGACATCCACAGCACAGCCTTCTCAACTAGAGCAAAAGAATACTGTAACTGAACACAGTTATCCTCATATTCAAATATAAGTAACATCCTTGCCAACGCAAGGCTGTGCCAGGCACACTTCCATAAACTTCATAAACTGTATGCTACACTCCCGGGGAATCAGCCCGGCGGCGCCGCCTCCCGCCCCACCAAGTCGGTCATGAGAAGGCAAAAAGGAGAGACAGCCAGGAAGACGGGCGGACCTGATCATTAGTTCGTGAATAATTTAAAGTCCATGCAACACTCCTGAAGACCGAATGCCTGCAAGCCCCAACGGCAGAGCTGACGGGAAGCGAGATGGGGTGGGGAGGACGGAGGAGGGAGGCTGATAGCAGTTGTGGAGAGGGGGGCTGCCGGTCCACCCCGGGGCGAGGGTCGGGTTAGGGCTGGGCCCGGGAAGGCGACGGGCGCACGGCTCCCGCGGCGACGCCACCGCGCCGACAGAGGCGCGCGAACGGGCGCCGCGGGGATAAGACGCCGCGTTTCCCTCTGCAAATCACCGCCCTGCGTGCAAAGCCAGCGATCGCGCGCCCAAACTGCACACCGCGCAGCCGGCAGCCGGCAGCCCCAGCCAGGGCCCCGACTCCCATCCACCCCGCCGGCCCGACACCGGACAGATGCGGCCGGGCCACCAGACCCCGATCCCCAGTCCCAGAACCGAACCCCCCGCCCCCGACGCCTCCGCTCCCGGAACCGAATCTCCCACTCCCAGACCCCCTCCTCGGACCTGGCTCCCTTCCTCTGACCCGAACGGCGGCCCCCGCCACGCACCTGCCTCCGGTCTCCTCGCCGGAGCCCAGCGTCCGCCCCCGGGGCAGTCGCGTCGACAGCAAGTACAGGGCGAAGGTGGAGCCGACGAAGACCAGCAGGAGGCCGAGCAGGGGGCGCATCTCGGCGCCCGCTCCCGGACCCGCCGAGCCGCCGGGGAACCTGCAGGTGGCTCCCGGCCCGGGGCTGCGCGCGGCCTGCGCCTGCGGAGCGCATTCACGGACGGACCGGGGCGGGGTCCGCACCAAGCCCCGCCCCTGGACCCCGGCCCCGCCCCCGGCCTGGGCTCCGCGGGCTGAGCGGGCTTGTTGAGATTCCAGCCGAGATTCCAGCCGAAACCTGTCTTGCAGCAGCTCTACTGTGCGTCTGCCCTCCTTCCGTCTGCGCATCTTTTTCCATGTTTACCTCTGTCTCTTTCTCTGCTTATTTGCAGGCTCTTTGCCAGGCGCTGGGAGATCCAGAGGTGATTCACGAGCCCTGCCTACAGCGAGCTTGCAGTCTAGTGCTCAACACTCTCTTGTCCACCCCCAGCTGTGATACAAAGCAGATACAGCCCGTGCTCCAATCAAGTGCGGTGGGACGGTCATAATGACCACAGAAATAATTAAAATTACTTTTTATTGAGCCCATTATCCCTACCCCTCACAACAATCCGGCAAGGTTGGTATTTTTGTCTTTATTTAACAGATGAAAAAATCTGAGTCTCAGATTAAGTGACATCCCCAGAAAAGAGAGCCCTGATTACTGTTGCGGAGGACCACCTGAGCTAGGGCGTCTCAAGCTCTTTGTTGGTCTCTGATGGCTCTGGCGGTAGTCAGCTATTTTGTTAACAGTTCTGGTAAAACTGCTCATCATAGCTTCTGGGCCCGCTGTGCCTGCTCCAAGCCATGAACCTATGATTCTAAAGTATCAGTTAAACTGATCTCTGGAATATCCCGCAGGAAGGTGGCAGCCTGGGCTGTGGCCACAGCTTTTTTTTTTTTTTTTTTTTTTTTTTGAGAGGGAGAGCAGGGGGAAGGGGGAGAAGCAGACTCCCGCTGAGCAGGGAGCCTGATGTGGGGATCCCAGGACCCTGAGACCATGACCTGAGCCGAAGGCAGACCCTTAACAGACTGAGCAGTAACTTTCTATTACTGATAAGTCTCTTGACTCTCTTGAGTGAGGTTTGGGGTAGTGGCTATAATCATTTTAAGAATAATAAGAGCGATTGTTAGGTATCCTAGAAAACATGCATCAGTAAGGCCTCCAACTATTAAGACATTCATAAGCCCAAGGCTGGTGATCATATCCACAAATGAAAATGTATCCCCCTGGTGGGCAGAGGACTCCAAATGTTAAAAGAGAGAGAGAGAGTCAGGATTAGAATCCAAGTCAACCTGGGTACAAAACTAATGGTCCCACACTGCGTGGATTCATGGAGGAGGCAGGGTTTGAGTTTACCTTAAAGATGAGCAGGATTTCCACAACAGAGAAAGGAAGGAGAGGGTGAGCTAGGGGCCCAAGTAAGGCACCAGAGTCCAGTTTCGTGAAGCCTAAACTATATGAGAAATGAGAAGTTGGAGACAAACTGGAAAGCATTGGAAGGCAGGCTCGGGAGCTGGATTTTTCAATATTGTGCATGGTGAGACAGGAACAGAGGTGTTTAAACAAGAGAGTGATTTAGTTCCCGTTTTAGGATGTTTGCTCTGGCAGATGATTAGAACACGTTCTGAGTTGGTAGTTGCAACTGTCCTAGTAAGAAAGGATGCAGGCTGAGACAGGACCACAGCAATGAGAATGAAGGGAGGAGGATGGACACACGAGGAGGAGCTGAGTTGGTAGGAAATATGACGGATTACATGGAGAAGAGGCAGAGAGGACTCCATAATGCCACAAGCCTAGACAACAGAGAGAAAGCGTCTTCATCATATCATTGAGAGCACCTCTTGGGCCAAGTAAGAAGCACCTGTCAGAATTTGAAGTGTAGCAGGTCCTAGCAATTCCGTGTCTAGGAATTTAACTTAGAGATATGCTCACAGACAAAGATGTATGTTCCAGGGTATTCTCTCAGCTTTGTTTTGGTATTACGAGATTGGGAACAACCTAAATGCCCATCAGTTGGGGACTAGTGAGATTATTTGTGGTATATTCAAAAAGGAACACTAAGTAGCTTCCTAAAAGAGGGAGTCAAATCTATATCATGATAGAGCGCAGTCGCCATGGAGATAGCAGGGATAAACAGCGAACAGACAAGTCGCATTGTTAGAGCATACCATGATACATCTATAGAAAGAAAAAAGGGATATGCTTTCCCTTTTCAAACTACTGAAGTATTTATGAATGAAATGATTCAGTCTGGGATTTGCATCAAAATAATGGGATGCGAGTTTAGTGGTAGGGATAGAAATCAAAAAGATTGGCCATTGAATTGGTAATTGTTGAAGCTGGCTGATGGGCACGTGGAGGAGGATTTTATACATGTATTCTATTTCCGTATGTTTGAAATTTTCCATTTAAAAAATGTGGGGAAATTGTCTCAGCCCTCCATTCGTTCTCTCCCTTCAAACCCTCCATACCAGCTGAGCATGCACCATGTTAGTTCATGTCTTTACAACGCTCTTCCCTCTCTCTTGGGCAATCTCTGCCTGAAAAATTGCTACTCTTTCATAACCACACAGGGCAATTGTCACCTCCTCTGAGAAGCCTTCTCCAGCTCCCACATTCAGAAAGGTTGTTCCTTCTCTGTGCTTGGGGTTCCCTGTGAAGTGTCTGTATTCCTATTATTACAAATACTGTGTCATTATCCATCTCCCCAGTGGACAGTAAACATTTCTCTAAATGAGACAATGTCTCATCTATCTTTTGTCTGTCCCAGCCCTTAGGCCTGTGCTTGGCTTATAATTGGCACTTAACAAATGTTTGTTAAATTAATGGGTCAGGTCTAGCGAGGAAATGATTAGTTGTTTGGATGGGTACATGTTGATTTGAGAAGTCAGAGGAATACAGGAGGAGAGAAAGTAAATGAACAACTAACATTATTGAGCCTGTGCCAGGAGTGTGCTGGGGCCAAGAACAGTAGTGAACAAGAAGGCAAGGCTTCTACTCTCAAGGACTTGACTCTCCCTTTGGTTGGGGGACAGCATGGGGAGAGTTATCATTTTAGAGTAGAATAGGTGCTCTGGGGGAAATAGATATGGCAAAGCTTATTCAACTCCAGAGAAGCAAGTATCATGAACCCACTTAATGAGTGCATGGGTGAGCAGGTGTTCAGATGAAGGCTCTTTGTGAGTGCTGCTGAAGGCCACAGCTGTGAGTGCTGAATAAGACGCAACCCCCGTCTGCCCCTCCTGAGCCCCTGCTCCTTCCTCTGTCCTGCAGTGCATCTCAACAAGCAGGTGAAAATCCAGAGCTCCAATTGCATTCGGATCTGGAGATCATCTTTCTAGAGTAGAGAATCGAAACAAGGGGATGGGAGAAGGTCTCCTAGACAGACAATGAGACTTTGGAAAGGAACAGCAGCTGAGAGTCACTGAGTACTTAGTACACTCCAGACCGCACAGAAAGCATTTTACATGCATGCATGACAGCAGTTATTCCACATAACGTCCCTTATGAAGCAGGGACTTTTTTTAATTTTAATTTTTTAAATATTAATTTAATTTTTATTTTTTTTAAAGCTTTTATTTATTTGACAGAGAGAGAGCACAAGCAGGGGGAGTGGCAGGCAGAGGGAGAAGCAGGCTCCCCGCTGAGCAGGGGGAGCCCGATGTGGGACTCGATCCCAGGACCCTGGGATCATGACCCAAGCCAAAGGCACTCACCTAACCAACTGAGCCACCCAGGCGCCCTGAAGCAGGGACTCTTAACAGCCCCACTTTACAGTCCAGGAAAGGGAAGCTTAGGAAGAGTTAAGTAAGTTGACAGAGGTCACACACCAGAGCCTAATCTCTTACCCTACGCTACCTTCTTGAGAAAGAGAGGACTGAGATCAGAAGTCTGGTAAGGAAATCATGGAATCAGAGAACAAGATGGCTCACTCAGGGATGTCGGTGAGGGGGAGGAGTGTCCCAAGAGCCCAAGAAGCAGTGTTAGAAAAGGAAGCAGTGTGCAGTGTAGAGTCTGTGGGAAAACCCAGCAGGCACACCTGAGGGTTGTGGGATTCCGCGAACCTGGGGGGGGAAGAGACCGTTGACAGAGCTCTTTTGGGGGATGCAAACCTGATTTCCCACAGGCTCACCACCCAAGCCACTGCTTGCTGCCTGATCCACCCCACTCCCCGGGATTCCTATTCTGATTCCTCCTGCTCAACCTGTCTGCATGGGAAAGAAGCCTTAAACTGGGTTCCTCACTCCCATCCCACCTCCACACTGATCTGTCTCCCTGACCCAGCACCTGCAGAGCTAACTCTAACCAGCTGGTGCACCACCTGGCATATACACTAGCCTCTGTTGAGCCCATTCATTTACAGCACATGCCCAGGCGGCCTGACAAAGGACAGCAGTAACCCCCGACCAGGGACACATGCTGGACTGAGAAGCAGGTAGGTGCCAGTTGCTCAGGGAAGTGGGAGGGAAGAAAAGGCAAGAGTTTCCAGTGAGAGTGGATTAGCCAGGCACTCACTGAGGCTCTTTGTCAATAGCACTCAAGCTCCTTTATTGGCTGGATTGGATCTGCACAGAGCAGTTGAAAGGAGTAGCTCAAGGACCACAGGATTTAGCTACCCTACCCCGTTCCAGCCATAACTGATTGGAACGGGATGGACACCTTCCCCAAGAGGAGGATCTAAGTGCTGCTTCCTCTCCCTGGATTTTGGAATTGGGCCACCTAGTGATTGAATAGCTGGGGACACAATGGTACCAATGATCTCAGGGGTCCACAGCTGCCCTGTGAGGGAGCCAAGCTGAGTCAGAGACTCAAGGTAGAGCACAGGGTCAACAAAGGCCCATGAACTCTTGCTAAAGGCTCGGGGCTGCCCCATCCCTGCCCTTCCTGAAGGCTGATGGTTGAGCTCTTGGGTTTCCACAAATCCCCTCTCTAGTAAAATTCGCATTAGTATGAGTAGATTTCCCTTACTGGCTTCAAAGTCTTCTGGCTAAGCTAGGGTTTTGCAGGACTGGGAGCATGGCGCATGGGTCCAAGGATGAGAGGTTCCAGATTTAGGGTTTGGGAAGTAACAGTGTTAAGTGTATTGATGTCTAAATCCAAGTGGAGGTGACTCCCTCAAGTCCTAAAGATGAGTCCACTCCATTCTGTTCAGCAGACATTTATCGAATACTTGCTTTGCGCCTCACACTGTGCTAGGTGCTGGGGCAACAAATAAGCCACCGCTGCTCCTGCAGTGCTCACAGTCTCAGAGGGGGGACAGACACAGAAATACAGTACAATACAGCGTAAGAAAAGCAGTGATGGTGCACGTATAAAGTCAGTGGCAGAAGGGAGTTGTGGAAAGCAAGGGGGGACTTTGAACCACAGCTTGGAGTCATCCAGGAATGCTGGAGGGGCCTGGAGGGTTTTAGCCAAGGCTCTAAAATGGGGAAGTGAAGGAAAGCAAAATCTCCTTGCCTTCAGGACTGGTGGTTTTGGTGAAGAAGGGTGTCAGGACCATCTGGAAGGTTCTAAAGAGGAGTGAAAAAAGAGCCAACCTCTCTTTTTTCCCGGGGAGCCTGGGAGATGGGTAGTGGGTCTCCAGAGAGAATGGAAACAGTAAAGAAGTGCTGGGAAAGAAGGCTAAGGCAGAGAAGGCTGTGCGCCTCCGTGGAAACGGGCAATGGCTGGGAGTAGGGGGAGCTCTTACAACTGAACATGGTTCCATAGGGTTCAGAAGATCATGATGAGCATTCATTTAATATGCCCTGAGCACAGACTACGTTGTAGGCGCCACATTAGGCTCATTGCCCCTGCCTTGCAGAGCAGTCTAGTAAAGACAGACATTAACCAAATAATCACACCAATAAATGTAAGGGGGAAAAAAGCTCAGTAGGAGATAATTGATGAAGATGGGAGGGAAGTGGGTAGACTGCAATTTAATTGCATCTTGGATTTGGGATTCAGACAGAGACTCTGACAAAGAGGAGGGAGGAGAGGCAAGGATAGCAAGAGTGGGAAGTTCAGGGGCCTTGGGAGAACCTGTGAAGGGAGTGGCCACACCTGCCCTCACTTCTCTGGATCACTGTCACTTGAGACTCATTGAAATTCATCTCCATCCAGTGAACAAACTTCCTTCAAACTTCCTTCCGTTAATCATTCATTGATCCATCCGTTTGTCCATTCATCCACCCATTCCCCAGTGAGCCAGGTACTGTGCTAAGAGACACCAGAGAAGCCAAGACAGACCCCCTGGCACGAGGAGTTCATGATGATAGCAATGCTATTCTGACATTTTCTTGCTGTTGTTTTGGCCCCTGCCTACCAGGTGAGGGAAAGAGGGCAGAGAAATGGCAGTGCTAATCAAGATATGGGACCAGGGCGCCTGGGTGGCTTAGTCCGTTATGCGTCTGCCTTTGGCTCAGGTCATGATCCCAGGGTCCCTGGGATTGAGCCCCTTGTCTGGCTGTCTGCTCAGTGAGGAGTCTGCTTCTCCCTCTGCCTCTGCTCCTTCCTCCAGCTCATGCTCTCTCTCTCTCTCTCTCTCTCTCGCTCGCTCGCTGTCTCTCTCTCCCAAATAAATAAATAAAATCTTAAAAAAAAAAATACAGGATCAGTAAAACTCTAAAAAGAAATCAGGGCCTATCAGCACACTGATCTCTCTGTGCACAACTGCTGGAGAAATGTGGAAGAGGGAGGAAGGATGAGAAGATAGCCAAGTGGGCAGGAGCATCTCTGAGCCGCCTTCCGTCCCAAGTTCAGGCTCCACACGATGCATTCAGAAACCTGTACAAGATGTGCCACACAGGAATGTATGTATAGAGTTCTATAGTTTATCAAATAAAGACTCCATTTCTTTTAAAAGGGCTGTTCTCACGGAAAGGAGAACAATCACTTGGATGAGGAGGGGGTTATGGGCCTGTGACACTCCGGAATCTCAGGAACCTTCCTGCAGTGGCCACAGCTGCGGGATGGGTGGTGCCCCCCCTTCTTTGGCTCTGTGCCTGCACTGGGCATAAGGCCCCGGGGATGGTCCTCCCCTGGTTCTGGCCTCTCTGGCCTTGGCCCTCCAGGGCCTCTTGACCGAGCGGCTGTTGTCACTCCAGATGCACTGAGCATACCCACTCCTGGGGCAGCCCAAGGATTTTTCAAACTGGAGCACACCGGTGTATGCTTTGAATTCACATGTTAGCAACACAAGTTATTTAGCATCATTCCAGAAGGTTAGCATTCATGACCTCCAACAGGTGGATCATAGATAGCGTATGTTCATTTTGCATCTATGTATTCTCTATAAATTTCCTTCAGATAAGCAGGGATTGCATCAGTAACAAGGAAAAATGAACATTTCTGAAGGACTGCTTAAAGTGAGGGTTGCCTGGAAAGTGACCCTTCTTCACCTCAAGTGAAAACCAAGCTTTTTCTCTCCTACCTCTCGCCGCATCCACGGTCACTGTGAGCGAGCCTGTCCTACCGCTTCGTCTGCCTTTCTTCCCTCGGGCGCTTACTGTCTAGTCCCGGCAGCTGCCCCCACCCCCGTGCTGTCCCTGTGTCCCCACTGCCTCCACGCACCAACCCACTTTAGAGCGGGGTGTGGCTTTCCTGTCTTCCCAGAGCGAACAGCTCAAGAGACAGGCTGCTGTTGAGGAGGACAAGCTCTCTCATTGTATATTACATCAGCCCTATCAAAATAAATAAAAGCATATTCACATTTATCAAACCACTCACGGATGTGGCACCGGGATTTCCAAGAACCCTTCACAGACTTGCCCCCAAACCCACACGACAGCCCTGTGAGGTAGGTCAGGCTCCATTCCTTCCTATGTGCAAGGACCTGGAGGAGTTTGGCACAGGGAGTGCGGGGTCGAGTCCGAAGTGAGGTCTCCAGCCAGTCCTTCCCTTTCAGGTGCTTGACCGGCCACAGCGCTGAGCAGAGCTGCCCGAGTGACTGGCAGCAGAGCCGACAGGCCGGGACAAAGAGGCCCCAGGACGCAGCCAGACAGGCGCTGGGCTCTTGGGAGCCTGGCTATTTCTGACTTGCCCTACTTAGGGGCTCCCTTCCCAGGACCGTTCCATAATCCAAGGTCGTTTGACATTTTGCAATGTGACATCCATGGGACGCTGCTGGAAAAACACCCATACTTTTTTGTGCCTTGAGGAAAAGGTGAGGTGACAGTTGTAGCTTTAAAAAAAGCCTACAGTTGTAGCTTTCTTGACGTTACTGGTGCCCGAGTGTCCCAACAACAGTTACATCAGCAACTTGGGGCACAGGATGGGTTGGAAGACCGTCTCCATGTTCTCCATCAGCACAAGATCATACCGACACAACTGGGGCCTGCAAACACGAGACAGAATAGCCTTGTCAATCAAGTAGTAAACAGAGCCCGTTCTAGGAAAAGAAATCATATTCTGTCCTTAGGATCTAATATCGTGGAGCAATTATTTCTAACGTGATAGGAAAATGCTTATGGTAAATAAGCAGAACAAGATCAGCAACAATAAGAAAGCAGGATGTAAGATGTTATTTGCCACCTAACTTCGTCTAGCTTTGTTTTTTTTTAAGATTTTATTTATTTATTTTCATCTAGGTTTAAAGCAATAATAGAAAGGAGATTAGAAAGAAATAACCCAAACTATTAACAACTGTTGCCTCTGAATAATGACATGATGGGTGATATCGTTCTGCTTCTTAACACCTTTGTACTTTCCAGGTTTTATGAAATCAACATGTATTCCTTTGATGATCAGAGAAAAAAAAAGTATTAAAAAGTCCCATGGTTTTAAGATGTAATGACTGTCCTCTTAGAAGAAAGGTGTATTATGAAATGTTTTAGGGTACCCTAAACCTTCAGGAGAAAGGCAGTCATAAGCATAAATCACTGACTGCTCACAGCATTGTCCACCTCTGTCTTGTTGACAGATTGGATGCTAGGACTATATGTTGGAGTGGCATTAGTCGCAAAGCGCCCATGCCACCACAGCTTTGCTCTTTCTCCCCCAATTTGACTGTCCCCCCGTACACACACACACACACACACACACACACAAACACAGTTGCTTATTTTTTCTGACCCAATTGAGAATAGGTTGCTTACCCCTTAATACTTCAATGTGTATTTCCTAAGAACAAGAACATTCTCTGTGCAGTTATCAAATTCATCATCGAGATAGTACTTTCATACTGTATCAATGGAATAAAATATTCGTTATTCTGTACCTTTTTTTATATGAGGCTCTGTGTTTGCCAAATTATATGAGGCTCTTTTCCACAACAAAAATACTTGCAAGCAGTGTGGGTGGAGTGATTAGGGAAGAATTATATAACTATAAGCGTGTAACATTATTTCTTTGGATTACTGGGCCATTTATCTTTAAGTGCCTACCAGTAAAATTCTCTTGAATTATGGGGCTACTGGCTTTCATCAAGTCTGTTTTTGGAAAACCCCTCCCCTCCTTCATTATAACGGATGAAGTCCTATTAAAACATCAGATCAAGCAGATTGGACAGGAACTGAGAAGGTCTTTGGAAAACAAGGGCTTGTCAAACCCTGATAATGGCTCACCTCTCTGGATGGGCAAGTGACCTTAACTTCATGCGGAGAATCCTGAGCTTGTACTTGGGGCCTATAACAGATCCGGTAGAGAACACCAAGGAAATGTTCGCCACTTTATCCAAGTCTTGATTAAATCTTGCAAGCAGACTCACTTGGTGGTATTTCTGAAATACTGCAGGTTCACTGGAAGGAAGAGATAATAATTTTTAAGTGGATGTAGACTGCTAATGAAGCCTACAAATCACTCATAAGCAGGTAACCACTTGACCCCAAAGTTCTGCTGGGTTCCAAAGGACTGCGTAAGTGAAGCTTCTGGCCCCAGGAATGATGACATACTGTGGCACGAGAGACGTATGCCCGCCTACCATACACCAGTTAGCATCCTCAGCTCTTGACATGTCTCCATTCCCCCGAAAGATTCTTCAAGATGAGTGTTATTCATTTTACAGACAAGGAAACAGACGCTTGTAGAGCTTAAACTCCCCCAGGTCACAGGGCTTGTCTGCACCAGTGCAGGGACTCATACTCACTTCTGAGTTCAAAGTTAGTCTTTCCATGAAACTGCATTGCTAGAAGCGTATGTATATCATTAGCCCAGCTGGCTAACTAACTGAAAAGTTGTGCTTCAGCATCTGTTTTTTTCAGTCCTGCCTCTCAAATAAGAGAGCTAAATCCCAGGTTCCAATACTTTTTCCCAAGTGTGCAATGTTTCCTACAGTTGGAATTTCACATTGAGCCTAAGGTAAATCCACTGGGGAGGTTTAGCTGGGTCAATGTCCCTCTGGGGAGCTGGGGGAGGAGACTCCGGAGACCCACCCTGGGCTCAGAAATGGGAGGCTTGCTCTAGAAATCAATCCTTAATTTGGAGGTGGGAATGGGGGCTGAGGGGGGGGTGTGTCACCCCAGCCTCACTAGAATCATGTGTAAGTCCTGTGGAGAGCAAACATGCCACATGTAAAACTAATCTGAAAGGTCCCCAGATTTTAGTTTCTAAACACCATCCTCACTAAAACCTCCTTCTTCCAGGAGAAACGGCTGATTCCAGGGCTAGGTCAGGGAAAGTGCAAAGCGAGCCTGCAACAACTGTGTGCCTAAAAATGAGAAGTGCTCGAAGAATGGCGGGAGATGTTCCAGAGGATCTAGAATCACTTCACACTCATCCGGATGGCTACTATTCAAAAAAAACAAAAACAAAAAACTGAAAATAAGTGTTGACGAGGAGATGGAGAAATCATGCACTGTTGCTAGGAATGGAAGGTGGTACGACCACAATGGCAAAGGGTCTGGGGTCTCTTTGAAGAAGGAAAAATAGAATTACCTCATGATCCAGCAATTCTACTTCTGGGAAAACAAGGTCTTAAAAAGATATTTGCACACCCACGTTCATAGCAGCATCATTCACAAGAGACAAGAGGTGGAAGCAACCCAAATGTCCATCAATGGCTGGATGGATAAACACCATGTGGTATCTACATACAATGGAATATTATTCAGCCATAAAAAGGAAGGAAATTCTGCCATATGCTACAACATGGATGGACCTTGAGGACATTATGCTAAATGAAATAAGCCAGTCACAAAAAGATAAATATTGTTGGACTCCATTTATATAAGATATCTAGAGTAATCAAAGTCATAGAAACAGAAAGTCGAATGGTAGTTACCAGAGGCTGGAGGAAGAAGGAAAAGGGAGCTATTGATCAATGGGCATAGAGTTTCAGTTTGCAAGATGAAAATGTTCTGGAGATTTATTTCACAATAATGTGAATATTCTTAACACTACTGAGCTGTACACTTAAAAATGATTAAGATAACAAATTTTACATTATGTGTCTTCATCATGATCAAAAATGCATTTTAAAAAAAGGGCACAGACCCAGTTTGAAGAGATTTCACTGGCCAGATTTGAGACAATTTAAATAAATAATGGTAGTAACTGAGTGTAAGTCCCCATTAACAAAATAAAAATCCATGATTCCATCTTGATATAACCAACTAAAGGAATAAATAAATGGGGAGAAGAGAAAGCTTTTCCTAAAGGACGAATTAGAAAAATCACCATCTTGGGCGCCTGGGTGGCTCAGTCGTTAAGCGTCTGCCTTCGGCTCAGGTCATGATCCCAGGGTCCTGGGATCGAGCCCCGCATCGGGCTCCCTGCCCCACAGGAAGTCTGCTTCTCCCTCTCCCACTCCCCCTGCTTATGTTCCCTCTCTCGCTGTCTCTCTCTCTGTCAAAAAATAAATAAAATCTTAAAAAAAAAAAAAAAGAAAAATCACCATCTGGCAACCATCGTAGTAACAATTCAACCACAAAACATCAAAACTAGTGGGTAGAAGTTTGAGGACTAATGGAACATTTACATGGTCTTGAAGTACCTCTGTGCAACATACTTATTAATACAAAGGAAAAACAGAACTTGATAGTGAAGAAACTTGGCAGAAACCACCTTAATGAACTGATCCACGTTCATGGAAAGTTGTGGGCCGCCTGATAGGGCACGCTGAGCCAAACACAACATCAATTCTTGCTAGAGATGCATGATCTGAATGTAATCACGAGGAAGCATCAGACAAACCCAAACTGAAGACATTCTGAAAATAACTGACCTGTAAGTATCAAAGTCAAGAAAGTCAAGGAAAGATGGAAGGTTCCAAGTGAGGACTAAAGAGACAGGATAACCAACTGCAGCCAGTGACCCCAAACTGGATCCCTCTCCGAGAACATCTGTGCAACCACGAGCATGCAGGGACTTCAAGAGGGGGTGATGCCACCAGCAGATGGCAAAACCCAGCGTGGGCAGACGGAAGGCAGGAGAGGGAAAAGCCTTCCTGTAGCTGAGAAGCCTGTCTACGAGTACAGGTGGAACCCGCTCTTCCACCTGGAGGGATGTCTGGAAAGACTGGGTGCGGCACTCCCCAAGGGATTGGGCTCATACCCGAATAAAGGGAATGACAGCCAGTGAGCTACAGATTATGACCAATGATAGGAGCCAGATGTTTGTTTCTGGTAGCATGGTGCACTAAATAGCCTGAAAACAACTCCTGGTGATGGCTACAATTCAAACAAAAACAAAACTAAAAACCCTCTAAATTGCACCGAAGGGGAAAGTGAAGAATACTGGGAAGGCTCAAAAATATGTGGAGGCAGAAATACTGAAATCACATCACCTTTTGTTGTCCTCTTGCGAAAGCTAGTAATGGGTTTTCTTTTTCATGGCCTTGCAGGGCAGTAGGACAGGGAACAAAGCCACTCAAGGAGGGGAGTTGAGGGCACCTGGGTGGCTCAGTCGTTAAGCGTCTGCCTTCAGCTCGGGTAATGATCTCAGGGTCCTGGGATCAAGTCCCGCAACGGGACTGAGCAGGGAGCCTGCTTCCCCCTCTCCCACTCCCCCTACTTGTGTTCCCTCTCTCGCTGTGTCTCTCTCTGTCAAATAAATAAATAAAATCTTAAAAAAAAAAAAAAAAAAAGGTGGGGAGTTGAATGGGAGACTCCGGGGAGGGGTGAACTAAAAATGAATTCTAAGTAAACAACCCTCCTACCTCCTCAGGGGCAGAAACAATCTCTATCAAAATCCCGGCTGCCTTATTTTTTTTTTCCAGAGACTGACAAACTAATTTAAAATCCATATGGAAATTCAAGAGACCCAGAATAGTCAAACAACTTTGAAAAGGACCAAACTTGGGGTGCCTGGGTGGCTCAGTCAATTAAGCATCTGACTCTTGATTTCACCTCAGGTCACGATGTCAGGGTCCTGAGATCAAGCCCCACGGTGGACTCCATGCCTGGCGTGAAGGCTGCTTAGGACTGTCTCTCTCCCTCTGCCCACCACACCCCCTGCCCAGCATGCACTCTCTCTCTCTCTAAATAAAAAAGAAAGGAAAAAGACCAAATTTGGGGGATTCATACTTCCTGATTTCAAAATTTGTTAGAAAGCTTCAATAATGCTATAGTGAGCTACATGACACTGTGGTACTTGCATTAGGATAAATATATAGATCGATAGAAGAAAATTCAGAGTGCAGAAATAAACCTTTCCATTGACTGTCAATTGATTTAGGCAAGGGTGTCAAGACAGTCACAGAGAAAGAATAGGTTTTTCAATAAAGGGTGCTGTGACAACTGGATATCCACAGGCAAAGGAATGAAGTCGGACCCCCTACCTCACTCTACATGCGAAAATGAACTCAAAATGAATCAAAGACCTAAATGTGAGGCCTAAAACTATAAGGACTTGTGCCAGAGTATTTACAGAACTCTTGCAACTCAACAATAAAAAGATAAATAACCCAATTTTAAAGTGAGTGAGGCACGCAAAAACCTGTACCCAGATGTTTCTAGCAGCATTATTCAGAATTATCAAGACTTGGAAGTAGCCAAGATTCTTTCAGTAGAAGAACGGATAAATAAACTGTAGTACATCCAGACAACGGAATATTATTCAGTGCTAAAAGGAAATCAGCTAGTAAGCTATGGAAATACATGATGAAAACTTAAAGCCCATTACTAAGTGAAAGAAGCCACTCTGGAAAGGTTACATACTGTATGAGTCCAACTACATGACATTCTGGAAAAGGCAAAACTGTGGAGACAGTACAAAGACCAGTGGTTCCCAAAGGTTAAAGGGAAGAGATGGATACAATAGGCAGAACACAGAAGATTTTTAGGATTATAGGATCTACTCCATGATCTTATAATGGTAGATAAATGTCATTATACTTTGGCAAAACCCACAGAATGTACACCACCAACAGTGAACCCTAATGTAAACTATGGACTTTGGGTGATGATAATGTGTCAGTCTTAACAGGTGTACCACTCTATTATCCAGACTTTGATAGTCGGGGAGGCTGTGTGTATGGGGCCAAGAGTGTATATGGGAAATCTCTGCACTTCTGTTCAATTTTGGGAATCTAAAACTGCTCTAAAAAATGAAGTCTATTGAAAAGGGAAAAAATGAGTAAAGGACCCGAATAGACATTTCTCAAAAAAAGATATAGAATTGGCCAGTAAGCACATGAAAGAAACTCAAAGTTATTAATCATTTGGGAATTACAAGTCAAAACCATAATGAGATATAACATAATGCCCACTAGAATGGCTACAATAAGGAAGACAGACATGCCTGTGATATATACAGAAAACGTGAAACATACACACAAAGGAATATTATTCAGCCTTTATAAAACAAGAGAAATCCTGTCTCATGCTGCAACCTGGATGAACCTTGATATTATGCTAGGTGAAATAAGCCAACCATAAAAAGATGAATATTGTGTGATTCCACTTATATGAGTGGAATCTAAAGTAGTCAAATTCGTAGAAACATTAGGATGGTGCTCGCTAGGGGCTAGGGGGTGGGGGGAAATGGGAGTTGTTATTTAACGGGTATAGAGTTTCAGTTTTGCAAGATGAGAAAGTTCTGGAGGTCTGTTTCACAACAATGTGAACTATACTTAACACTACTAAACTCAGAAATGATTAAGATGGTAAATTCTATGTTCTGTATTTTTTAATCACAATGCAAAAGAAAAAAATTTTAAACAGGTATTAACAGTGTTGGCAAGGATGTAGAGAAATTAGAAGTCTTACACATGGCTGGTGGGAATGTAAAATGGTGCAGCTGCTTTGGAAAACAATTTGGCAGTTCCTGAAAATGTGAAATACATGGTTATCATACGATAACCAGCAATTCCACTTGTAGGTATATAACCAAGAGAAATGAAAACGTATGTCTACACAGAAACTTGTACACATATGTTTGTAGCCAAAAAAGTTGAAACAACCCAAATGTCCATCAACTGACAAAAGGATAAATAAAATGTGGTATGTGTGAAGAGTGGCACAGTGGGAGTGAGCTGGGCCCATAACCCAGAGGTCAGTGGATCGAAATACAATGGGTCTATCCATACCACGGAGTATTATTTGGCCATAAAAAAATGAAGTACTGGGGCGCCTGAGTGGCTCAGTTGGTTAAGCGACTGCCTTCGGCTCAGGTCATGATCCTGGAGTCCCGGGATCGAGTCCCGCATCGGGCTCCCTGCTCAGCAGGGAGTCTGCTTCTCCCTCTGACCCTCCTCCCTCTCATGCTCTCTGTCTCTCATTCTCTCTCTCTCAAATAAATAAATAAAATCTTTAAAAAAAAAAAAATGAAGTACTGATACATGCTATCAAATCTTGAAAACATTACGCTAAGCAAAAAAAAAAAAACCCAGACACAAAAAGGCCACATACTGTATGATTTCATTTATGTGACACACCCAGAATATGGAAATCTATAGAGATAGAAAGCAGATGAGTGGTTGACAGGAGCTGGAGAGGAAGGAGGAGTGAGGAATTACTAATAGGTATGGGGTTGCTTTTTGAGTTTTTAAGGTTTGTTTTTTTTTTTAAGATTATTTATTTATTTAACAAAGAGCACAAGCGGGGGAGTGGCGGGGTGGGGGTGGGGAAGGAAGCAGGCTCTCTGCTGAGCAAGGAACCTGATACAGGGCTCAATCCCAAGACCCTGGGATCATGACCTGAGCCCCTTAACCGACTGAGCCACCCAGGTGCCCCTGGGGTTGCTATTTGAGATGATAAAAATGTTCTGGAATTAGATGATAGTAATGTTTGTCCATTTTGTGAATATACTAAAAACCACTGAAATGTAAACTTTAAAAGGGTAAATTTTATGGTATGTGAATTATATCTTAACTTTTAAAAAAGGTTTAAAAATAAAAAAAGCAATACATCCAAGACATGGATACAGGGAGAGTCACCAGGCAGATAATATCTTTGAATGTGACTCCATTTGTACCCATAGTCTGGTAAGACTGAATAAACCCAGGGCACATTCTCTGATATTATTTTCCCTTTCTTAAACTATAGAAACACTAAATACTAAAAACTAAAAGTTTACCTTGCAAAAAAGAGAAAAGTAGACATAATCTCACCATGGAATAGAACAACCATTTTCTTTTTTCCCGTATATTCTCTGATTGGTGATGACTCTTTCACAAACATGACTAAACTAAGAATGACTAAACGTGAATAAAACAGAGATGTTAAGGTCTCTCTCTTAATCAAGAAAAAACCCTTCACATTTAGAAAGGCCTACTTGGGAGAAATTTACTACAGAAAATTAAAATTTCTAAGACATGTAAAGCCAATATGTAACCAGTTATTGGCATGAATAACCAAATTTTGTTAAGTGAGCATTTCTCATTATAGGACCGCATAATTTCCCCTGCTATTTCTTAGAATCTCCAGATGAGGTCTCTGCCTAGCTTCCTTACTGAAGATCACAGCCTATAAACTGCCTGTCGCTGGTTATTCAAGATGCGCCCCCCAGCGGTGCCCTCCCTGAAAATGCAGCCCTACTGGGTTTGGGGACATCTGAGCCTCCGTTTCCTTCTATATAAAATACAGATAGTAATACCACCTCACAGGTTTTAGTGTGACCTGCATTAGCCAGCGTGTGTAATGTGCCTAGTTCAATAAACAAAGGCTGTTATTATTATGATCCCAGGATGTCTTAAAAAAAAGTCACCTACAGACCACCAACACACACCTGTTCTATTCATCTACACAGTGAAGCCATAGGCAATTGCCAGTTTCAGATGACATTCCAGTTGGTTCTCTATGAGTGAAGCCAACAGACAACCCAAGTGCCTAGTAGATAATAGGGCCCCCCAAAAATGTTTCCTGAGTAAATGAATAAAATGAGCCTTAAATTTCTTTGCTTAAAGGTTTTGAGTTATTTTCCCCCTTTTCCTGATTATAAATTAATGGATGAAAACAATAACTATTTTTAAACTATATATATATATACACAACTGCATATAAAAGTAAAAGAGAAAGTAAAGAGAAGCTGAAAAAAGAAACGTAAAGAGAAGCTTAAAAAAGCACTCATATTCCTACCACTAAGGGACAATCTAACATATTAGACGTATTTCTTTTTCATTTTTTTGGCATTGTTGAACTAATTTTATACTTTATATAATTTGATATCCTGCATTTTCCACTTCGCACATTATAAGCGCTTCATTTAATATAGTTTCATAAATGAACGTATAAATAATATTATATGAGAATATTTAATTAACCATTTCCCCATCGTTGGATTTTTAGGGTGTTTCCAATTTTCTATTGCAAATTACATTTTCTGAGTTTCAGAAACATACATATATATGTTTATATATATGTATGAGCTCACAAAAAAACTGAAATGTGTGTGGGGGTGGGTGCCTTTAGGTGTGGGATTGTTGGGATGGGGCAAGTATTTGCATGTTTATGTTACATATTTTATGCTATATATTTCTTTTTTTTTAATTTATTTGTCAGAGAGAGAGAGAGCACAAGCAGGGGGAGCGGCAGGCAGAGGGAGAAGCAGGCTCCCCACTGAGAAGGGAGCCCGATGCGGGACTCGATCCCAGGACCCTGGGATCATGACCTGAGCCGAAGGCAGACGCTCAACTGATTGAGCCACCCAGGCGCCCCTTTATGCTATGTATTTATTTACTGTTTAAATCCTTTATAGCAAGCAAGGATGACTTCTGTAATTAAATGTTTTTTAAAAATGAAGCAGAAGAGGGAGGAAGGGAGGGAAGAGTGAGAGAGGGAGGAAAGAAGGAAGTGAGGGAAGAAGGAAGGAAGGGAAGGAGGGGGGGTAAGGAAGGGAGGGAGGAAAGAGGAAAAGAAAATAAATCTCTGTACCACTTTCATTTGTAAAGAGCCTAGAAGATCAAGAGCCACAAGAAGCGATTGCTCCCTACCCTACGACCCAGCAATTGCACTACTGGGTTTTTACCCCAAAGATACAAATGTAGTGACCCAAAGGGGCACCTGCACCCCAGTGTTTATAGCAGCAATGTCCACAATAGCCAAACTATGGAAAGAGCACAGATGTCCATCAACAGATGAATGGATAAAGAAGATGTGGTATATACATACAATGGAATATTATGCAGCCCTCAAAAAATGAAATCTTGCCATTTGCAATGACGTGGATGGAACTAGAGGGTATTATACCAAGCAAAGTAAGTCAATCAGAGAAAGACAGTTATCATATGATCTCACTCATATGTGGAATTTGAGAAGGCAGAGGATCATAGGGGAAGGGAGGGAAAAATGAAACAAGACGAAACCAGAGAGGGAGACAAACCATAAGAGACTCTTAATCTCAGGAAACAAACTGAGGGTTGCTGGAGTGGTGGGGGGTGGGAGGGATGGGGTGGCTGGGTGATGGACACTGGGGAGGGTATATGCTATGGTGAGCGCTGTGAATTGTGTAAGACTGATGAATCACAGTCCTGTACCCCTGAAACAAATAATACATTATATGTTAATAAAAAAATATGTATCTATCTATATATAAAAGCAGCAATTACTCCCTTAAATCTTTTGTAGAACAAAGACAAGTACAAACCCATAAATAAGAAAGTCAGTATATTTGGGATTTAATTTCTCTGCGCAAAAAGGGAGAGAGCAAACTGCAAACCATCCCAGCCCAACTTACTGATTGATTTTGGATTCTGTGATGTTTCCATCTCTGTCTCTCAATTTGATTGTAATGGACCCTCTTCTTATGCTCTTGTTCCAAGTTATAATATCCACAAAGTAATGATATACTGCAAAACAAGGAGAGAGCACAGTAAGAGAGGGACACTCTCAACTGCTCCCCTGAAAGGTCAATTCCTAGAAACCCAACCTCCCTCATAACTTGAGTCTCTTGTTCTCTTCCTCCCTAGTTTCTCTGCAAAGATCCAGGGCAGGATTTTCTAATATTCCTTTCCATTCTTTTTGGTAAAGATGGCCTGGGTGATGGCAGGATTCAGTGGTCTCCAGTTGTCATGTTTAGGCATCACAGTTGGACTGGTGTTCCCACCTTACTGACTGAGGTATCATGGTCTACTGCTGAGTATGATTGGTTCACCGCAATCCCTGCCCTCTTAGACAAAACCAACGAGGCGGCCATGTAGAGACTCTCTAGAGCTGATAAGGTCTTCCGTAATCTGGGCCATGCCCACCAGCCCCCCTCATGTCTTCCCCAGTCATGCCATATCTAACCTGCACTGCCAGGCTGTCTCTTGCTCCTGGGCCTTCTCCCCACTTGGACACTCTGACTTTGCCCCCTTTGCCAGCTCATCCTTCAAGTTTCGGCTTAATGTCCCTTCCTCCAGGAGGCCTTCACTGACCCTCAGACTAAGTCAGGTTTCCCTCTTAGAATTCTTATCATGCTCGGGTATTCTCCCATCATTAGTCAGCACACTTACCTATATTTACAAAATGCAAGAGAAAAAAGTGATAATCAAAAAAGTGGTAAATATATGGGTGTATCTAAGCAAATATTGCCTGAGTAATGTCTTACGCAGTTAAAAAAATAAAGCTAAAATATACTACAGGAGTAGCTGGGAAGGGATGCCTCTTTGTAACCCTGGTGGTGGTACCATATGCGCTTGGTGTGTTCCTACTGAACCAGTGAGAGTGCATGATGTGTTCAGAGAATTCTTCTTCCTCCCCACTCTTTGCTTCCCAAGGTCAATGATGCTTTGGGAAGATGGGGATCCCACCATGATAGCCAGATTGGCTATCTCTTGATCAGACTTGCAAAGAAGGGGACAGAGGCTCAGGGAGATGTTGGTCCCATGAAGGAATAAGGTTAGCCCTAGAGTTGCCATTTCATGGCCCCTTATTACTCGGGCACTTGCCTCACTTGGACCGGGCAGACAGCAAACCCTGGGCTGCCACGCATAGCTCCAAAGGAGGAGGGAAACCCACTGATCTGCAACCTCTTTTATTAGGGTTGCTCCTAAGAAAAGTGAAAAGGGGAATAAGATTGCAAGACATGCCCAGGAAAATCCCTACTTGATTCCCAGGACATCTAATCATCTGCTGCCCCATTTAGCCCCCATATGGAATACCCAAGCCCTCAATGTCTTTAGAAGGTCATCACAGTTGCTTTGGAGCTGGAACTGACCCAGAGATGTGGCTGTAACCTGATTTTACCTAGCGGCGATCTCAGGTCTTTGGGGAGTTAAGCAAATTTTCTGGAAGATCTTAGTGATTAGAATGGCTCACAGGGGACACCTGGCTGGCTCAGTCAGTAGACCATGCAACTCTTGATCTTGGGGTCATGAGTTCAAGCCCCACATGAGGTGTAGAGTTTACTTTAAATATATATATGTATATTTTTATAAATATACATATATTTATATAAAAAAAAGAATAACCATCCAGTGAAGCTAACAGTCATGATTTGTTGAGATTTAATCCCTGTAACCCAGAAGATAGGCATTGTTATCCCTATTTCACCTAGCAGGACACTGAGACTCAGAGAGGTTAAATGTCTTGACCAAGGTCACAGAGCTACTATGTGTTAGAGTCAGGACTCGACCCAACTCCTTCCAGCTCCAAAGTCCACACTCCACCATGGCCTTCATTTGCCAAGAGGTAGCCAGGAAGCTGAGGCTCAGCCATTTTAAAAAAAAAAGGAGGGAGTTGGGCCAAAGCAAACAACCACATCCACCACTCACTGCAGTATGGTTCCTCCTCGGCTGTGTCAAAGAACGCTTTAGTCATAGGAGGGTCTTTCCGCTTTAAATACTCTTTCCAATTATCAGCATAATAGCCTGTAAAGCAAGTTGGAAAAATGTAACATTAACATGTATTATATAAGTGTCAAAGTAGCTGGGAAGGTAGTGAGTGAAGTGAATTTGACCGCCCACACCACCAAGACAACCTCCCTCTTCCACCCACCCCCTACGGGGAGGACCTCCAGAGCCACCAACGCATGCCTCCCCTGCATCCACCATACCTTGCTTGCTACCCTATCCCTCAGAGCTGGGACTTGCAAAATGACCCCACAGTGGCTCTCCCCCATTTTTACTGACATTATATCACCCTGGTTCTTAGTAGCACACTAGTTCTCTCACACACTGGGTAGACTAAGAATAGCGCTGACATTTTTCAGTAATACATTCATTTTATAGATTAAAACAGATTCAGGTTTATACCTAAAATAGCATCACTCTTGCCAAGCATTGTGCTTTCTTGAAGAACTACAACGAGGCCCCTAAATTGCACAGAACCTGAGCTTGCCATGACTATGTCAACAAGCAGGGGACTCTTCTCCTTCATGTCTGCGCCTGCAGGAATGAGGCTGAGTGCTATCAGTGAGGTCTCTCTCTCTCTCTCCTGTCCCCACCCCTAGAGAATGGCCTTCACATGCTGACTTGACTGATCCGGAATGGGAACATGAGTAATTTTTAAAAGCTCCCTAGAGCTTTCCAATTAACTTAGGCACAATCTAGGTTGAAAACCCCTTGTGTCTAGCATGCCCTGATATTAACATGGGTTTTTCCTTTGAACAATTAGAAAATTCTCATGATCTTCCAGTTTCAAAGTCCTCGTCTGGAATATTTCTACCAATCCTTAGCAAATATGCAAGCAGCCTCCACAGTATATCTGTGACCCCCACTCCACCCTGCACACGCACATAAGAGTCAGGGTTCAGTGTGAGGGCATTTACAGACACAGTTTGTTGGAAGGAGTCATTTGACAGGAGAGTCTGGGCCCACTGTGACTCTCCCCCAGCGGAGAGGTTGCGTGCATGAAGAGGATGTTTCTGTCCCCAGGGGAGCTGGCTATGTAAGGTGACTATGCCCTGGGTGGGCTTAGAAACTCATTTGGAACTTTCTTTTTTATGCTAGCGTGTCCAGAGAGGTTGCACTGCCCTCTAGATGAAATCGTATACAAATGGCTTTTCTAACACATGAGTAGGAGGTCCAAGAGGACTTCACTGAACAAATTGGCTGGAAAAAGCTAAGTAAAATTTTCTTTAAACCACGTAACTTTCAGGCCCATTTTTAGAGAGTAAAATGGTGCTAGGATTCTACCAAAAATGAACTCTTTGTGAATCAAAGGGGAAAACTGCTTGGACTTACCCAGGAGGGGACAGGACTCCTTTTGCGGTATACCACAGTGGATACACTTGCCGTTTCTATAATCCCGGTAGGAGTCACAGGGATACGCGGTGATAGAACAGTTCTCTCTCAGAGAAGAAAGGTACAGGTACACAGACCTCTGGTGGTCACACTTAAAATACCGCAATCCTTGATTGTAAAAGGAAGGATCAAAGAGGAGAGCAGTTGCAGCATTTAACTATAGCGCATCACACGGTATATACACGCACAATTCATCATCTGTCTCCTATAGGCCAGGCACTGTGCTAACAGCTTCAATGTATTTTATTCCACTGAATCCTTATAAAAACCCATAGATCAGGATTCATGCTGGCACGTGGCAGGATAAAAGAAGATAGACATGATTATCCCCATTTTACGCAGCAGGACACTGAGACTCAGAGAGCTTAAATGACTTGACCAAGGTCACACAGGTATTATGTGGTAGAATCAGTATTCAACCTATGTCCTTCCTTTGTCATTGAAAAGGAAGAGAAAAATCCAATGATAGTTTCTCCAGAGATTTTCAGCAGAAGGCAAGCACATTGAAACTAGTGGACAGAGAAAGAAGGTATTGAGGATTACTCCCAAGGAGGGGAGGCAGAGGAGACAGCTTTTTAAAAGAATGGGGGATGCTTCCACCCTGGGGACACAAGGGAACAGGACAGTCAAGACTGACCTTGTAGGGGCACCTGGGTGGCTCAGTCGGTTAAGCCGCTGCCTTCGGCTCAGGTCATGATCCCAGGGTCCTGGGATCGAGCCCCACATCGGGCTCCCTGCTCAGCGGGGAGCCTGCTTCTCCCTCTGCCTCTGCCTGCCTCTCTGCCTACTTGTTCTCTCTCTCTCTCTGTCAAATAAATAAAAAAAATCTTAAAAAAAAAAAAAAAAAAAGACTGACCTTGTAAACTAAAATGAGGAGAGATAGAATGGCTCCCTCAGGTGAGAACTTAATCTAAGTAAAAAGGCACATTTAGGTCACCTTTAAGAGGTGAGGGTTTATAGGTAGGGAGATTTTCAGAATAGAAGCATGAGGGGTGATCATAGGGAGTCGGTAAGAGATAAACGTAAGGATTCTCTAGTTTTTTGTTTTTTTAAAGATTGTATTTATTTGACAGAGAGAGACACAGCGAGAGAGGGAACACAAGCAGGGAGGAGTGGGAGAGGGAGAAGCAGGCTTCCCGCAGAGCAGGGAGCCTGATGCAGGCCTTGATCCCAGGACCCTGGGACCATGACCTGAGCTGAAGGCAGACACTTAACGACTGAGCCACCCAGGCACCCCAAGGATTCTCTAGTATTTTTGAGAACCATGGAAAAGTTAGCAAGTTTGCCTGGACCTTGTACTCAATTAACAAGGCTCCATGACAGCTCCAGAATGTTCTCACACCAAGGTGGGGGCTGACCTGGCAGAGACCTAAGGGGTTCTCTAACAGGCGTACACAGGGCATTCATGAGAGAAGCCCAGAGGTAGGGGTTCCATTTCCGCTACAGGGTGAAGGGTGAAGTAAGAGAGAATGAACAATGGGAAGTGGCACTGCAAGCTATGAATGGGCAAGAAGAGGTGAGGCAAGCCTCCAGTTAATTCCTAGCGGGTGCCACACAGTGCAATGGTGAGAGAGGAAAGCTGCAAGGTGAGGAGATGGCATCAGGAGGGTTGGACATGATGAAGCACCACAGCACACAGCACTGAAAGGTTGTTGGAAGGTGGATGGGTCCGATGATGAAGTAAGTCATTCAGAAAAGGGAGCGGGGTCCCAAAGATGGGTAAACAAAGGAAGTGAGGATCTGAGTAGGAAACAGTGAACCCCAGGAAAAGAGGAGTTATGATTATGAGTTCGTGGCTTGGAGAGGCATTGAGTGCTGGAATCAGACCCATGTTTCCTCTTCCCTCTGAGTCCACTTATGCCCATAGAGGAGATCAGTGAAGGACAGAAATAAACTGGGGCAAGAGAAGAGAAGCATGGGTTGGCATGGGGCCAAGCTGGACTGGACTAAATCTGACAGGTCAGTATTGACTTATTGTTCCTGGAACTTCCACTTGCAGAAACAATGACATTGATAACAATACAGAGAATGTCCTTTATAAGCAAGGCACATTATCTTTGGCTCCTGAGAGGTAGTTACGCTACACCACAAGGACAGAATTTGAGCATGCACCATTTATGATACAATATGGTAGACCCTACTAATGCCATTTCATCTGGATCATTTCCAAACACCATGTCATTCCCAAGGGGCTGTATACAACTACCATTTTGTAACAAGATCATCTTTTTCTAGAATCATATCCTTGATTATTTAACTTTCTCTAGCAATGGTGAAATACATATTCAGAGCACTTAAGGATGGGTTTTTTTTATTCTGTCCCCCACATTACTTTTATGTTGCCCTCTAACTACCCATTTTTTGTTTTGTGAGTTTTTTCTCATTATAAAATAACAAATGCTCATTTAGAGAATACAACAGGAAATGATGATGCAAAAATCACCTAGAAGTCCAATATCCACAGTTTACCACTAATAATTATTTGCAGCATTTATGTTTAGTCTTTTCTTCTATACTTAACACATGTACAAATACACATTTAAAAAAAACAAATGGGCATCATACTGTATAGTTTTGTGTCTTTCGCACTTAATATCCTATTGTAAGCATTTTCATTAATCTGAAAATATGACTTTTTAACAATTATATTCCTTTATGTGGGCATACCATAGTTATTTAACCATTTTCCATGTTGGATATTTAGACTATTTCTAAAAATTTAGCTATTATAAATAATGCTGTGTCAGGTATCTTTGCACTTTGATTTTTGTCTACCTTTTCCATTACTTCTCTAGGAGAGATTCCTAGATATGGAATTTCTAGATCAAGCACACACCTTTTCAAGAGAGAGAAATAATTCATAATAGCTTTTAACCATATGGTTATGGTTATTTTTTAAAATTTATTTTTTAAACTAAGTATAATTAACATAGTGTTATATTGGTTTCAGATGTACAATACAGTGATTCAGCAATTCTATACATTACTCAGTGCTCATCATGATAAGTGTACTCTTAATCCCCTTGACCTATTTCACCTGTCCCCCCACCCACCTCCTCTCTGGTAGCCATCAGTTTGTTCTCTATAGTTAAGAGTCTGTTCTTCGTCTCTTTTTTCTTTGTTCGTTTGTTTTGTTTCTTAAATTCCACATTTGAGTGAAATCATGTGGTATTTGTCTTTCTCTGACTAATTTCACTTAGCATAATACCCTCTAGTTCCATTTATGTTGTGGCAAATGATTTGATGCATTCCTTTTTATGGCTGAGCAATATTACATTGTATAAATATACCACATCTTCTTTATCCATTCATCTATCAATGGATACTTGGGTTGCTTCCATATCTAGGCTATTGTAAATAATGCTGCAATGGGTCTTTTTTAAAGTAGTATATTTGAATAATAATTTTTAAGATATAATTTATATTTATACTATCTCTATCTTCTCAAATGATTTGTTTTCTATTAAAAACTATTATCCAGAGAATAAGATCAGATTTTTAAAATATGCCTTTTAAAACCACTACTGTACAATATGTAAAGTATCTGCACTTACCTCCCAATATTGTTTTGGGACAACCGGGTTGATCCAATCCTCCATTTGGGTAGAAGTCTATGTTTCCTAATGGCTCCTTGTAGCCCAGTGCTAAAGGAGAATACATTAGGCTTTTATTTTTGAACTTTTCACATTGCATAGTTCACTTGCTCGAAGGATATAGGCAGGGACTGTGGTGTTGTTGTTGTTATACTTATTTAAATATTTTGCCCAAAGTTACCCAGCTAATTGGTTAGAAAGAATTGTAGATTGATTTAATAATTGCTTATTCTCTTTAACTTTGTAACCACAAAACAATCAGTAAAATGTTTGATTTAAATGATTATTTGTACACATATACATATAGAGTGCATCACTGCAATAATAAGAGCTATTACATATTGAGAACCTACATGTGTCTGTGGGCATGGGACTAGGTGTTATATATACCTGTCCTCTAATTTTCACCATGTCTAAAAAAGTAGCCATTGGTAAATTCAGATGAAGTAAGTTACAGATGATGACACCGAGGTTCAGAGATTTACTGAACAAAATGACACCACTAGAAAGGACAGAACCTGGGATCTGAGCCTCCCTCTGCCTGACTGCAAAGCTTATTCTCTTTCCTCAAAATTCACTCTCTCTCCAAGAATAAAAAATAAATCACTCCATTCCATCAAGCATTAATATGGCATTGAGGTACTGCACTTAAGGAAGGTAATACTTTGCAAACTACATAGTATGAATGCAGCCATTTCACAGAGACATTTCCTCTAAGGCCAACAATTGCTGAATATCACACCGGAGAGCCTGTGATAGGTGGTCAAGGGTTTTTCTTTTTCTTTTTTTTTCAAAGATGGCAGTTTCTTTCTTTCTTTCTTTCTTTCTTTCTTTCTTTCTTTCTTTCTTTCTTTCTTTCTTTCTTTAGATTTTATTTATTTATTTAGGGACAGGGAATGAGGGGTAGGGGAGGAGCAGAGCAGAGGGAGAAGGACAAGCAGACTCTGCACTGAGCATGGAGCCAGATGGGGGGCTCGATCCCCTGACCTGAGATCATGACCTGAGCTGAAATCAAGAGTCGGATGCTTAACAGACCCAGCCACCCAGGCGCCCCCGATTAAGGGTTTTTCAGGTGGTTGTATCACAAAGAGGGTGTATTATTAAAGACTACTCTGCTCTGTTCCCTCAACCCTCCGCAGGTTCCTACTCTGGCTCTTCTCCCAGACACCTGGATATAAAGACCCATCTTTAACATCACCCCAACCCCCATATCATGTACCCAACCCCTCATACAAAATCAGCCCCATAAAAGACATAAATGGCCAAGAAGAGCCACAGAGAGCTGGAGAACTATAGATGGCTCAGAATTCTCTCCATAGAGACACAATACTTGAACATATCTTTCAGCTTACGAAAATAAAACATAAATCATACATCCAAAGCCCGCTGCATATATGGAAACATTTCTCCACATGGTGTGCAAATCAGCCTGCACTTGATTGGTCAAGATGATCACCTTAAAAATAAGAAATGTTGATGGGAAAAGCACCTCTGCTCCAGCAAGACATCTTGGATGCCTACATTAAACCAGTGTCCCTTCAGTATTTCGGTGGATTTGGAACCCTGCCCTGCAGGAAAAGAGGGAATCTGGAGGAACCTGATCCACCCCTGCATGATGATCCCCTCAGGGGGAGACTCTTTAGGAGCGTGGGAGGGGGTACTCACTGACCCACAAGGACAGAACTGTTACCGTCAATGTCGGAATGGATGACGTCAACGAACTGTGCATCACCAGGATCTAATCTGTCCTCAGGAGGTCTCCCATTGAATAAAGGGCCCGCAGGGTCGAGACCTGGAAAGAAAACCGAGTTGGCTTGGCAGCCCCACGCCATGAGTCACCGGCAGCCCGGCTTTTGATCCCTCCGCATGAGGATGGCAAACTGGCTGCGGGGCACTCTCGGGTGGGCAAGCACTCACATTCCCATCTTGCTTTGTCAGGCACCTTTCCACAGCCCTGTAGCCTTTTCCCACAGAAGAGATGGCTATCCTGGCAGTGTCCCCTGGGAATGGCATCCAGACCCCATTAGGAGCTGTATCTGGTGCAGGGCTCAACAGCAGGGAGTGCACACAGGGGGACCAGGGCATGGGGATAAACTGGTTCCTCAGGAAAAAAGCGCCTGAGGGTACATATAAAAAGCAGATGCTATGCTTATTGCATCTTAAATGATCCAGAAACCTCCCTCAACCTTTCCTTCTTGTTATTAATAAAACTCCTTTACAGTGTCAATTTTTATTCATATATACTTGCTCATATGATCCACATCACAAGCCTGTTGGGAGGCTGAGTAGCTATTATTCCCATTTTACAGATGCAGGAAGCGAGGTTCCGGGAGATCAAGTGTCTTAACAAGAGCCGCAGCCTCACAATGCAATGACCTCTCTCTGTCGAGCTCTTGGTTTCACTGCCAAACCCAGTGGCAAAGCGTGACACTCACTGGTCAGGCCAGGTATCATGGAGGGAGTTCCTGCAGAACTAACCCACCCCCTAAATGCCTGAGCTGATTTCTTGCCCTCGGTCAATGCGAGCTGGGCATTCCTAACCATCAGCTGGAAAAACAAAGAGTGCAGCTCTGGTGAAGTAACCACAAACTAAAAACTTTAAAAACAACAGTCAACAACGAACCACCAGAGGTTCCCAAAGGCCCTGCTTACTAGCAACCTACCTGGAGTGAAGAAGGTTCCCAGGGATGTCTCAGAGTCCTGACTCTATGAAAGTCATTTTAAATGTCATCTTCCATCCCCTGGTGTTAGATATAAAATCCAAGAGATGGCATTCTTGCCTGACTTCCCTGGTTCTGGCTTCAGTCTTTCTATTTCTCCTCTCCCAACTCTCTTGCTTCCTTGAGGCTTGTCTTGATCTGCCTCCCTTCTTTATCTTTCTCTTCCCCACCCCTCTAGCTTTTCTTCTTCCGTTTGCTCTCCACTGAAACTGATGTGGGTGGAGATGGACCAACACCCAGACACCCAGGTCCACAGGACATTCTCAACACAGCAAGAGAAACTCATCACCTTAGAAAGAGTTTGCTAAGGAAACCCCCTTCCCCCCATAAGATAGCAGCACTTTTGGTCTAAGAAAAGGAATAGTGAGAGCCCCAGTTTATAGCAGCCTCCAGATCCACGGCAGAGAAATCCGCAGAGAAATCAGTTTGAATGAACGAACATTCAAACCACAGCAATTTTGAGAGTGATGAAGGTGCTACTGAGAATTAGGACAGAAGGCACAAATGGAGACGGGGATAGGAAGTTTGGATATATCATCACCTTGGTGACAATTCATAGCAAATAACTGGCCTACAATGTCAGCCAAAAATCACAGTTACAGTGCCCTAAAAAGCTATATATTTTGTGTGGACAGAGACCACTGGAGTCAGAGAGATGTGACTTGGGGCCCCAAACCTACCACCCACCAGCTAGATGACCTCAGGTGGGTTACTTTACTTCTCTGAACCTCAGTTTTTTTTTTAATCTGCAAAATGGAGGTAGAATTAACAGCTACTTCAGAAGACTTATAAAAGGACTCCTGGATCTGAATCCAGAACATTTTGAGATGACTGTAGAATAGAAACACAGTGGGAAAATGGAGCTCTTTCTTATTGCTCAAAGATCACCAGAAGTGTCTAGATGGTGCTCATTGACTTTTATTACAGCATTAACCAATCTGAGAATTTGAAGAAAGCTCTACATCTCTCCCCAGACAGACAGACATCCAACATAAACCTCTCTGCAGACAGACAGACATCCAACATAGACCCCTCTGCAGACAGACATCTGATACTTTGTGCGCGGTTTCAGGGGCCTCCTTTTCCCATCCCCAACTTCACCGTGAACTCTCCAAGTGAGCTACATATATAATTTTAAAATTTCTAGAAGCCAATTTAAAAAGTAAATAGAAATAAGAAGAATTAATTTAATAATATACTGTATTTAACCCTGTTTATTTAACCTGGCATATCCAGAATATTATCATTTCAACATGTAATCAATATAAAAAATTTGAGGTTTCTTAATATCACTTTTTTAACCTAGTCTTTGAAATCCAGTCTGAGTCTTGTACTGACAGAACATCTCAATTTGTATTAGCCACATTTCAAGTGCTCAGTGGCTACATGTAGCTAGTGGCTACTGGATTGGACAGCATAGCTCCAAGGTCATTTCTCAAAGTATGGTGTTCAGACCACCTGAATCTTCTGCTTAAAGGTAGACTCCTGGACCCCAACCCCAGACTGCTGGTTCAGGAGGTTGGTATTGTAACCAGCACCCCTAAGGGGATTTTGACACACCCTTAAGTTTGAGAAGCAAAGGCAATGTATTATCAAGTGATGTAGGTACTTGGAATATTTTAAAATCCACTTAAGGTCCACCATCTTGTGTTAAAGAAGTTAATGAGAAATAGGGGACGCCTGGCTGGCTTGGTCAGTAGAGCACACGACTCTTAATCTCAGGGTCATGAGTTCAAGAGCCACGATGGGCAGGGAGCCTATTCAAAATTAAAAACAACAACAACAACAACAACATTAAAAAGTTAATGAGAGGGGTGCCTGGGTGGCTCAGGCGTTAAGCGTCTGCCTTCGGCTCAGGTCATGATCCCAGGGTCCTGGGATTGAGCCCCGCATCGGGCTCCCTGCTCAGCGGGAAGCCTGCTTCTCCCTCTCCCACTCCCCCTGCTTGTGTTCCCTCTCTCGCTCTGTCTTGCTCTGCCAAATACATAAATAAAATCTTAAAAAAAAAAAAGTTAATGAGAAATAAAACCAGGAGAGGTGCCCAGAGAGAAAAAGCAAAAGGAAGGGCAGATGAAAGGAGAGATATGGAGGAAATGAAGCAGCCATTATGGCCTAGCTAATTAACAAGCAGAACCATCCAATGTGGGGGAGTTGGGTGTGAATTGTGTCTCCAGGCAACAGGCCCAATTCCTACTCCACAATCCAGTGAGGCCAGTCAGAAAAGGTGGTGGAAGGTGAGCAGAGAAGGGAAACGCTTCACTCCGAAGCTGCTCTGGGGGACAGCTGAGATTGACTGTGGGGATCAGAGAGGATAAGGCATCTGGAGAACGTGCGGAAGTCAGGGGAGCCAGAAAATTGAGCTGTGAACCATTAGTGGTACCCAGGCCCAGAATGGAAGGCAGGCTGGCTTGGGGACTTCCCATCCATGGTCAGAAACCAGGTTACACCGCACTCACATTCATGGTAGTGGTGGGAACAGGTTTGCTGGGAGCAAAATGGGGCGTGAGACAGAATGAGGCAGTGGTGGGCTGGAGTCTGCTAGGGCCAGCACTAGACTATAGACTTTGCTCATCTCTTCCCAAACTTTGTGACTGGGGATGACAGGTTGGCAGCTTGAAATCAGCAGTGGTGAGCATATTCAAACCATGGAGATCAGGAAACACTACAAATCAGGACTATGGGGGTGGGGCAGGGTGGGGAGAGCTGTGCGGGTTCTTAACGCACCACTGGGGAAAGTCCCACCCGCCAGAAGAGCTCCCAACAGATAAGGGACACAAGCAGATTCAAGCTATCTATCCTTTGATCCCATAAAGGAAATGAAACATGCTCTCTCTTTCTCTCTCACTCTCTCTCTCAAATACATTATTTACAGTTCTTAGGAGAAACAAAGTAAATACCATACATACATACATTATTCATGTATTTGAGAGAGAGAGAGAGAACGATTGCGGGGAAGGGCAGAGGGACAAGCAGACTCCCCGCGGAGCAGGGAGCCTGATGGCGGGGCTCGATCCCAGGACCCCGGGATCATGACCTGAGCCGAAGGCAGACGCTTCACCGACCGAGCCACCCAGGCGCCCCAGGAAATGAAACTTTTTAGAAAGGACATGTTGCTTTCTAAAAAATAAAAATAATCATGTTAAAAACTTAAAAAGAACTCTGCCTCCCTAGAAAGCAGGTAAATAAAATGAGGGTGGCCTTGGCCACTTTCACTAATGTGAAAGTGAGAAAAAAAGAACCAGGAAAAACAAAACAAGTAGCGGGCTAGAGGAGACACCAGTGATGTGTGTGTGAGAGAGAGAGAGCATGGGAATGGCCTGCTCAGGGTACCAGTCAAGTAGCACATTCAGAGATGTGACGCTAAAAGTTTACCTCACTAATACAATTGGCTTGAATCTCTCCTTCCTCTGTTCACTTCTACCCTCCAGATTCCCTAGATTGAGAACAGCTCTCTCTGTGTGAGGATGGATTCTGGGAAGGGTATGAATTGGGGGGACAAGCCTTGAGCCTCTGAAACAGAAAGCCTCCCTCAGCCTGTCCTCTGTGGCTGTGGAAAAGTTACCTGAGCAGTAGGCAAGAGAACCCAGCAAGGGGGCCTTTGTTTGGGGTTTCACCTGCTGTATTTCTGAGTTTTCATTCAGCTTGGTCCTGAAAGCTGATATTCAGAGGGTAAAACCCCACTATCAAAATTCCTATCTCATCTTTCTATCATGAGACTCCAGCTGTGTCTGGGGATGGAAACATATTAGGTATGTGGCTCAGGCTATCTTAGATTAAGTGAAAGGAAGATGGCTATCTGTTTGGAGGGCACAGATCAAATCCCCAAAGGCCACAGCTGTATTTTCTCACCAGAAGAGAAATAGTTACCACCAATCTTTTCTATGGCATATACAATTTACAAAGTGCTTTTTTATTAAATATATTTTTATATTATATATTTTTTAATTTATTATTTTTTAATTTTATTTATATATTTTTATATTATATATTTTATATCATTTACAAAGTGTATTTTACTAAGTAATAACCTGTGGTCAGTATTATCATGGTCTCTCCTTTGCACAAGAGGACACATACTCAGAGGGGTTAAGTAATTAGAAGAGCTGGCCTTGAACCCAAGGACGTGGATTGCCTGCATCATGTTCCCTCAGTGAACATCCCACCCAGGCTGACTAACCTGTGCCCATTCACAGGAAGCCTTACCTGTAATTCTCCCCAGCTGCCCATTGTACATCTTTCCAACAAACCCGGCTATGTGGGCTCCTAGACTTACTCCAATCATATAAATGTCGTCAAGAGAAGCTCCTTGTACCTGGAATTTCAAGAGGTCCATCATTATAAATTGTGAGGGGCCGAGGAGTTGACAACACTTAGAGAAATTTCCTCAACTTGACTTCGGAAACAGTTCTTGGGAGAAACATTTCTAAGCAACTTACATCTATGAGCTCACTTAAATGTCACAACAACCCCACGAAGTAAATACCATTCTTTTGATTATACAGAAGAGGAAACTGAGGCCCGGAGTCAAAGTAACCTGCCCAGTATCAGGCAGGTGGGGAGGGGCAGAACAGGAGTCTGTTCAACGCAAAGCCTGGGCCTTAACCTTTATGCCATGGTCTCCATCGATGCTTCTGCTAGAAATCAAGCTTGGACATCTCTAATTCCCTCCCAGTTGAGGAAAAGGGCAATGAAACATTTTGGTGAACTCCTTTATCTTCATGCTGGCTCAGTTAATGAAGTCACCAGGGACAGAGAAGGAAGGAAAGGAAAGGAAGGAGTGGGGGTGGGGACAACACTGACTGCAGTCAGCTGGGACAGCCTGTGGTGAGTCATGTTAATATTATTCACTCTCCCAGGGCTGTGGCTTAAGTGGGGAGCTTTTGTGAAAATTCTGTTGCCCCTGGCCTACAGTGGCCACCAGGCCTGATTCTCTCTGAGGTAGTTTTGATATAAAGTCACTTTTTTTGGTTGTTTTTGTTATTTTTGTAAAGGGGGTAATTCATGAGATAGATCACTAGATAAAATTTAAGGTTTGTTTAATCTTTTTGAGTCTTCTAAAAACATAAATCATACACAAAAATCTCTCATCAGACCACGTGTATCAGTTTTGGTTGTGGATAATCAGGTCGGTAAACTTTAGGCATTTCTAGGAAAGGGAATAGCTCGAGAAGATGAGGAAACTCTACACAGTGAAGCCAGAACCCCCCCCCAGACAGAACTTCTCTTACCCATAAGACACCTTTATGTGAATTAGAAAAAGATGTCCCTTCCTGAGGACACTTAACTGGGAAAACATCATAATAAATATATAGATCTACAATGTGTACCATAACACTGGTGCTCCCTTAGATGGGTGCCCTGTGCAGTGCACAACTTGCACAACCATACCTATGGGCCTTCCCTCCAGCTGTGCTCTCTACCTTCCCTGAGACTTAGTTGGGTTTTCAAAATAGTCCCTCTTGGTTTTATCTTTTTATCTTTTAAAACCAAGATATTTCTTGGTTTTAAATCTCCAGACAACAGGCCAGTTTTAATTTGGCTCTGAATCATATAAGAGAATTCTCTCTTACCAACATCTGGTCGATAAATCCCTTCAAGACTATTGCTACTTTTCTGGTCTTACTAGAGGCATGGTTGTATATTACAGTTGTAGCTCCTCGATTCCAATCAACAACAACCACATTCATGTCTTCTACATCGAGCAAACCCTGTACTAAGTCCTCCATCCAAACTGGAGCGGAGCCTGTAGGCCTGAATCCATGGACAATGAAGGTGGTTTTCTTGGTCACATTCAAGTTCCCCAAAACTGTGGAGTTGATGACTTGTGCACAGGTCCGGTTTCTTCTTGCGTAGAGCATCAACTTCACATTTAGTCCTGTACCAACCACTGCACTGTGAAAGCTCAGTCTGGTGAATGAAGGACATGTTTCATCTGTGTCTGAAAATAAAAATTAGATGGCATCATGACGGTTCTTTCCTTAGTTGGGGGTCAAGCAAGAGTGCTGCCCTACATTCACTGGCCTTCTTTCTGTGCTTCACAGCACCCAGCAGGAGACTGGATCTAGTTGAATGAAGTTGCAAAGTCATACCTGATTCAGCATAACTAAGCAGTGACTTTTTTTTTCACCAGGAAAACCAGTTTTCCAAATCTTACTCTCCTCCAAGATCTAACCCAAGTCACCTCGATGAAACCTACTCCAACTCTCCCAGCTTTAAATACTGTCTTTCAACCCAGAACTCCCAAAACCCCTGTATGTACCTTATTGACAGCAAAATGAAAGCACTTGCAGGGGTGTATTATGGGTATTTATGGACATGTGTGTCTTATTTTGTTGGACCACCTCCTTGGAATGGGTGTCTTCTAATCTGTGTATCCCTCACAGTGCCCAGCACATAGTAGAGGTCTCAGTAACTGCATCTGCATGATCCAAATATATCTTTCCTTTTCTAGAGAACCTGCCTGGGACAAGAGTGGAAAAGGTGATGTGCCCTGTCCTGAGCCTTTCAGTAACATCTGAAACAGTGGACCACGGTGCCTTCTTGAACCCTCTCCTTATTCTTTAAGCACCATCTTCAAGCATTCCTCCTGCTCTGTAATCTCTAAGAATGGCCTTAGGAGAAAGTTGGGGGATGGGGTGGAAGCAAAAGATCAGGCTGGAGCATCTTGTTATGGCAGAAAGTAAGAGACTGTTTAAAAATTTGGGACGCCTGGCTGGCTCAGTTGGTTAAGCGTCTGCCTTCAGCTCAGGTCATGATCCCAGGACCCCTACTCAGCAAGGAGCCTGCTTCTCCCTCTGCCTGCCACTCCCTGTTTGTGTGCACTCTCTCTGTCTCTCTGTCTCTCCCCGACAAATAAATAAAAATAAAATCTAATAAATAAATAAAAATGTGTCATAAGGACATAGAAAGCGAGATTGAAAGGGCTTCCACTGGCCAGATCTGGGATATTTGAGCACTAAATAATTAAGGACAGTAATGATTTATGGACCTTTGGAGAAAATTAGAGATCCATGATTCCGTAACAAATAGACAAGCAAAGAAAGAAATCAATGGAAGCGAGAGGAGGACTCTTGCAGTATAGTGCTGAATGTCAACTGGTAAATGTGGGGTGAATGCTGGGGGTGAAACTCATCATTTTGTAGTCATCATAATAAAGATTGGTTAGGCAGGAATAATTGGTGGATGCTAAAACTGAGGAGGTGGTTTATTTTGAGAAGGAGCACATGTATATGGTCTTAAGTTTTGTCCCCCAGATTGCTAATTAGTAAGCAGGGGGAAAGTAGTAACTATATAATGGAGAAATTGAACAACACCTTGACTAGGTTATCAAACTGAACATTACCCACGAGGGGCAGACAGACACATGTGCCTTTAGCTGTAGTATTCCAGAGGGGAATGTATAACCTGAACCTAACCCCAGGGTAAAAATCACACAAACACAAAATGAGGAGTAATCTGTTTTTAAAAAGAGTACCTGTAGGGGGGGGCGCCTGGGTGGCTCAGTCGTTAAGCGTCTGCCTTCGGCTCAGGTCATGATCCCGGGGTCCTGGGATCGAGCCCCGCATCCGGCTCCTTGCTCCGCAGGAAGCCTGCTTCTCCCTCTCCCACTCCCCCTGCTTGTGTTTCTGCTCTCGCTATCTCTCTCTCTGTCAAATAAATAAATAAAATCTTAAAAAAAAAAAAAAAAGAATACCTGTAGGGTTTGGGTGTGATGTAACTGTGGCCGGCACTGGCAGGGAAGGGGGCTTGTGGTACCCAAAAAATGCCTTTTTTTTTTTTTAAGATTTTATTTATTTATTTGAGAGAGAGGGAGAGAGTGCAAGCAGGAGGAGGAGCAGAGGGGGAAAGAATCTCAAGCAGACTTCATGCTGAGCACGGAGCCCAACGTGGGGCTCTATGCCATGACCTGAGATCATGACCTGAGCCAAAACTAAGAGTCAGATGCTCAACTGACTGAGCCAGCCAGGTGCCCCCCAAAAAAATTCTCAAAGAAAAAACATTTTTTAAAGATTAAAAATAAAAAGGGACCCATATTCTTAAAAAAGATCAATGTCATAAAGGACAAAGAAAGGCTGTGGAAATGTTCTAGATTAAAGGAGATTGAAGAGATGGGATAAACAAATGCAATATCTGGTCTTAGATTGGATCCTGTAATGGAAGAAAAAAATTTCATACAAGAAATCATTGGAGGGGCGCCTGGGTGGCTCAGTCGTTAAGTGTCTGCCCTCGGCTCAGGTCATGATCCCAGGGTCCTGGGATCGAGCCCTGCATCAGGCTCCCTGCTCCGTGGGAAGCCTGCTTTTCCCTCTCCCACTCCCCCTGCTTGTGTTCCCTCTCTCGCTGTGTCTCGCTCTGTCAAATAAATAAATAAAATCTTAAAAAAAAAGAAAAGAAATCATTGGATTAATTTACAAAATTGGGATATGAACACTAAATTAGATAAAAGTATGGTATCAGCATTATATTAATTGAGGTTGATAACTATACAGTAGTTATGTAGGAGAAAATCCTAATTCTTTTTTTTTTTTAAGATTTATTTATTTATTTGAGAGAGAGAGAATGAGAGAGAGAGCACATGAGACGGGGGATGGTCAGAGGGAGAAGCAGACTCCCTTCAGGGAGCCCGATGCAGGACTGGATCCTAGGACTCCAGGATCATGACCTGAGCTGAAGGCAGTTGCTTAACCAACTGAGCCACCCAGGTGCCCAAAAATCCTAATTCTTAGGAAATACAACTTAAGTATTTATAACTAAATGGCCAACTTATTCTCAAATGGTTCAGAAAAAAAAATTGGGGCAGAGAGATAGACAGCAAATGATAAAGCATATATAGCCAGATGTTAACAGAAGGTGAATCCGTGTAAAGGGTTACTGGTGTTCTGAGTATTTTTTTTTTAATTCTTGTAGCTTTTCTGCAAGTTTGAAATTATTTCCAAATAAAAAACTTAAATAAAAGGAAAAAGAAAGGGGACAGGGCCATATCCGTGAGATGCAAAGTGGGAGTGAGGTTGTGAGCTCTGATATCAGAAAATGAAAATAGGTAAGAATGCTGAAGTCTTCTGTTTGAAAGGGAACAGGGAGTTGGAAATAAACTAAAGATCAAGATGCAAGGTGAAAGAGGGGTTAGGAAGGGAGGGCTTTGGGGTCCTTGGGTACTGAAACAGGATGTTACTTCTGCAACATTAGGTAAGGTCTTGATCAAGAACCACAATCAAAGGGCGCCTGGGTGGCTCAGTCCGTTAAGCATCTGCCTTCAGCTCGGGTCGTGATCCCGGGGGCCTGGGACTGAGCCCTGAGTTAGGCTTTCTGCTTGGCAGGGAGTCTGCTTCTCCCTCTCCCTCTGCTCCCATTCCACCCCCTCGAGTTCTCGCTAGTCTGCTCGCTCTCTCAAATAAATTAATAAATCTTAAAAAAAAAAAAAAAGAACCACAATCAAAAGTTAAAAGTAAACCTCTGATCAACACTGGCATGCAGATCCAAAATATAATGTTTGGGAAGACTGTTTTTTTTTTTTAATTATAAAAATTATTTGAAACTATGTTATGACCAACTCTCCTACATCCTATTTGGCTGAGAGAGAAGCCAAGTTGGAGGTAAGTGAAGCAACAATCAGTCCCTAGGTGCAAGCTGGAGATCGTCCTTTAGGACATTCAGGAGAGGGGGCAAAGTCCGACGGACGACCATTCTTTGTGCGAGGGAATAGAAGGGGAAGACTATTGACTTGCAAGTGGTCAACAGGAGACTAGACGGCCTTGGGAAACACCTGTTCTATCTTCCTCCGATAGAAATTTAAGAACCATTTGCCCTTTGCCTTTATTCTCAGTGAATCTACCCAGGAATAACTCTTCCCTCATTCTGAGCCTCAGAACATACTTCATCCTGGCATCTCTACCCTTTCTCAATAACCTGGGTCCATTCAGGGGTCCCTGGATGGCCCAGTTGTTTAAGCGTCTGACTCTTGGTTTTGCTCAGGTTGTGATCTCAGGGTCGTGAGATCAAGCCCTGTGTCAGGCTGTGTGCTCAGCACAGAGTCCGCTTGGGACTCTCTCTCCCTCTCCCTCTGTCCCCGCCCTCTGTGCTTGCTCTCTTTCTCAAATAAATAGATAAATCTTTTTTTAAAAAAAGAACCTGGGTCCATTCATGTATGCTTTTATTTGAAACTTCTTGCAAAGGCTGTGGTACTCAGCCATGAATGAAGTTCCAAATAGAATGAACAGAAGAAGCTCAAACAGAAGGTTAAAAACTGGGGTTTTTGAAATTCCTCACCCTAGGGAAAACTGGTTAAAAATTGAGCCCCATACTCACATATTCCTCCGTTTGCTCTAGCGTGTACAGTGAGGTGTGCTCACAACTGCCTGTCCTCCCCTCTCCCCCAGCTTTATTGAGATATAATTGACAACACTGTGTAGGTTTAAGGTATAAAGCATGATGATTTGATATATGTGTACATCGTAAAATGATCTCCACAATAAGGTTAACACACCCATCATCTCACATAGTTACACGTTTTTGTGTGTGTGGCGAGAACATTTAAGATCTACTCTCTTAGCAAATTTCAAGGATACGGTACAGTATAATTAACTAAAGTCACTATGTTGTGCATTAAATGGCAGACCTTACTCATCTATGTAACCATTTTCCCATTCTCTTGGCCTTTTCCATTTTTCTCTTCCTGTAGATTGCATGCTCCTGGAGAACGTGGACTCTGAATCTTGTCTGGTGTTTGTAGAGCAAGACCCAGAGCAAATAATTGACTGTTTAATTAGTCATTTTACTGAAGAGGAGGTGTCACGAGGTAGGGCTGAGCCTCTTGGTCTTAGCCACCAGTAAAACTGGGCTTTGTTCCTAGTTGTGCAACTGACTCACCGGGCAACCTGGGGAAATTACGTCATCTTTCACTTACCTACCTGCCCGAGAGAGGAATGCTGTGGAGATTAATTAGAAATGAGGCCATATCGGGGAAGGTAGAGATCCCCTTCCAAAGGAGGGGACTATTTAATTGCTAGGTCTGTTCATTTTGAGCCATATTAGGCCAGTGTGTCAAAAATCACACATCTGGGTTGTTGGAAGGCTGAGACTAGAGTCATGAAGTTTGGGCCAGAGCTATTTTCAGCACATGTGCCACTTTCTATGTCTACGGAATGGCTCAACCAACCTCTTTGACTTGCTGAGTCTTTACTAGACCCCTTACAATGGACAGTTACTGAAAGGCAAGAAGGGCAGAACAAGCGGATTTTTATTTACTTTTTTAAAGTAGGCTCCATGCTCAGTGTAGAGCCCAAGGTGCGGCTTGAACTCCCAAGCCTGAGATCAGGACCTGAGCGGAGATCAAGAGTTGAACAATTAACTGACTGAGCCACCCAGGCGCCCCCAGAACAAGTGGATTTTTTTTTTTTTTTTAAGATTTTATTTATTTGCGAGAGAGAGAATGAGAGACAGAGAGCATGAGAGGGAGGAGGGTCAGAGGGAGAAGCAGACTCCCTGCTGAGCAGGGAGCCCGATGTGGGACTCGATCCCGGGACTCCAGGATCATGACCTGAGCCGAAGGCAGTAGCTTAACCAACTGAGCCACCCAGGCGCCCAACAAGTGGATTTTTATTTTTCATTTGCTAGAACCAGTCTGACTTCATATATTTTTAATGTCTTATTTTTATAACGGCATTGGGCTCTGGAGAAGCCCATTGTTAAGTACTGAATGAAAAATGAATTTCCTTGTTCCTCTCTCTCAGTACAAAATACTGTAACAGCTTTATATGTATTCTCTCTCATCCTCAGAGGAAATGTGCAATTCATCCATAAGTCTACCCTCCCTTAGGTTCTGGATCAGGTGGCATTTTAGAGTGTGAGTCAGGCAGTAATGAAATAAAACACACAAATAAGTATGAAACTGCAAACTTGATATATGCCATGTAAAGGAGACATTGTATAAAACAAGAATTTAAATAGGGAGTTTCCCCTGGGAATCAAGAATCTTCTTCTCTTACATCAGCTTGAAATCATGTATCTAAATGCTAAGAATGGAAGATCCCTTTAGCAAAGTATAACATTACACTGAGGGACAAATTCAAGTTCCCAAACTATTAAGTTTTGATTTCATCCATTTTTACTTTTATTACCTAGACTTAATGTTTCAGGTATTATATCCTTTTTCATTTTAACGTGTTTTCTTTGCTTGAATCCCATCAAACGATTATAACTAGGCTTTCTTTTTGCTAGCATTTACCTAGCATGATTTTATCCTTTTTACCCTTTGAATCCCTCTGTTTTAAGGGGTCTTTCATATAGCGTCTAGCTGGGTTTTATTTTACGGCCCAATCTGAGAGCAGGTGAGTTCACGTTTATTGGCATAACAGATATAATTGGTGCGGAGGCCACAGACGTGCCTCCCTCAGATCTGCCTTCAAGAGAACCTGCCACGGGGAGTATGGTGAAGTCACCTGCGTCTCTAGCCACTCCGCAGTGTTCACACGAACCCGTGGCTCCCCAGCCCGTCGCCCCCCCCCCCCCACCAGGCTGCTCCCAGCCGGTGACCTAGCACGGCGGGGTGTTTGAGCCAGACCAGGCTGGCTCGTCCTGCCTCCCGGGGGACTCCCAGAACAGGCCACTTTGGCTCAGGGATACCCCATCAGCGCGGCTGAAACAGTCTCACAACCGTACCGCAGCTCTCCCTACGCAACCCTTCCTTGCCTCCTTTCCCGGATGTCAGATGTGCATCACGGTGTGCAGGCTCTCTCGGCCGGCCACCACCTCCTTTCTCCTTCCTGCGCAGTTCCTTCGGTAGATCTCTTGCGTGTCCCATCCCATGCTGGTGTCTGCTTCTGGGAGGACCCGAGCTGACCCACTTGGACTTAATACTCTATTTATCCACCAAGGTGAACCCCTGGCAAGGATTCTTGGGCGTCTGGAAGGTGCATTTCTGACTGCCGTGGAGCACATTTCTAACTTCTGCCATGCTTCCTACTGCTTTCCTTTGCCAGAACAGTTCTTTCCCCTCTCGGCTCTAGTCCTTGCTTTAGTAACTTGAGACAGTACCGAACGATCCTCCCTTACAAATAATGAGGGCATCAGCACACCCAGTACTTCTCCTCACTGACCCAATGTCTATCTCCTGATTTTCGTTAGTTATAAAATTATTTTTAATACATCTAGTGATTCCTTTTTTAGTTTAAAAAATAAACAATATTTAAGCCTCTATGTATTGATGCATCCACAGAAACAGAGAGTTTCTGTTGTATTTATTGTATCTGTTCTAACACACATTGTCTTTCATACCCTCCCTGGCCCCTCCTTCAGAACATACACACACACTCACACAAACGTACACTTTTTGTTCCTATTGTCAAAATACAGTCAATCCCCATTATTTGTGGATTTCATATTTATGAATTCACCTACTCACTAAAATTTATTTGTAACCCCCCCAAATCAATACTTGGGGTGCTTTTGCTGTCGTCCGTGGACATGTGCAGAATGACAAAAAAATTGGGTTGCCCCACATGCCCACTCTCAAATAAGGTCAAACATGGTGACACTCTGCCTTCTTGTTTCAGCTTCCATAACCAATGTCCTTTTCCCAGTCTATTTACTGGCAAGTGTTTTGCTTCTTGTACTTTTTCTTGGTGATTTCACCCTTTTATGCGGTCCCCAAGCACAATCCTGAAGTGCTGTGAAGTACCTTACAGAGAAAATATGTATCTCAGATAAGCTTCACTCAGGCATGAGTTATAGTGCTGTTGGCCGTGAGTTCAGTGTTATGAGTAAACAATATATATTAAATAAAATGTCTTTATTTTTTAATTTTTTTTAAAGATTTATTTATTTATTTATTTTAAAGAGCAAGAGTGCAGGGGGCAGGGGAATCTCAAGCAGACTCCCTGCTGAGTGTGGAGCCCGATGCGGGGCTCAATCTCACCACCCTGAGATCATGACCTGAGCCGAAATCAAGAGTCAGACGCTCAACTGACTGAGCCACTCAGGCGCCCTAAATAAAGTGTCTTTAAACAGAAACATACATAAAATAAGATTATGTATTGATTGGTCAACAAAAATGTTGTAACCAAAGGCTTGCAGGAACCTAACCCTGTTTTGCCCCTAGGAGCAATGGTTCAGTCTTTGCTAATTCAGTGTTTGCCGGTCCTTTATGGCACATTAACTACCATGATTAACGAGAATGGGCTGTATATAAAAATTATCTTCTGGAACCGTAGTTCTCATTATTTCCCCGGTTATGCAGTTTTAGCGCTATAATGTACACAATCATTGCTCCCCGTGAATCCTTTTCCTAGGCTTCTGCCTTCACCCCTGGGTGAGAGCTCTTGCTGTCTTTTCAAGAAGGGCTAATGGATAATACAGCTCCTAAGTTCATTCATATCCATAAAGAATTCCTAGGCCTCAATGATGACCTGGCTTCAAACAATATTCTTGCCCCCAGGATTTATAGGTATTATTCTACTTTCTTCTTCTATTGAATCCCATTCTAGAGAACTTTGACCCTTCTATGCTACTTGCTTTTTTCCTACCACACACCTGAAGCATTCTTTTCTTGTTCTGAAATAACTTTCCCTCCGGTGTCCATGCTCCAAAATAACTGCTCTGTTTATTGTTGTATACCCAGTGCCAACAACAGAGCCTGGCTTAGAGCTGACATCAATAAATGTTTCGTGAATAAGCAAGTATCACATTATTCAGCCATTCAGAATGATCCATCTGGATACCACAAGTGGTATATGATATAATGATATAATATTTATGAAATAAATGGAGTATGAAATGACACATGCATTATGACTACATTGTGTAAAAATATGTCTGCAGGTAACAAGGCCTGCAAAATAATGTGCAAACAAAAATGGGTTCTGCATTCCATTTCTGATGTTCTCTGCTTAAAACTACCTGAGGCTATTCATTCTTCTCCCCTCAGAATTAATAACATTTTAAAAGAAAATATTAAATTTATCTCCTTTTGGACCACGTTACAAGTTAGTTTAAGCTCCTTGAGGGCCAGTGTTGTCTTGTTTTTTGTCTAGTATTATGCCCCAGCACATAGAGCTGGAACGTGTCTTGTTGGACCCAAATTCTCAGGCAATTTGGAGGGCAGGCAGGCAATTTGGAGGCAAGGACTAGGTATCTGTGAATAGCAAATCTGTTAAATTGCTTCACCCTCATAAATATAGTTCGCTATATTTATATTTAATTTCTAGTTTATATTTCTAAAATAATTAACTACTTGTACGCCTTCAGAAAGCAAACCTCTTTCTGCTTATTGTGTTGTTTTGTTACGAAGTCAAATTTACTTGGAAGTAGTATTAACAGGGCCTTTAACCAAGTAACCACAGAACATGTTAAACTGGATTCTAAAGCTTAACCTCTTCTATTATTAGAGTTTATTTGAAGCAGAAAAACATGGTCTTTCCTCTTCAGTCTACTTTGAAATTCAATTCCTCTGAAATGCCAGTTAGTGTTAACGAACGATTGGAAAATTACAACTGAATGGGTGATGTCTCCCATCCAATGAGGAATTCAGACTCCGATGGAGAACAGGCTGAGATGCGAGCAGAGTAGAGTAAGATGTCAAAGAAACCTGGATAGAACATCTTCAGAGATAACATAGTTGTCCCCGAGGTATTTTGTCCTGGTCTAACGCATGGTCACCCATGGGCCAAGTATGGCCATGACCATTTACGCATCATCTATGGCCGCTTTCCTGTTATAAGGCCGAGTTGAGCGGTTGTAAAATGACCAATGGCCCACAAAGCTGAAAATATTTATTATCTGGCTCTTGACAGAAAAAGTTTGCCAACCTTGGTCTAATGTCCTAAACAAAATACAACATGATTTTGGAGCACGGATTTCAGAGTCAGGTCAACTCCATTGCCTCCTAGCTACGTGACCCTTGGTAATTAATTACCTAACCTCTCTGAGCCTCAGCTTCACATGTGTAAAATGATCATGGTCATGCCAATCTGTCAGGCAGTGCTCTGCAGAGCCATATAGAGCCCGAGGCAAGAGGAAAAAAACAACAACAAACAGCAACTACATATTTACTTACCAAAGTAGCCTCCCAGATTTTGAATCAAGTGGGGAAAAGTTTATAAAAGCTCGATAGTCAAAAACCATGACCACAGATATAGTCCTTTGCTATTGAGTCTGTTCAGATACCACTATCAACTCTCATAAACCAAATCACCTAGCAAGGAAATGAAGATGGCATGGGCCCAGGGACAGCGGGCTGACTGGAAATGACTTCTCCTATATATATAATAACACAGAGTTGTAAAACAAATAATAGTCTGTCTTTACGTAAAATTTAGATTTTTTTTTCTTTTTTTTGATGTAGTGTTCCATGATTCATTGTTTGCGTATAACAAAAAGATTTATTTATTTTAGAGAGAGAGAGCGCGCGCACATAAGTGGGGGGAAGGGCAGAGGGAAAGAAAGAATCCCAAGCAGAATCCCTGCTGATTGTGGAGCCTGATGCAGGCCTCAGACTCACAGCCCTGAGATCATGACCTGAGCCAAAGCCAAGAATCAGACGCTTACCCTACTGAGCCACCCAGGTGCCCCTGATATTTTTTTCATCACTGACTTATTTGCATTGATTTTCATTTTCCAAAGATATCACTTATGCCTATCAAAATATCAAATATCAAAATATCATTTTATGCCTAAAAATGTCACTTATGCCTATCATTTATTATGTACTGTGAGAATGCATTATTAATGATATACATATTATTTGCAGTAAAATATTACTTAAACATTAAAATATCATTTACATACTGCATTAAAATATCATGAAAAATATTTTCTTTTTTAAAAGATTTTATTTATTTGACAGAGAGAGAGGCAGGGAGAGAGGGAACACAAGCAGGGGGAGTGGGAGAGGGAGAAGCAGGCTTCCCGCCGAGCAGGGAGCCCGATGCGGGGCTCGATCCCAGGACCCTGGGATCATGACCTGAGCCGGAGGCAGATGGCTGAGCCACCCAGGCCCCCCATGAAAACTATTTTTATTGCATTAAAATCATAAATGTAATTTATCTTGATTATTGAGTTATGGTCTCCCTTACCCCCTTAAATTTTGCACCTGGTCAGTGCTTCACTGACCTTACCCTAATCCCAGCCCTGCTATCAGGATTGTGGTGAGAATTAGAGATAATGTGTATGAAGTATCTAAAGTACTAGGTGGTGCATAGTAAATGCTAAAAAATTAGTAATTGTCGATGATGTGGATGATGAGTTGGGTTAATATTTGTAGAGGCCAAGGGCAGTCCACTCTAACATGGACTACTTGACATGAAGATTATTTTGAATTAAAAAGCAATCAAAACCCAGTGGATTCATGAAAAGCCTTTACCTCCCCCTCAACAGCCTAAAAAGAATTTAGATAGAGGACCAGCTCCAGGAGGAGAGCTGTCACCATAGATAACTACACTGTTATGAATTAGGTGTGGTAGACAGGGAGGAACCTAGTAAGGCCTCTTTGATCAAAGTCTCTATGTCCCATTGTTTCTGAGTGGCCCAGCAAACACATTTACCAAACACTTAATTCTTTTTCATTTTCCTGTGAATTCATTCCTTCCCTTTGGAAGTCCCAGACCTCTACCTACTTCTCCTTAATTCAGAATGACATATATACCTCATTTTGCCTGACTGTCCTTTGGAATATCCATGTCTGTGTGGATTCCCCATAGGTACTAAATTAAATTTGATTTTCTGCTGTTAATCTGTCTCATGCTCATTTGATTCCTGGTCTGGCTTGAAGGGGACAGGAAATTCGTGCTCCCTGACAAAGTACTGATCTCATAGGGTTGTTATGAAGGTCAAGTAAAATAAGTAAATTGCTTAGCATGGGATCTGATATAAAGCAAGTGCTCAATAAATACTAGCTACTTTCCTTCCATCACTTTGGAAGGATTTTGGAAGGAAAAGGGAAGCATATTAGCCAGTGTACAGGGGACAGTGCTTCTCCCTGGCCAGAGAGCTGGGTTTGGTTCTGGCGCTGTCATTAATCAGTAAAACAAATAACCTCTTTGGGCCCTCCTTGTCCTCATATTGACAGATTGGTTCCTCATTCCTTAGAGATTTAGCTAATCTCTTGCATTCCTTTTGGACACAAAATTCTAAGATCTGCCCAAGCTAGCTGATTTGAAAGGACGTGAGGCACCTAATTTAGGAAAATAAATTTCCAGGGCAGTCTTACTAACCAAAGACAACCCAAATCTAAAAAAATTAATATAGCAAGAAATTAAAATTTCTTTTAATTTTAATTAAAAGATCTGAAAATAACCATACATTACTCTTGGAATTAAAATGTTGACCAGGGGCACCTGGCTGGCTCCATTGGTAGAGCATGGAAATTTTGGTCTCAGGGTTGTGAGTTCGAGCCCCACGTTGGGTGCAGAGATTACTTAAAAATAAAATCTTTAAAATAATAAACAAACAAAATAAAATGTTGACCAACTAGGTGTTTTGTCACCTTTATGCTAAGCAGGAATTTTTGGCTAATTAAATACCCTTTGGTTAACAAACATGCTTCCATATGCTATAATAAGGATGACTCTTGAAAGCATTATGATAAATGAAGAAGCTAGTCACAAAAGACCATAAATCATATTACTCCATTCATATGAAATGTCCAGAGTAGGGGAATCTATAGAAACAGAAAGTAGATCAGTGGTTGCTAAGGGCTGGGGGAAGGAGGTAGTTGGGGAAATAGGGTGCAGTAGCTAAAGGGTGCCAGGTTCCTTTCTGAGGTCATGAAAATGTTCTAAAATTGACTGGTGATTGTTGCACATATCTGTGAATATACTAAAAACCATTGAGTAACAGTTTAAATGGGAGAATTGTATGTATGAATTATATTGCAATACAACTGTTTTAAGAAATGGTTCCTATAATTTCAAACTTTCATAGAAAGACCAGAGTGAAAAGATGAAAAGTCTTTTGGGGGTAAATGGGCAGAAGTTTCACTTTTTCTGTCAACATCAAAAGAAGCCCCCAGTTTTCCATTTTTTTCTTACCCCTTGGGGACTGAGTGATGGACCTCTGAATAAAGCCCCCACTTCAGTTAGTCTGTTGTGGGGAGGGTTTGTACCTATTCCTGCAAAAATAAACTACTCTTGGGGCGCCTGGGTGGCTCAGTCGTTAAGCGTCTGCCTTCGGCTCAGGTCATGATCCCAGGGTCCTGGGATCGAGCCCCGCATTGGGCTCCCTGCTCCGCGGGAAGCCTGCTTCTCCCTCTCCCACTCCCCCTGCTTGTGTTCCCTCTCTCGCTGTGTCTCTCTCTGTCAAATAAATAAAAAATCTTCAAAAAAAAAATAAATAAATAAATAAACTACTCTTATTCTCAGGCTTAGGAACTACTTAACAGCTGTTAGCTTGTTTTATCTTTGCCAGAGAAAACTGTGCTGGATAGACAAAATGCCCTCTTGATTGCAAGGACACCTCCAATCTTTTAACCACTGGCTGTATTTACTTAGGATACAACAGAGAAAACAGATAGACCTCTGTTTCCCTAGATTGACCTATTTCAGCTGAGTCCCAGCTGGAGAGAAAAGCATGATTCCCTCAGACTGATCACTGACCACCCCACTCCCTTTCTGATGAGACTTCCAAGGGATACTTTTGCTTTATCGGCACAAGACCTACAGCCCTGAAGCGAAACGAAGCCACACAAGCGGTCTTGGTGGCACACACAGTTCTAGCCTTTTAGCTTCTACGTGCTTTGGGAACTGATTTCATTTCCCACATTTCTGACTGGGGGAAAGCTTCTACAAAAAGAGGCTCCTCATTCATATCCAAAGAGGTGTCAGTGAAAAGAGAAGATAGAATTATGGACAGAAATAACCCACTGATAAAGCGATTGTGAGTGAGGGCAGCAGGAGAGAAAGTTCTGAGATTCTCTGAGAATCAGTAAGTACAGGTAGGTTCATATTCAGTCTCTCAATGTGGCTGAGTCAACTGATTAAAAACGAAAGTATCAGTTTCTCTTAGACTTATGGTTGGTGAAGTGTAGTCCACTAGCAAGCCCAAGTGACAGGGTTTAATTTAATCTCGATGCATGGTATTCAGTCAGGAAGTAAAACAAGGATGGCCCTGACTCACACTTCTTTTATTTCAAGTTTTGGGTTTCAAGGTGTGTCAAGCTATCGTTTCTCCCACCCCCAAACATGACACAGGTGTTAATAACTTCTTTAGAACAGAGATCCCACGGACAGGTATACTGACTTGATGTTTCCTGAAAGTATTTACTGATACCAAGATTAAGGGATACATTGTCAAGGATTCCACATTCTGGGCTACGAATACTAGTCAGTGTCTGAGACACAGCTCGCCACATGTTAGTTGGTGAAGTCAGGATGTTTCCTGTAACCCACACTAGAGCACATTTTTATGCTTGCGTGAAAACACTGTTCTGAAGTAATTTCCAAAAGTCCCAGAAATAAAAATCCCTTTAGGCCAGAAACTGCCGTGGAGAAAACAAACAAACAAACAAACAAACAAAAAAGAATATGAGCTGGACTCCTATTTTTTTTTAAAGATATTATTTATTTGACAGAGAGAGAAGGAACACAAGCAGAGGGAGAGGGAGAGAGAGAAGCAGGCTTCCCGCTGAGCAGGAAGCCCAATGTGGAACTTGATCCCAGGACCTTGGGACCATGACCTGAGCCAAAAGCAGATGCTTAATGACTAAGCCACCCAGGCACCCGGACTCCTATTTTTAAAAAGAGGTAGAAGGGGGAAGTGACATTTTCCTACTATGAAATTCTATTAAATTTTTTAAATCTGGAAAGTAACTCAGTTCATATATTTTTTAATGCAGAGGAACCACACTGAATTTGGCATTAGAAATCTGTTCTGAACCAGATGGTGAAGGGTAGGGGTCAAGGGCAGGCTGCCCCCAAATAGGCCACTTTGGCATGAAGATTATTTTGAATTAAAAGCAATCAGTGGGGCACCTGGGTGGTTCAGTGGGGCAAGCATCTGACTCTTGATTTCAGCTCAGGTCATGATCTCAGGGTTGTGAGATTGAGCCCCATGTCAGGCTCCACGCTGGGCATGGAGCCTGCTTAAGATTCTCTCTCTCTACATCTCCCTGTGCGTCTCCCCAACCATCTCACTCTCTCTCTTAAAACTAACTAACTAACTAACTAACTAAATAAATAAATAAATAAAAGGCAATCAAAACCCAGGAGATTCAAGAAAAGCTCTTTACCTCGCCCTCAACAGCCTAAAAAGAATTTAGATAGAGGACCAGCTCCAGGAGGAGAGCTGTCACCATAGATAACTACACTGTTATGAATTAGGTGTGGTAGACAGGGAGGAACCTAGTAAGGCCTCTTTGATCAAAGTCTCTATGTCCCATTGTTTCTGAGTGGCCCAGCAAACACATTTACCAAACACTTAATTCTTTTTCATTTTTCTGTGAATTCATTCCTTCCCTTTGAAGTCCCAGACCTCTACCTACTTCTCCTTAATTCAGAATGACATATATACCTCATTTTGCCTGACTGTCCCTTGGAATTTCCGTGGACTCCCCATAGGTACTAAATTAAATTTGATTTTCTGCTGTTAATCTGTCTTATGTCATTTTGATTCTTGATCTAGCCTGAAGCACCTTGAAGGGGACAGGACATTCTTGCTCGCAGACTGAAACATTCCCAGTTGGCTAGGGCCAAACCTGGTGGAGTATCTCATTTCTTTTTTAAAACCCCAACAAATACAGGCAAGAAGCATATGGGCAAGAAGCATATGCCATCCTGGTTGGACATTTCTGCTTTTAACCACCAGCATAACTTCTAGGATACAACTGAGAAAACAAATGAGATACTATATTTCCTCATTCTCATCTCTTAATCATGTGCATAGGGGCGCCTGGGTGGCTCAGTTGGTTAAGCGACTGCCTTCGGCTCAGGTCATGATCCCAGGGTCCTGGGATTGAGCCCCGCATCGGGCTCCCTGCTCGGCGGGAAGCCTGCTTCTCCCACTCCCACTTCCCCTGCTTGTGTTCCCTCTCTCGCTGTCTGTGTGTGTGTGTGTGTGTCAATTAAATAAATAAAATCTTTAGAAAAAAAAAATTAAAAAAAAAAATCATGTGCATAAATATGCACATTCATACTCTACCACCTCTCACCTTTGTCTCCCTGTCAGAGAAGGGTAAGTCTGTCACACACACACACACACACACCACGGAGTTATAAATTATCTCGGGAGGCCTTCAAATATTCGAGGAAATAATTCTCTGTTTTGGGCACTAAGCTATTTTCTCTAGGCAAATATCTATGTAGTTTTACACAGGTTTCCATAAGCCAAAGTATTGATAGAAGAGTAACTTTAAAATATATTTATGACCACAGCCTTAATTTAGAACAATAGTTATCAGCATTTGTTCTTTGGATCACCTCCAGCTGCAAAAACCAGAGGTTTTGTTAGAAATGCCGATTCCAGGATCTCACCCTAGACCCATTGAGTCTGGATCTTTGGGGATGGTCTGCATTTTAAACAAGTCCCCGGGTGATTCTAGTGCACACTAGAGCTTGCTAGCCATTACTTTGTTCACTGGTAAAATTATGGCAAATATTCCTATCATGATTTCACAAAGGTTAGAACAGAACAAAGATCTCCAATAGTGAATGACCGGTATCCTCTGCATTTCCGAATCACATCTTAATACTTGTTGGTTTTTGGACAGCAAGCCAAAGAAGGGAAAAGCAGAAAGTCATTGTATTTATGATTAATAATTTCTACTATCAGATGCATTTTATTCAATACCCTCTCCCATGGAAGTTGCAAGATACTGAGAAGTCTAAATATAGCTTACAGCTATAATTAGTTTTTTCCTTCTAGGTACAGAAGTTTATTGTGGTGTGTCTCTGCTTAGATTCTGTAATTCAGCAGTAAGTCTTCTGGAATCACTTAAAATAAGACTTTACTGATGAGGTAATGTTAAGTAAAAAGGCAGGTCACCAAAAAATTAAGTTCCAACTTTGTATACAGAGATATACAATGCGAGACTGGAAGAAAAGTACCCACAAATCAGCATCAGGTTTTTGTGTCAGGATTAACCCCACTCTCCTAAAACTATCTCTAAATTTATGTTCATTTTTTAAATTTAAAAATTACAATTAACACACACTTTAAAATGTTGACTTCTCAGTGAAAAATACTATCATTAGTATAATTGTAACTTACTGTTAAATCAACTTCAAAAGCGCAAATTAAGAAAAATTTATTTATTTAAGCCTGAAATCCTAGTACAACTATTTTAACTTTTCCATTTCCTTTCTAAACCTTATTTACAGGCATGGATACATGATTTTAACACAGTTGTAATCTTAGTTTATCTACAAATTTGAATTCTGTTTTGTCTACTTGACATTATTTTATAAACATGTTTGCACAATTTTACGTAGCTTCAGAATTATTCTAAAGGCTACATTTTTCAAAAAGTTTGTTATGTTGGACTTTATCCATTCCTGTACGTAGAAACATTTCTGCTGAATCTAGTTTCAAGTTATTGTAAGTAACATAGTTAGAATCATCTTCTTATGAGTTTTTTTCCCTTTTAAAAGTTATTTCCTTAGAATAAATTCTCAGCAGTGGTTTTACTAGTTCAAAGGGCATGAACATTTTTATGGATACTATACGTAACATATTTCCCTTAAGAAAATTGTACCAATTTTTATTACCATAAACCATGGTAAAATTTCACAAGACTAAACTATCATAGAAAAAAGAACTGGATTCCTAAGAAGGCTGAGTTTCTTTTAAAAAAAGCATTTCATTTTATTTTTGTTACCCTGCTATGTACATTACTGATTTATTTATTTTTATTTATTTATTTATTTATTCATTCATTCATTCATTCACTCACTTAGTAATCTCTACACTCAATGTGGGGCTCAAGCTCATGACCCTGAGATCAAGAGTTGAATGCTCTTCTGACTGAGCCAGCCAGGTGACCCTGTACCTAACTGTTTTAATTTATATTCATTATGATCAATAATTTTTAAGTTATCAATATGCCAGGCACCATTCCAAGAGGTTTACATAAAGTCATGTTTTCCTAAAAGATAACTGAAATAAACTGTCAATGTATGAAAGCTTATAAAAACCTATCCTCTATATATTAGATATTATAATAAAATAAAACTTAAAATTTCCAGAAAATAAATGATCTTATTTCATAGAGGTGGAAAGGCACAGAAAACTTAACTATGAAAGAAAATAACTTTTAGATTTCTCAGCACATTTATTTTTTGTACATCAGAAGAACAAGTTAATCGAAAGGAACAATAATCTCTTTTATTACTGAGAAAAAAATTTTTTCAGGATTAGAAAGTTCATTTAACACATATCTTATTTCCTTAAAAATGATAAAATAAAACTTAAAAAAGTCCATTGAAGGAACTGGGCTAATAAAATGCAAAGTGACAATACTACTAATAATGTTTTTTAAATAATTAAGAAAACCATTCAGGGGCGCCTGGGTGGCTCAGTCGTTAAGCGTCTGCCTTCGGCTCAGGTCATGATCTCAGGGTCCTGGGATCAAGCCCCGCATCGGGCTCCCTGCTCAGCGGGAAGCCTGCTTCTCCCTCTCCCTCTGCCCCTGCTTGTGTTCCCTCTCTCGCTGTCTCTCTCTGTCAAATAAATAAATAAAATCTTAAAAAAAAAGATTATCTGGGCACTTTAAAAAAAAAAAAAAAAGAAAACCATTCAATAAATGACTTACCTGATTTTACCAAGCACATCAAACTGATGAAGAAGTATAATCTCAGCATATGGAAACTGGAGAGTGTATCACATTCACAACAAGACTGGTTTCCTGGGCAGAGCCTTAGAGTTTCACTGAGGGCTTTGCTCAGAGAGCGCTCAGATAACTAATTCAGAGGTGTGGTGACAACAGGAAGTTCCCGAGGGACTGCAGGCGGGTCCCAACCCTTTCAGGATATTTGACTCCTCCTCTTTTCAATGGAAGGTTGGGACATTTCTGCCTGACACAATTTTATGCATATCTTTTTTAAATTTTTATGCATATCTTAATATCATAATGTGTATTTGCAGAATGACGAGTTCAAAATAGTTTCATTCTTTGTGGGCGGTTTATTAGTCGTTTGGCGTGGTATGTTGAAATCGAGTGTGATTTGAGATATTTGCCTCCTTGTTCTTGTGAATGAAACAAATGCAATGAGTATTCTGTTGGCCTGTGAACACAAAACTACTTTTTATGTTAATTCACACACTCATGCCTCATACGGCAGTCTTTAGACTTTGCTAAGAACATTTCATTAAGTCTAATCATATACCTGTATTTGCCCAAATATACTTCAGATTAAAGGAAATTTTTATGGCATTATACATATTTTTATTTCTTCCTATCCAGAGTACTTATCTCTCCCTCTCCCTCTCTTCCGCCTTTTTAAAAGAAAAGTAAATGCAAAAGCTTTAAATAGAGAGCTATGTCAGAATCCATCCACCTCAGTATTGTAAGTAACTTAACTTGTGCTCCCACAGCTACAAGATACTTAATTCCCTCTGGTGGAAAGTGCTAATAGTATTTACTCAGGCTGGTGAGAGTCTGATGAGCTGAAACATAAATTTATAAATAAAGACACGAACAACTTAAGACAGAGCATCAGGGCAAAAACCACTAGTCGTTCAGCATTGTCTACCTGAAATAGGCATTTATGAAGCAACAGCATCTTTCATGTAAGTTTATCAGTTCTCTGGGTCTGTACTCCATTCGAATAGCAAGGCATTCTTTGCAGGAGGTAGATTCCAGCAATGCTTCCCAAAGAGTCAGTACATCAGATTTACCCTGGGGGGCTTTTCAAAGTGTTGTGTGTAGATTCTGTGTCATCCCTCAGACCTGATGAATGCCAGGACTCCCTAGCAGCAGTTCACATCCCGCGTCTTCCTCACTAGTTGTGTGGCTTTAAGCAAAACATTTCCGTGGGGCGCCTGGGTGGCTCAGTCGGTTAAGTGTCTGCCTTCGGCTAGGTCATGATCCCAGGGTCCTGGGATGGAGTCCCAGGGCAGGCTCCCTGCTCGGCGAGGAACCTGCTTCTCCCCTGCCTGCCATTCCCCCTGCTTGTGCTTGCTCCCTCTCTCTTTCTCTCTGTCAAATAAATAAATAAAATCTTAAAAAAAAAAAAAATTTCTATTCTCGAACTCTTACTTTTCTCAACTGTAAAATGAAGAAAACAAAACCACCTATCTCACAGGGTTGTTTTCTGGATTAAATGAACTATTATAAGTAGGGGCGCCTGGGTGGCTCAGTCGTTAAGCGTCTGCCTTCGGCTCAGGTCATGATCCCGGGGTCCTGGGATCGAGCCCCATATCGGGCTCCCTGCTCGGCGGGAGGCCTGCTTCTCTCTCTCCCACTTACCCTGCTTGTGTTCTCTCTCTGGCTGTCTCTCCCTAATAAAAAAATAAAAAAAATTAAAAAAAAAAAAAAAAAAAAAGAACTATTATAAGTAAAGTTCTTAGCACTGTGCCTGCTATCAAGGTAAGCTCACTGAGCACTTGGTAACTATATTACCTATGTGGCTACACAGTCCACACCTTTCCCTCCTGTCAGAAGGCAGGCTGAACCAGGCTGAGAAGAGGGATCAGGTGGATTTTAGGAATGGAGAGCACCTGACAGCAGTGATGTTTCAGGTGAACGACTTCAGTCAGTTCTATAGTCTATTTTTGTCTTTTGTCTCCTGCTAGAGAAATAAATTAAGGATACGTAAACAGGGAAAAACAAATAGGTGACCTGCTAGCTTTTTTATTTTTCCATTTGCTGTAAGCTTTGCTGATTTGAAGTAACTACCCTCTGGAACAAATGGAGAATTGTTCTACAATCTCTTAGGAACTGGTTATGGAATGCATTGCTCACTGTTGGATCACTGTGCTTGTCTGATAAATATTTGTTGAGCTCCTATCAGTTTTTGTACCATGCCAAGCCTTTATCTAGACAGAGCCAATGTACATTTTCCTGGAAACGAGCCAGTTATAGGAATAAGAATCATTTCCCTTGGGAGGTCTCTTTGTGTTCATGTTAATGATTTTCCTGCCCGTAGGCACAGAAGGTCCCCTATAGCTTCCTAGCTGTGTGCTTTTTTCTACTTCCAGCATTGGAAACAGCACAAGAATCAATGGGAGAACCCATCCTCTCAAAGAAAGAGAATTAGTAAGAAATATCAAACTTGAAAAAAAAGAAATATCAAATATGAAAAAACATAAAGCACTCCAAAGAACGGGGCAGAGGAAAGGAGGGGAGAACTGCAGAACAGGTGCACAGGGAATCTTTGAGAGATGAATTAGTTCTGTCTCTCGCTTGTGGGCTGGTCGCGGCAATCTACACAGGTGATAAGACTGCACAGGACTACACGCACACACAAATAAGTGCATGTGAAACTGGTAAAATCTAAATTTGACCTGTAGATTGTACCAATGTCAATTTTCTGCATTCTAGTTATGTAAGATGTTACAATTGGGGAAACTGGGTGAGGATACATGACACATCCCTGTACTATTTTTGCAGCTTCCTGTGAACCTATAATTATTTCAAAATAAAAGTTTTTAAAAATTCCAAAAGATGGGCCAACTCATAACTATTTGAGTGTTAACATTTACTCCAAGGTATTCTGAGGAAAACCATTTCTTCATTTCTCATCAGCTAGTCAAGAGTGAATAATGGTCAATTTTCTCAATACAATGACCCTGATAAATAATCACAATTCAAGAATAACACAATTTGCCCCATTTCCAACTTAGTATTATGCACTGGCTTTTTTTTTTTTTTTTAACCTAGAAATCACTTGCTACAGAGAGCAGAATAGAAAGGGGCAGGCAAGCTTCCAAATGTGTGGACAGGAAAAACAGGTATAGAAGTGTACTGGAACTGAGGGGAGGTGGTTTTATAGCTCTCATTGGCCTCAACAGTCAGGAAAGGTGACCTATGTCCTCTCTCACCCTGGTCTAGTGCTCTGAGCTGCTATATGACTCACTCTAACGCCTTCTCGTCTGCATCAGTGACCCCACAATCTCTCACTAGCTGTATACCTTTAGAAAAATAAGTCTGGGGCGCCTGGGTGGCTCAGTTGATTAAGTGACTGCCTTCGGCTCAGGTCATGATCCTGGAGTCCCTGGATCGAGTCCCGCATCGGGCTCCCTGCTCGGCAGGGAGTCTGCTTCTCCCTCTGACCCTCCCCCCTCTCATGTGCTCTCTCTCATTCTCTCTCTCTCAAATAAATAAATAAAATCTTTAAAAAAAAAAAAAAGAAAAATAAGTCTGTTTCCTTGATTCATTTTCTACAAGGAGATCAGGGCAACTTTCCCCTCATCTGTATATTTGTTTAATTTCTTCATTCGTTTATTGAACATTTCTCAAGCTTCCGTTTAAAAAAATAATAAAGAAAAATGGGGCATGGCTCCTTCTCTCAAGAAGACAGGCATATTAATAATAACAATATTAATATAGAGCTATGGATACATACTCCATAGAACTGAGGAGGAAACAGTAAGATGCTGGAATTGCACAGGGAGGAGCCAAAGGAAAAGGCTCACACAGGAGGTCCTTTCTGAGATGGGTTCTAAAGACTAGGTAGGAGTTCATGAGATGAAGAAGGTGGAGGAAAGGCAGTCCAGGCAGAGGCAACAAAATTGGAGTCCTAAAAGAAGTATGGATTGCCAATTTGGATGTATGCATAGGGAAATGATAAAGTAACTTGAAGACAGGCTATGAAGAACTTTGTATGCCATGCTTAGGACATTGGGTTTTATCTTCAAGGCAGTGAGAACCTAAGTTTTCTTCTTTTTCACTTGTTTATATGTTAATATATTACTATTATGTCATAATACAAATAAATATAAGAAATAATATATGCCATAACAATATATAACAAATGTAAGAAATAATATAAATATATAGAGAATAATACATTTAGGTTAGCTTATTAACATTATTATGTGAATAATTTTTTGGTAGTCTATTACAAAACAAGAAGGAAAACACCTGCGTACTACTTTTCTTTTCTGGCCTAAGAAGTATTTTTCATGGAATAGAGCTACTTTGCTTTAGAAACCATGACTTCCTTACAAACAATGTATCAAACAAAATAAATGCAAGTCCAGTGCTTTCAAGTAACTGCTTCTTTGCAAAGTGCTGCTCAGAGCCTTTCAAGGATAAAGGGCTCTAGCAAGGCCGGTATGCATATTGGCAAGACAGAGGCAAAATGCTTTTATTAATTAAAAATTCATTAAAGGGGCGCCTGGGTGACTCAGTCGGTTAAGTGTCTGCCTTGGGCTCAGGTCATGATCCCAGGGTCCTGGGATGGAGCCACGCGTTGGGCTCCCTGCTCAGCGGGGAGTCTGCTTCTCCCTCTCCCTGCTGCTCCCCCTGCTTGAGTTTTCTCTCTCACTGTGTCTCTCTCTGTCAAATAAATAAATAAAATCTTTAAAAAAAAAAAATAAAATATTATTATTAGAACCAGATTTCAGTTTTTATTTTTAACTGGCTTTCCAAGGATTGATCACAAGAATCTTGCACCTTCATTAGACAGTTATACACACAGAGCAGGCCCACAGGGTTGTCTGGGTGAGAAGCAACTCTGGAAAAATCCACCCCTGTAATTTGGAAGGCGTACCCTTGTGACATCTGCCTTGGGTCCTCATTTGGAACCATCATGAACCATTTGAGGGATTCATGCTAACTCAGCAGGGTCTTTCTTGCCTAGAGTCACCCTCCCCTTCTGGCTGGGAAACTGGGAGCAGTTTCAGGTCCTCCCAGAGATTCCTTTCTTTTTGAGGTTCTCCTTAGGGCCCTCCAAACTAAGTATCAGGGTTGCTCCATAGTTGAAGTCAGATTACTCCAAACAAACATCTGGACTTTGATGAAAATCAACCCAACCACTTTTAGTGATTTAGTAACAGAAAACCACAAATTTAATTTATAAATTTATTTTCCTTGATAAATAAGAACAACAATATAAATTTGCCTTCCTTAACAACAACCACAAAAGACAACAAAATAACAACAACAAAAGACAACAAAAGAGAGATCACCCTGCAAATAGATACAAGAGAGACAGAGCACAAGAGGAGGTGGCTTTGCAAAAGCCTGAGAAATGATCAGGGTCTGAATGACAGTAGTTCTGATGGCTTTGGAGAGGGGAAAGGGCAGATCTGTGGAAAATGTAGGAAAATGCAGGATGCAGAAGTGACAAGTAAATTGGCTTATTAGATAACTAAAGAAAAGGGAAGAGAAACATTAGGCACTCGGCCATGCTGGGCACTGAAGTCGGTCCATCACATACATAAGCACATTTCATTGGCCCACAGATCTGAGAAGCCGGTTTGATTACCTCTATTTTACAGATTAGGAAAGAGGCTCAGGTAGGGCCAGGTGCTACTTCTCCACGAAGCAGGCCAAGCCTGTGAGCAACTTTTGTAATAAAATCTAGGACAAGGAACTCTACTTGCTTTTGGATAATAAGGCCAGATTAGATTGAACAAGATCAAAGTCACATTATTAGGAGGATATGTTTTTCTTGATACCAGAGTTGGTCCCCGTCAGGAAGTTAATCTTCAGGGTGGTGAATGAACTATGTTGGGTATTAGGCACATTAGGCCCAAACCAACAATATCTCACGTTTGGGCTCCTACCCACTTCCATCAAACGGCCCAGAACTCTGGCAGGGGTCAGCAAAAGCAAAACTAACAAGAAATCTTTTAACACTCTGAGTGCTGGTAAAGGGAAAATGTGCAAGACTGAACAATGAATTGGAGGGCTGGCTGGGTCTTCATTGTTCTGTGGACCGGAGGTAGGTTTTGAGGAAAATTAGGGATGGGCCTTGGAAAGGCTTGGAGAGGATCTCAGCAGAAAGAAAAGGAGGAAGAGGAAGAGGATCTTTTCAGAAAACTGGGCAACCGTTGAGGATACCCTAATGAAAACTTATACAATGAGGAGGTGCCCCTCCAGCAGTACGAGGGTGCAAGTTACCCAAACCAAGGAAGAAACCTCAATGTCCTTGTTCCTCCATGTGGCTTTGGGTTTTTTTGTTTGTTTGTTTGTTTTAAAGATTTTATTTATTTGACACAGAGAGAGAGAGATAGCGAAAGCAGGAACACAAGCAGGGGGAGCGGGAGAGGGAAAAGCGGGCTTCCTGCCGAGCAGGGAGCCCGATGGGGGGCTCGATCCCAGGACCCTGGGATCATGACCTGAGTGAAAGGCAGACGCTTAACCGACTGAGCCACCCAGGCGCCCCTGTTTTGTTGTGTTTTGTTTTGTTTTTGTTTTTCTCTAGCCCTCTGGTGAAGAGCTCCCAGGTCCAGGAATGGCTGCCTCAGTGGCGGGGATAATCCCACTCCTTGACCAGTGGACAGGCATTGGCCTACGCCTCTACTGTGGACGGCAGGGCAGCGGGGGCACCAACTGGCAAAACCCCAGGCAGGAGAAACTTGTAACGCTGAGTCTCCTTCCTTTCTTCCTTTCAGAGGGCAACCAGAAACATTAAGAGGACAAAAAGGGGATGTCTGTGTGTGGAGGTGGGGGGTGGGGGGTGGGGCGGAGGGTGCGGGTCGTGGCTAGCAATCGCTTGACTCGGGAGCTCCTGTTTGCTGTTGAGGCCCAGGGATTTGGACTGAGGCAATTCCGAAGCCCTCCACTTTTCATGGAGGGTGACTAACATTTCATTTTGTGTATGTGCAGGTGCTACTGATGAGGCGGGAAAAAAAAATGTGGTGTTGTACTAGAGTGGCCTGAGACTCGTTGCCAGTATTTCTTAAATCTTGGTGGCCAAAACCTGGGATAAGTTGCTATTCTAAAGCAGCTTGCAGTTTTCTCATTTATGTTTTGAACAAAGACTGCTCTCTTGGTTTGGAAAATCCCTTCCCAATCAATACTTGAGGGTTCTTCTTGGTTTGGTGAAGGCAATGACCAATTCTTACAGTGGAATGGACAGTTGGGACACAGCCAAAGTGCTCTGCATAATAATGCCAGTGGTAGACTTTTTAAAAGTTAATTAAGGGGGGAGGTGCCTGGGTGGCTTAAGCAGTTAAACGTCTGCTTCCGGCTCAGGTCATGATCCTAGGTCCTGGGATCAAGCCTCACATCAGGGCTCCCTGCTCAGCGGGGAGCCTACTTCTCCCTCTCCCTCTGCCTGCCACTCCCCCTGCTTGTACTCTCTCTCTCTCTCTCTGTCAAATAAATAAATAAAGTCTTAAAAAAATAATAAAGTTAATTGGAAGTCTAGCCTCAAACAGGTTGGGGTAGAGGTGGAAGAGAAATTCTCTGCTATTGGTGCCTTGTCAAAGATGTTGAGAACAGTGGAGAGATGACTTTGCAGGGAGGAAAGTCCTTCTGGGAGGCAATGAGCAATAGACTACGGATGCAGTCCTTTTTTTTTTTTTTAAGATTTTATTTATTTATTTGACAGAGACACAGCGAGAGAGGGAACACAAGCAGGGGGAGTGGGAGAGGGAGAAGCAGGCTTCCCGCCGAGCAGGGAGCCCAACGCCCTGCTGAGCCACCCAGGTGCCCCAGATGCAGTCCTTTTAATAGCCACTTCCAAAGCAACTGCTCTTTGCTTTCCGCACTACTAGGGGAGGGGTCCACACAGCGGCATTGTTCTACATTCCCACCATAACTTAAAGGGAAACTTTTACAATGTCTGGAGCTCTTGATGTCCTGCAAATGAAGGAGGAAGGTGTCTTCAAATTCCTTGCAGCAGGAATCCACTTAGGTGGCACCAACCTTGACTTCCAAATGGAACAGTCCATCTACAAAAGAAAAAGTAATGGCATCTACACCATAAATCTGAAGAGAACCTGGGAGAAGCTTCTGCGGGCAGCTTCTGCCATTGTTGCCATGGAAAACCCCCGCTTAAAAAAAAAAAGTCCTATCATCCAGGAATACTGGCCAGCGAGCTGTGCTGAAGTTTGCTGGGGCTACTGGAGCCACTCCTATGGCTGGCTGTTTCACTCCCAGAACCTTCAAGAACCAGATCCAGGCAGCCTTCTGGGAGCCAAGACTTCTGGTGGTTACTGATCCCAGGGCTGATCACCAGCCTCTCACAGAGGCATCTTATGTTAACCTGCCTACCATTGCTCGTGTAGCATAGACTCTCCTCTGCACTATGTGGACATCACCATCCCTTGCAACAAGGGAGCTCACTCAGCGGGTCTGATGTGGTGGATGCTAGCCCGGGAAGTTCTGTGCATCTGCGGCACTAATTCCCATGAACACCCATGGGAAGTTACGCTGATCTTTACAGAGATCCTTAAGAGTTTGCAAAGGAAGAGCAGGCTGCTGCTGAAAAGGCTGTGACCTGGGAGGAATGTCAGGGTGAATGTGATGTGGTTTTGGAATATAGGTGAGGTGAGGTGGGGTCCGGAGCTGATGACCAAGAAAGAATTCTTGAGATGTCTTTGGTGCAAAACGGTGGTTTTATTAAAGAACGGGGTCTGAACCTGTGGGCAGAAAGAGCTGCTGCCCTGGAGGCTTGAGGAGTGGTGATTATGTACTTGGGAGTTGGGGGACGTCAGGTAAAGGGAGGTTTCAAAAGAACTTTCATATGCTAAAGAGGACTGACCTACAAGATACTGGAGGCCTTGCCATTGTCTAATTAAGGTTGTTTTCCCCTCTAGCAAAGTATTAACATTAAGATAGTTGGGAGATTCCTGGAAGAATGTCACTCATGTCCCACCCAGGAGTGGGGGTGGGGGAGGGAGGTTGCAGATCTTTATGCTTTATCTTCAGCTTGCCTTCTGCTCCCTTATCAAATGGACTGCTCCAGCTCCTGAGTTCAGTGCTACTCAATCTGAAGTCAAAGACTGGTCTGAAGGCATGCAGGTGCCCTTGGTGCCTATTCAGCAGTTCCCTACTGAAGACTGGAGCGCTCAGCCTGCCACTGAACGCTGGTCTGCAGGTCCTACTGCTCAGGCCACTGAAAGGGTAGGAACAACCACTGAGTGGTCTTAAGCTGCTCTTCCACAAAGGCAAACAAAGTGGAATAAGGTTGATGGAAATTAAACAGTTTCTCAAGAAAAAAAATCTTTTGGTCTTTGTAATTCTATTCTCAAACTTTGAATAATAGTCTGCTGTTAGCTGTATTTGGAGAATGAAGGGAGGGGCCCACATCCAACTTGGGATTTGCTTCCAGAGTGGTGATAGGCACAGGTGGGTAGCTGGTGGTTCTGGAGCTCTAGGTGGTGACTTGCACCAGAATTCCAGAACACTTTATTGAGCAAAGGACGAGGCTGTCATGGGGAGTGCCTGTGTTAAAGTTCAAGCAAGCCTGGAAGTCTGGCATTAACTGAATTATAAAAAGGGTCAAGTGGCAGTCAGGGATGGATTTGTGGGGCATGAAAAGAAGGATTCTAGGACTGTTTGGAGGAGGGGACTGGATATTCTGTCACTAAAGAGGGTGGGACTTTTTCCTCTTACTGATAATTAACCAGAAGTGTGACGTCTAGATAACAGAGGGAGAGTTAATCAGCACTCCTTGCCAGCCGGGGGAGGTGGAGGGGAAGACCAGTAGGTACTGGTAGGACTCAGGTACCACTCTCCCTTAAGTAAAGCCCTCTTTGAGTTCTGCCCTTCCCTATCCCTCCCCAAGGGGTGGTTTTCCTTTCTCTGGCTCCTACTGCACTTTGCACATAATTATCTTGTAATTTGTAATCACGTCTCTCCCAGTAGACTCACATCAAGGGCCAGGGACTGGCGCTGGTTCTCAGATCCTGGTTCCAATCCAGCTACACCACTAGTTAGCTTTGTGACTTTAGGCAAATTACTTAATCGCTCTATGTTTGATTTCCTTATTTATTAAAAATGGGCACAAGACTCCTCCCCATCGCCTGGGGGTGCTGGGAGAAATGCAGGTGACAATGTGTGTAAAGTACTGGACAGAAGGTATATGCAAACTAAAGGGCAGTTAGTAGGATAAACATTTGTTAACTGATGTGAACTACCTTTATTCTGTGCCCTCAACAAACATTTACTGAGCAACTACTGTATTTCAGGCCTCCGGAGCGCTCCCTCCCTCCGGGGTGGAGAAGCCTCACGTGTGGCCTGAGGGCCTTGTCCCGCGGGCCGTCTCGCGACTGGCTCCGCCGCAGGGAAAACCCCGCCCACAGCCTTTCCGATCTCGTCAGCGATTGGACTGGAACCGTCCCGTACTCATTCCGGTTGCTAGGTTCGGGAGGAGAAGGTGGGGGCGAAGCTGCGCGTGCGCAGATTGAGGACGAAGATGCTTTCCGGTCGGGCGGGAGGAGGTGACGTCAGGAGTGGTGGCGCGGTTGGGCGGGGGGGGCATCCTATAACCCTTAGGACGTTTTATCTGTGGGCCCTCCGATAGCGTCACAAGTCGGCGACTGAGCCTTGGCGGTGGTGGCCGAGGCGGCGAAGGCGGCAGCGGCGGCGACAGCTCTGGGGTTTGCGTCTCGGGGTGTGTCGGCCGCCGCTGCTGCTTGGGCCTGGTATGTACAAATGGCTGGTTAGGATTCTCGGCACCATTTTCCGTTTCTGTGACCGGCCGGTGCCCCCTACCCGGGCCCTCCTGAAGAGGCGGCGCTCGAACAGGTGAGAGGAGAGGGGGCCGAGCGCCAGCCTGGCTGTACCTCCTCCCCCACCCGGGGCTCGGCGGGGAGAGCGCTGATCCAGCCAGGCAGGCCCTGCTCGGCCGAAACAGCTGGCCGGGCCAAGGCGGTGGAGGTGCGAGTCGCGGGTGTCCTGGTGACGTAATCGCTCCCTCCACGCTGTGCGGATGCGCTCCTGATGATGGAACGAGCTAGTTGTCTTTGGAGTGGCCCGCGACGGTTAGGATCTTTCATGTTCTTGTCAGAGCCCAAGCTGGTTGCTGTCAGATGGGGCTGTATCGTATCTTGCTACTCTTAGGTTGAAAACTAAAAATTGAAGGAATACTGTCTGTGTTGTGGTTCACTGTTAACGAAGCACACTCCCAAGTGTCATCTGTAGGCAGTAAGTGCAGCTAAGGGAAGTGAGATTCATAGCTTGCCCAAAGCCGTTTTGACTGCAAGAATTGTTCTCTTAGCACCAAGAAACAGCAGCTGTTTTGTTCTGAAACAGCTGTCAAAATGTGTGTGTGTGTGTGTTTTGCAGGGGAGGGGGGGTGGTACTGTGCTTTAGAGTTAGTGTATGAGGGGGAAAAATTAGGTGTCTGATTCCTTTAAAAAGATCACTAGTTTGTACTCTAAAATTCAGGTAAAATTTTGGGAAACCTAAAAGTTGGTTTGTCTCATTTCATACCACCTTGCTTGAGAATTAATCTAGAGAATAAAATGCCATACCAATTCCATATACCCCATCATCAACTTTTAGTGATCAAGTGTTAACTTCATTTTTTTTAAATTAAGCCTCAAGATTGTTGAAGAGTGGTTTCTTGGAGCTTGAGAGAACAAGATGATTTAATACATGAGTCTGAGAATGCAGGCCATTGATGAAGTTGGCTGTTGGCTAAATTCCATCATGTGTTCTAGAGAGCCCAAGGTTTCAACCTATTCTTTTCTACCTTTTTGTGAAGTTGATGTGAGGATCATTTGAGAACATGTTGTAAAGTGCCTAAAATGATGCTTAATATATATAAGGATAGTATTTGTTTATTCTACCCCAAGGGCCTTGTGCCGAGGCTGGTGCATGATAGACACTTGGTGCATATTTATTGAAGGAGAGAATGTTAATTCCCCCTCCCCATCCTTTATTTTCGCTGTGAATCCCTGCTTTCAAATAGATGGAACAATGATTTGGAGATGAAAACCCTGTTCTTCACCACATATCCTTAGTCTAAACCAGTTCTTCACAATGTAAGCCATTTTTCAGTCAAAATGAAGCCAGGAGATCTTACTGGGACTTTAAAGTTATGAACTGAATGGTATTTTCCTGGGATTTATTCTGTTCATTATTTTTGGTAAAACTGATCAATCATAATTATCATTAAAAAGATGACTAATAGTATATCATAAGCCTTTAACATTCTTGAGGTATAGGTCCAAAAACTTTCCCAAATTCCCCAGTTTTTTATTACCACTGTAATTTAGTTTCCATGATAGAAGTGCAGTTAAATAGAACAACTTTTCTGGCTAAGAATTATATTTTAAGGCTTCTTATATTGTCTACGTCTAGTGAAGTAGAAGATGGCTTTCCTTGCAGGGGCGGGGGAGATGTCATCTTTCAAAAGGAAATTATTTGTTTTAAAATCATTTCTGGAGAGGGGTGCCTGGGTGGCTCAGTCGTTAAGCATCTGACTTTGGCTCAGGTCATGATCCCTGGGTCCTTTCTGTGACCGGCCGGTGCCCCCTACCCGGGGGCACCAGCTGGTTGAATCCTGCATCAGGCTTCTGGCTCAGTGGGAAGCCTGCTTCTCCCTCTCCCACTCCCCCTGCTTGTGTTCTCTCTCTAGCTGTCTCTCTCTCTCTGTCAAATAAATAAATAAAATCTTAAAAAAAAATAAAAATAATAAAATCATTTCTGGAGAGAAAAAGGAAATACAAGTCCTAGGCTCTTACCTATGTTCATTTACTAGCCAAGTAATTTCTGGCCAGTTTCAAGTTTGTACTTTAGCCAGAGTACAGATTATCATTTGATAGGGAGTTTTGAGTCCCTTTGAAATAGTTTAAGCAATAGTGTTAAGACCTCAAATGGTAAAGGCCTACTATAGAGGAGTGTTTTCTTTGAAAGCATCAGCTGAATCTGATTTTTTTGACAAAGTGGATGAAGAGGATGTGTTGTATGCATACTAGGTTTACTTACAGAAATGGATTGTGTATATGTAAATATATATATATATATATATTTTTTTTTTTTTCTCTCTCTCTTTCTCTTTTCAGCACTTTGTTTTCTACAGTGGACGCTGATGAAATACCAGCTAAAAGACCAAGATTAGGTATTGAATATGATAATTTTTTAAAATTACATTTTTTTAAATAGGAAAAGTATATGTATGGAACAACATTCAAAAGGTAAAAAGTATGTGCAGTGAAAAGTAAGTCTCTTTCCTGTCCCTTTTCTACTCAGTTATCTTTTCTGAGGTAACCACTGTTAACCGGGACTTGAATATCTTTCCAGATAAATAAGGCTGTATGTTGAATATGTATTTTAAAATTTTCAATCTTCTATAAAGAAAAGGCGTTTTTTATTTTTGAGGAGAAAACATGGTAAAAAACTACTTCAAACTGAGTCATCTAGTTCACATAGCTGAGTGAATGAATCTAATGTGTTGCCCCAAATTGTTTATTTCTCTGTATCCAGAGGGCTAGACATAGCTTGATAGAAGAGAACAAAACTAGATTAAAGGAAAAAGGCACAGTGGAGTGCTATAATAGTATTTCCTTTGTCTCAAAAATGAATGTGCATTTCGATCTACCTCCAGATGTGGTAGTTAAGAGTAGACATGCCTGTTAAGATTTCATTTAAATTCGATGAGTACTTATTGAGCATGTCTTACTGCTAAGCAATGTGTTAGGTTCTAAAGGAACAAGAAAAAATGAGTAAGACAGGGTCTCTGTTTTTAGGGACCTTAACAATTGTATAGGTATATGATTGTATCATTGAGGGTATAAGACAAGCATATAAATAATTACTAATGTCAGTAGGGATGTGATAAATGAAATAGGAAAGATAGTTACAAAATACTGTCCAATTTTCAGCTGATTAAAAGTCTCAGTAAATATTTGATGAAAGAGTGAGTATGTGAGATGGATCTTAAAGGATGGGTGGGATATCAACAGAGCAATAGGAAGGGAAAGCATTCTAGGCAGAGGGAACAGTTATGGGAGAGTTGTGCAATTCAGGAAACAGTGAATAGAACTCAGGGGAAAAGTTGGCTAGAGAGAGGTGTATCAAATTAAGAGGACTTTGAATGCCAGATTTATACTAAATTCATTAGGACAGTATTTCCCAAAGCACAGGATAGATATCAGTTCAGGAAATGATTTTAGGGGATACAACATTTCATAGCATTAAGTAATATGTGAATTATGTAGAAAAAAGTTATATCCTTTTCATTTGTTTTTAATTTTCTGACTATTTCAAGCAGAAAATCTTGATTTAATGCTAGTATGTTTTTAATACTTATCTACTACATGTGACTCCACTTTTTTTTTTTTTAAGATTTTATTTATTTATTTGACAGAGAGAGAGAGAGATCACAAATAGACAAATAGGCAGGGAGAGGGAGAAGCAGGCTCCCTGCTGAGCACGGAGCCCGATGTGGGGCTCAATCCCAGTATGCTGGGATCATGCCCTGAGCTGAAGGCAGACGCTTAACCGGCTGAGCCACCCAGGTGCCCCGACTCTCCCTTCTTTTAACAGGCCCAGCTAGAACTTACATTGTTACGTTTCATTTCTTTATAAGGCAAATAATGTTTCTTTACATGTATAGTAGTGATATAAAGTTACCTTTCAAATACATTTATTTAGCAAAAAATATGAATCAATTTTAAACAAAAATGTAAGTAAATAACAGTGTGGTAAAGACCTTTGACAGTGGTTACATCTGAAACTCATGTAGCATTGTGTGTCAACTATCCTTCAATCAGAACAAAAGAAAGCCAAAAAGAACTTTGAGGGTGGTATTACAGAAGTTTCCTGAAATAATTATGGTAAACATCTATTTCATGGACTTTCTTCCATGTTAAAGACCCCTCCCTCCATGATTTCCATGAAATATGTATTATAATTTTCTGAATGGCTACTATAGAAAGGAACCTAAGCCAAGGGGGAAGCAGCAGGTAGCAGGTGTAATACTTATTGGCAGAGTTTGTAAAGGTCTACAGGAATGCATCCAATAGGCCTCTCCGTGATGATGCCTATTGAGCACTTGAAATGGGGTCAGTGTGACTGAGGACCTGAATTTAATTTTAATTAAATATAAACTTAGGTGATTACATGTGGCCACCGGCAACTATGTTGGACAATACGACTCTCTTGTTTGCTTTTGAGAGGAAAAAACAAAAGGAGGGTAAAAGGAAAAAGAAGACCTTAGAATCACAGACCCATGATCTTAGAGATGAAAGGAATTTTAAGAGATCTAACTTAGTCTATTGTGAGGAAAGTAAGGTGGTCTTTTCCCCATTTTACAGATGAAACAGGCCCCCCTCCACTCCCCCTTCGCCCTTCCTCTTCTTCTTCCTCCTCCTCCTTTTTTGAGTTATTGAGATCTTTTTGGCATAATCTCAAGGAATACTCAGATTTTGACAAATTCGTAGGAAAATAACTATTCCAATACTTTTTAGCATCCACTATTTAACTCTGTTAGTTATTAGGAATACCCCGTGCTCCCTGGGGTCTGGATTACAGGCTCTGGGTTAAGCACCAATCTCTAAAGCTTATATTCTTCCACTTAAGAAAGTACAGCAGAATATAAGTGATATCCCTCAACATTACTAGAGGGATAACCGGGAATTCTCTAAGTCTTAAAATGAGAAACAAGTAATTTGCAAACTTTGATACTTTTACCTATTCTCTAGATACAAATTACTTCAAATTGCATTCTGCTTTACTTAGCTATCACATCCTCCCTGTTGTTTAAGTTACTCCCCTATTTTTCTATTTCTGTTTTATATCTTATATGTTCTGGAGTGCTTGTTGTTTTAAAGCCACCATTTCAATTTCAGGCTTTTTTTCTCTAAAGCACAATGTGGGTAAAGTGATGGTCTCTTTCTCTCAAACTAGTGCTTTAAAATACCCTTAATTGGGAAATAGAAAGGAAATTGTAGAGAACCAGTCAGTAGTGTAGGAAATGAGAAAGGAGTACTGTCATAAAAGGAGGAAGTGTGGCAAGCACTGAAATCTACCCCTCCCTCTTATTTATTTACTTACTTATTTTGTAATCTTTATTTTTGGTGGCGGGGGGGTGGTGCATCAGATCTAACACATCTCAGTAGAGGGATAGCCTTATTTCATCATAGATGTATAAGAGCTGCATGTGTTATGCTTTGCTAATTCTACCCTTGAGTAGCCAGTGTATAATAGGCACTTAGTAAATAGTTATTTAGGAGCATATTGTTACCTGCCCAGGAAGTAAGGACAAACCAGTGAGTAAATTATAGTGCTTCCTGTAAGATTCTGCCATACTTAGTGTCTACGTGCTACAGGTTAAGTTATGCCCCTATCTCTCTGGTTTATTTATTTTATATATTCTGAAGAACTCATTGCTTAAAAGTTGTCATTTCAGGGCATTTATTTATGAATCAGTATGTGATTTGCTGAAGTGATGATTTCATGTTTTTGTAGCATCCCAGAAGAGATATCTTGTTAAAAAACAAAAATCACAGGGTGCCTGGTGGGGCATGTGACTCTTGAACTTGGGGTCCTGAGTTCACACCCCACACTGGGCCTAGAGCTTACTTAAAAATACCAACCAACCAACCAAACAAACAAACAAACAAAAACAGGAGCACCTGGCTAGCTTTGTTGGTAGAGCATGTGACTCTTTTTCTTTCTTTTTTTCTTTTTTTTGAGAGAGAGAGAGAAAGTGTGCATGAGGGGGCGGGGCGGGAGGGGGAGAGGAAGAGAGAGAATCTTAAGCAGGCTCCACGACCAGCATGGAGCTCAATGTGGGGCTTGATCTCACAACCATGAGATTATGACCTGAGCTGAAGTCAGGAGTTGGACGCTTAACTGACTGAGCCACCCAGGTGTCCTGCATGTGACTCTTGATCTCAGGGTTGTAAGTTCAAGCCCCACGTTGGGCATGGAGCCTACCTAAAACAAAACAAAGCAACCCCAAAACCCAGAATCACAATACTGGAATTCTAGTTATTCAGATAGGAGGAAAGTTACTTTTATGGATACCTACTTATCTCAGTGATTGAAAATAGGACTTCTAATAGAGATTGAGAGAGGCCTTTTCTAAAATATAATCTTATTTTTTTGCTAGAAGTTTATTATTCTATACTTATATGTATATGTAATCTATATTATATTGTCTAGATTATTTCATTCACCAAGTCAAAACCAGTCTCTACAATGCTGCCAGCTTATTTGGATTCCCATTCCAGCTGACCACAAAACCCATGGTAACTTCTGCTTGTAATGGAACACGGAATGTGGCCCCTTCAGGAGAGGTCAGTGGGGATAGGGTTCCATTGGGGCTACTGATCTTTGTACTTATTCATTAAAGTTAAATTTTAGAAATATTCTTTTTAGGAATTGAGTGGAATGACTTCTTTCCAGAAATGTTGATGTCTTTATTAGCCTTGATATAAAGGCCAAGAAGTTAAAGATTAAGAAATTACACATTAAAAAAATATTATAAAGAGTCCAATTACTAGTACATCTGCTTTTCTTGTTTAAGTATATGTAAAGAACCTGAAATAGTTATTTTATATATAATTTTGTGAGTCTTCACCAATTAAACTTTTGGTCTTACTGATGATGTCTCTTCTGTGAGCTAGTGAAATAATCACCAATAGAGTGATTTTTTTATATTAAAAACTTATTTAAATTCTAAAATTGAGATACTACAGAGGTGATTCTATTTGATTTTAAGGTATTTTCGAACTCTTCATCTTATGAACTGACAGGTTCTGGATCCTGGAACAACATGCTGAAACTGGGTGAGGTGGTCAGAAATCTTTCTGCTTTCCTGTATCTCCTTCTGCCTCTTTTTTCTGAGTTTTGAGAATATGAAAGGAAAACAAATACTGAGTTGGGTTGGGATGAGAACACAGACATATTCTCTCTACCTTCTAAAAATTATTAAATAGTTTTCTTTTAGAATTGTCATTGGATTTATTTTTTGTGTTTTCTGTTTGTACTATCAGTGTCCTTAATGTGACTTAGTTCAGAGTTCATTCATTAAAAAAACAAATAAAAGCATTTCCTGAGAGCTTACTCTGTGTCAGGCATGTGTTATCAAGGATAACAAAAGGGCAAAATAATAAATAAAACCTTTCATAACAAAATACAAAACAAATAATAAAATAATAAAACCCTGTCTTTAAGGGACATCATCTGATTGGGGAGCAACTTTAGGTTTCCAGTTCTCATAGTTTTATGCATTAGGCACCTCCATGTCATACTTGGAGCCCAAAATTGAATTGTAATTATTGTACATAACTGTATAAAATTCTGTCATGGGGAAAAGTAGGAAGAATCCAGACTCCTGAAAATGACTGTGATCTCTGTCACACAGGCCTATAAAGTTTGAAAGAAAGGGATAAAAGCTTTTAGAAAAGTTGTGGGTTCTGAAGTCAAAAGTGGAAGAAACTAAGGAAATGATAAAAGAAGCTAAGGAAATAAATGAAACTAAGGAAATGATAAATGATAAAGTGATAAGGAAATGATACTACCTTACAGTAGTAAGTTTCCTTCTCAAGCTTTTTAAGTAAAGTCTCTCTGGTGGCAGAGAAGAGCAAAGGGGAGTAAATGCATACCCCTGAGTCTGAGAATCTAATTCCAGAGGACCTGGAACAAAGATGATATTTTTTTGGAGTCTTTCATTTCATTTTAAAAAGTTAGTACAAATTAGATTTTATAATCTATTCATACTGTTTGAATATGTAAATGTTAAAAACTATTTATCATTAAAATGGACACATGGAAGGGATGGGACTGTCTTGTGCCTGAGGTATCAGCACTATATTTCTGTGTGCTCGTGTAGCCTTGTCAGAGAAGCACAGGTATTCCTGGGGCAGGTTTCTTGTATAAAGGAGTCTACAGTCTCTTATCTGAAACCCTTGAAGATGTGCTGGGGAATGTAAAATTTTTCATATCTTAGATATATTGTCTTTTTTGAATATTGTTTTAAAAATCCCATTAGAATTGAACATTGGTTCAAATCAGGTTTTGCAAACAAAGGAATTCAGGTCAGTTTAAGTTTTGCTGCTACAGACTTGTGAAAAAACTTTCAGTTTTAGATCTCTTTACATTTTGGAGTCTTCAGGGGCTCCACAGTTGTGCTGTAGCTTCAGCAGTAAATGTGGCTGATGAAAGTTTGGTTACCCTTTTTCGAAGTATAGTAACCATCTCATAAGTGTTGGAAGCTTCCAGTGAAATAGTAACATATAGTAGGTTTTCATTTAAAAAAACCTGTTTTCTTGGGAAAAAGAAATGATTCGAACAACTCAATTGGATTAGATTACATGGAGTTTGTATCATTGAGTTCTTCATCCTTCTTGATGGTTCCAGCAAGTGCAACTAGAAAAGCTTACCTGTGAACTTTTATTGTCTCTCTGAGATCAAAGACAAATTAAGCACTGTTGCTTTTTCTTCAGCTTTTATAGTTTGTTCTGGATCTCTGTATAGTAATAGCATTTGAAAGAATAAGATATTTAGTTCTACAGCGTAGACTGTTCACAGATTTTCTAATGCAGACTGTTCACAGGTTTGGGTTTTTTTTTGTTTTTTTTTACAATTACAAATGCATTTTTTAAAATAGGTAATAAATCTCCTAATGGAATAAGTGACTATCCAAAGATCAGAGTGACAGTAACCCGAGATCAGCCCCGCAGAGTCCTGCCTTCCTTTGGGTAAGTGTTAAATTCTGCCTTTTTGTAAATGGAAACTTAGCACTTAGGTGTTCACTCTTGCTAGGCATTCCCACTTTTGTTCTATTATGTAAGCTTGTTAAGTAAGTACTCTGAGGTGAGTAACTTGCCAGATGTCATACAGCTATTGAGAGATTTGAACTCAGGTATGTGTTACTTTCTCTGTACTATAGCCTATGCTTATAGCATCTGATTTTGAAAACCTTTTAAAAAGGATTTGTTGCTCACTTCTAAACTTAATTTTTTTTTTTTTTAAAGATTTTTTATTTATTTATTTGAGAGAGAATGAGAGAGAGCAAGCACATGAGAGGGGGAGGGTCAGAGGGAGAAGCAGACTCCCTGCCGAGCAGGGAGCCCAATGCGGGACTCGATCCAGGGACTCCAGGATCATGACCTGAGCCGAAGGCAGTCGCTTAACCAACTGAGCCACCCAGGCGCCCTAAACTTAATTTTTTTTAAAGGATTTTATTTATGTATTTGAGAGAGAGCGAGCGAGCACAAGCAGTGGGGAGGGGCAGAAGGGGAGGGCGAGGGAGAGTATCTCCAGCAACTCCATGGTGAGCATGGAGCCCCACACAGGGCTCAGTCCCATGACCCTGAGATTACAGCTGGAGCCGAAACCGTGAGTTGGACACTTAACCGACTGAGCCACTCAAGTGCCCCTAAACTTTATTTTTTAATTTTTTTATGTTAATTCCAGTACAGTTAACATACAGTATTATATTAGTTTCAGGTGTATAATCTAGTGATTCAACAATTCTACACATTACTGAGTGCTCATCATGATAAGTGTACTCTTTAATCACCATCACCTATTTTACCCATCCCCCTACCCACCTTCCCTAAAGTTTATTTTTTCCCTAAACTTTATTTTTGAAGTATAATATGCATATGGAAAATGCAGAAACCATGATGAATTTTCATATACTGAACACACATCAGTTTTGTGAAATGTTCTTCTTTTAGTAGTAATTTTCTTCTTCTTTCTGTGTTCTCACATTCTAGTATTTCTATTTCTTGGATATTATTTTTCTAATTTTTCTCTATATTGATCTGATTGATCTAATTTTTGTATATATTCTCTTCTTTTGTTGTTCTCCTTTCCCCTAAAAACGAAATCTTTTGCTGATTTTTTTTTTTTGATGTCATAGTTTTTAAGTAGGAAGAGTCCTCCCACTCCCTCCTCCTATGGTTTTTTATTGCTCTAAGAATCTTATTCTTATTAAAAGAGGCAAAAAAAGGGGCTGCCTGGCTGGCTCAGTTGGTGGAGCATGCGACTCTTGATCTCAGGGTTGTGGGTTTGAGCCCCCTGTTGGTCACAGAGATTACTTAAAAAAAAAAAAAAAAAAGAGGCAAAGACGTATGCACTACCTTTTCTTATTTCTTTAAAGCTGTTAATTATTTTAAAATTTCTTCTTCTCCCTATTTTGTTTCCTCTGAATTCCTTTCCCCACTTTGGTTTATTTTGGTCTTTTCTTTCATATTAGAGTCTTTTTTTTTTTTTAATTGAGCTATAACATATTAATTTCAGGTCTACAACATAATGATTTGATATTTGTATATATTATTGAAATGATCACTATAATAAGTTTAATGTCCATCACCATACAGAGTTACAAATTTTTTTCTTGTGATGAGAACTTTTAAGATCTACTCTCTTAGTAACTTTCAAATATACAACATGATATTAACTGTAGTTACCATGCTGTGCATTACATCCCATGACCTACTTATTTGATAACTGGAGGTTTGTACCTATGAGTTTAGGTTTGTTTGCTTTTTAAAGATTCCACATGTAAGTGAATCATATTTGTCTTTCTCTGACTGACTTATTTCACTTAACATCATACCCTCAGGGTCCATCTGTGTTGTTCCAAATGGCAAGATTTCCTTCTTTTTTATGGTTGAATAACATTTCAGTGTATATTTTCTCTATCCACTCATCCATTGATGGACACTTAGCTTGCTTGCATGTCTTGGCTGTTGTAAATAATGCTTAGGTGAACATGGGGATGCAGATTATCTTTTCATATTAGAGTCTTTGTTCAGATATCTGGCAATCTTTGGCTCCCCATTCCCGTTTAAGAATGAGACATTAACAGAAAAGCAGCCCCTTTGGAGTTGGATAAATAGCTGATTGTAGGGCTAAGAGAGAAAGTATGAACAAGTATCATTCTTTTATTTCTCGTTTAATTCCATCACAGTCAGAGAATATACTGTAGCATAATTTCAGTTCTTTAAAATGTGTTAACATCTGTTTTATGTCCTAGAATATGGTCTGTGTGGGTGATGTTCAATGTGCAGTTGAAAAGAATATGTATTCTACTATTGTTAGGTGGAATGTTCTATAATTGTCACACAGGTCAAGTTGGCTGATAATGTTTTACAGGTCTTACTGATTTTCTGTTTTTTTGCTGATTGATAAATGAGGAGTGTTGATGTTTTCTACCATAATTAAGGATTTGTCTACTTCTCCATCTAATTATGTTAGTATTTGTCTTCATGTATTTTAAAACTCTGCAGATGAGTACACTTGACCCAGATTCACCAGTTGTAACCATTTTGCCACATTTGCTTCATCACGCTCTGTCATATATACCTATTTTTTTCTGAAGCATTTGAGAGTAAGTCTTAGACTCATGCCCCTTTAATCATAAGTGCATGAGTATGTTTATTTTTTAAGAGTGAGGACTTTCACTTATATAATCACAGATAAACAAAATCAGAAAATTTAACATCGATACAATACTATTATGTAATCTCATTTAAATTTTTCCATCATAGAGATGATTTTTTCTGGTCCAGGATTCAGTGCAGGATCATGTGTTACATTTAATTTTCATGTCTTTTTGATCTCCTTTAATCTGGAACAATTCCTTAGCCTTTCTTTGTCTTTGATGGCATGGATATTTTTTAAAGAGTAGAAGGTGTTTCTTTTGTAGAATGTTCCCTAATTTTGTCTGATGTTTACTCATTACTTGTTCAAGATTATGCAGGTTTTTTTTTTTTTTTTTTTTTTAAAATATTACAGGTTTTTTTTTTTTTTTTTTTTTGTAAAAATACTACATCAGTGGTTTATCTTTTTTAAAACATCACATCAAGAGGGGTAGGATACCAGTTTGACACATTATTGGTAACTGCAGGAGAGGCAGGCTCTGTCACCACCAACAAGGACTAGGTGGGGGCTTCATGGCTTCCATTTCTTTAGCATTTATTAATTTAACGTTCAGTAGATATTTACTGAGTACTTTTTGGCGTAGATCCTGTACTAGGATACAATAGTGAAAGGATGTAATCTCTGTTTTCATGGAATTTAAAGTTTAGTGTGAGCCGTAGACATTAAATAAATAATGACACCAATAATTAATTCCAGTGGTGCCAGGTGACTAAAGGAAAAGTGTAGTACCAGAGGAGGGTATGTGTCACAGGAGGGCTAAATACAGAGTTGTGGTTGGACAGTTGGGCATGAGGAAGAAGGCAGAGGCTTTCGTGTGGCAGTTCTGGTGACCGCAAATAGACATTCCATAGTGGAATGCCCTCTGCTCTAGAGATGGATAATAACTTTTGTGAATGGTAGTTGTCTGATTTGACAAGAGCAGGCTTAACCTAGGACAGACAGCTTCATCTCAGGATGGTCTGGGAGCTTAAATTCTAGCAATTTAAGGAGTTCGGTGGTAACTTTTTCTTTTCTTTTTTTCTATCTCTCAGTTTTACTTTGAACTCAGAGGGGTATAACAGAAGACCAGGTGGCCGTCGTCATAGCAAAGGCCCTTCAGAGAGTTCCTTAACCTGGAAGTCTCAGGAACAGGTTGTAACAGAGATGATTTCTGAAGAGGGTGGCAAGGGTCTGAGGCGTCCCCACTGTACCGTGGAGGAGGTAAGCCCTTTTAGCCTCTGATCACTTTTAAAAAATAGTTTATGAATTTTTAGGGGAATAAATAATGTGTGTACTGGAGTACAGAATTCAAAAGGGATGGAAAGGTGTACCGTGACTGTAAATTTCCTAGTCTCCCTTCCAGTACCTGACCCCACGACCCTGTCTGATGGTTAGCAAGTAACCACTGATACTTGAACATACCCTTCTGGAGATATTGTATACATACATAATTTAGTCAATTTTCAGATTTTTTTTCCACTATAGGGCAGAAAAAGGAATCATGCTAGGAAGAGAGGAGATTCTGTTCCTTTTGGGTGTTTGAATTCTTCTACTAACTTGTTTCTTTTATAAGGCATAATTGTGACTACGTAAGAGAAGTAAACAGTGAACGTGTCCTCTTTTTCCTTTTTCAGGGCACTTAGCATGATGTCTTCATCAGCAGTCTTCTTTTTACTTCCCTCTTGAGATCTTTGCTTATTCTAGGAGAATTTAGAATTATTCCTGTACTTGACATTTCCCAGGACCATCACCTATTGCAATTTGCTAGATGGTTTTCTGAGCCATTTAGTTTCGTTAGTCAAAGAATTATCTGTTTGAGGTTCAGGTGCTATGCTAGTTGTCAGCAATTCAAAAATTGAATAAAATGAGGCCCTGTCCCCTAGGAGCTTGTAATCAACAGAGGCAAGCAGAGAGAGGAACGGACTGAAGTAGGCTTCAGTACCTCTTAAATGAGAAATCAGAGATGGGACTGAGCAAAAATATTTATATACACAGGATATATTCTAAAATAGTAGAAGGTAATATTAGCAAATGCGTGTTCATTGGTTAAGGGTAATATAAGTTAGAAGAGCCTGAGTCTCAGATTTCAGTCTTGGATAAATACGTGTCACTGACCAAGATACCCTATGTGTTTAGGGGGAAGATGATGACTTCAGTTTTGGACATTGTTTAAAGTGCCTGTGAAACACGCAAGAAGACCTGTCCCGTAGACTCTTGGATATAGGTGATGAGAGTTATGAGGAGAAGGCAGGGTTAGAGACACATTTCTGAATCTTCTATATATTGGTGTTTGATAAATCAAGGGAGTTGGAGAGAGTACTCAGGGAGAGAATGTAGTGTGAGAAAAGAGATAATGGGCAGACCATTGGCATTTGAGGGCAGGCAGAAATAATTGGCAGTGGAGACTGAGAAGATAAGAAGAAATCAGGAGTGTATTGTCTAGAAGGCAAAGGGAGGTCAGCAGGGTGAGGTGTTGGAAAGAGAGGTCAAGTAACGTAAAGGCTGAGAAAATGTCTGCTGGATCTGGCTGTGGAAGTCATTGGTGGACCAGATCCATTTTGGAAACTGAATGTTCTGAATATGCAGGTGGATTATTTCTGTTGAGTTTTTTGTGGTTGACAAAAACTGCTGTCAAAAACCCAGATGCCATCAGAGTCTAGCAGGTAATGTAAATGAGTGGAGCAGGCTGGAGTGAGTGGCCCATCTAAGGAGAATAGCCCTACACAGCTCCAGATCATTGGTTCAGTTTTTTGAAAGAGGTCAGATTTTTAGATTTTTCTTTTCAAATTTATGAAGTTGGTAATTCAAAGAAATTTAAAAAGTGTTGGCAAATAAAACACATCTGTGGGCTGCATTTGACCTCTTAGTCTCCGTTTATGATTTAATGATAGCTTTAACATGTTAACACTTAAGTGACATCCTTTCTTTTATTTAGGGTGTTCAAAAAGAGGAAAGAGAGAAATACCGAAGGTTATTGGAGCGACTTAAAGAAAGTGGTCATGGAAACTCTGTTCCTCCTGTAACTCCAACTTATCACAGGTAAAACTGAGCTAACAAAATCAATGCTTTGCCACACATCTTTTTACTTAATTTTGGAGAGGAGATTGGCGAGAAAGGCTTTGTTGAAAAAAGAGGTTTGCATTGAGAGAACTATCCTTATAATTTGCCTGCATGTTGTATCTAGTAATGAGATATATGGAGCCACGGTGGTTTTACAAAATAGATTTTTCGTTTAGCTTTAGAATCTTTTGTTCACATGAACTCTCGAAACTCTGATATAGAAAAGTAGAATTACAGGTTGAAATCAGGTTCTTAGGGAGTAGAGAGTTTTTTCAACCTTTCCAGCACACCCATTTCCCTTAGTCTCTTGTCTTTTTCTGTCTCTTCCCCCCTCTTCCTTTCCTGCCCGGTTCTCCCTTCCTCCCACCCTAGCCTCTCTCTCTGATACACACACAGTCCCTGTGGCATGTCAGTGAATGCATTTGTGTATGATTGGAAGTCCTCCATTTTAGAGACAAGATTAAAGTCACCCCAGGTTATAGAAAGTTTTCCTTATAAGACTTCTTGTTAAATACTCTAATGCTTTGGGCAAGTAGATGACAGTGGCAGAAGGAGCTGATATTCACCTTATATTCACCTGTAAAAAAAAAGGGACAAAAATATATGAGTACAGGATTGAGGCACGCAGGATAATTCTAACAAGTGGTGTGAGAGTACACAGCAGGGGTGGGGGGAATCCTGGAAATTATGTAACGGCAAGTTGAAGGTGAAAAAGTCACAAGGCTTTCTAGCTTGTTGAATGTACAAATAGCAGAAGATTAGTTGTCTAGGAATTTTAACTTTTGTTGTGAGCTTTTTTTAAAATTTTCTTTCTCTGCGTTTACTCAGGCAGAATGTTAATATTTTCTCTGTTTTGACTAGCCACTGTTGGAAGCAGCAGTATGCTTCAAACTTTGCTCTTGTCGTGTCAGGAAAATCCTCAAACTATTTTGCTGTTTACATTCCTGCTTTTATTGTATTGTTTTAGGATCCATTTCATTATGTCATTTAAAATTTTTCATCTCATAACTTGAGTTTTGTCACACTGAGCTTTTTTGGTTGAGGTGGTGCTGGGGATTGAGAACATCCAATTTTACCAACGTTGAAACTAGAGGTTAGGTAACTTGGCTGAAATACTAGCATCAGGATTATACTCCTTGTATCCCAGTCCCAGATGGTGCTATGTTGCATTCTCTCATAATTTGATGTTACAGGGTAATCAGTAACCCCTGTTTTGAGAAGCTTGTCAGATGGAAATAGTGAATATTTATGGTAGACTTTCCTTTTGTATCTGACCTTCTTCACTTTTTGTGTTCCTAAGCTCTCAAAGAAGTCAGATGGACACATTAAAGACCAAAGGCTGGGGCGAAGAGCAAAGTCACGGAGTCAAAACAACTCAGTTTGTTCCAAAACAATGTGAGTTCCCAGATTTAGCCCTATCTCCGTATATTGAGCTTAGTTCATGTGCACATAAAATTGAGAAATGACATCCTAGTGAAAGATGGTATACCAAAGTTTAAAACATTGTCAGACCCCAGGGCTTTGTCTTGGGCTTATCCAGTACAAGTACTTTAGTTAAAAGGCTATTTCAAGATGAAGTAGATTCAAAAGATACCTCTTGATTATTATTCCTAGCTTCTACTTAGCAAATATTTTGTGAGCCTAAAATTAGTTTCTTAATATTTATTTTATTAATTTCTTTATATTTCTCCACTAGCTGTTCACTAAATGGCATTAAATGATAAGTGAATGTCTTGATACTTTGGAAACTGTGTAAGTTGAAATTCTAGCTAGATGATTGATTAATAAAGGAAACATTCAATCTTTTCTTTATCTTCTTCACAGACAGAGTTGTTGAAACAAGGGGACCTTTATGCTCAGTGAGAAGTGAGAAGAGGTACATGGTTCAGTTCATTCTAAGTTTTCTTTTGATATATTATTTTCTTTATAAGTTATATTGATGAATAACTATGTCTAAAGAATTGTGAACTCTCCCCAGCTCTGGTAGCTGGTCAGCATGTATGGGTACATGGGTGGCTGTTGTGTCGGATGCCCAGCCTAGCTCGGAGGGTGCCCTTCTCTCCTGGGCATTAGGGGTTCGGAGATGCAGGTGCCACTGAGATAGGTGTGTGGTTGTGGTGGGCATCTTTAGGAATTAGCACCTTTCAGTGAAGGCAGTTCTTTGTGCCTTTAGGATTTTGGATGATAGTTCCTTTATAGCAGAGTTTGGGGTAAGCTCTGGCCCATTGTCCAAATCTGGTCCACCTGCCTGTTCTTTTTAAGTAAAGTTTTATTGGAACACATTCATGCTAATACATTTACATCCTGTCTGGCTGTTTTTAAGCTATGATGGAAGTTGAGAAGATGTGACAAAAACTGTAAGACTTGGGGAACCTGGCTGACTCAGTCTATAGAGCATGTGACTCTTGATCTTGGGTTCCTCAGAGTCATGAGTTTGAGCCCCGTGTTAGACATAGAGGTTACTTAAAAAGAAAAAACAACAACAACAAAAACCAAAACCTGTAAGACTTGCAAAGCTCAAAATATTTACTATCTGATCCTTTTTCAGAAAAACTTTGCTGACCCTTGGTTTAGAGGAGTATATAAACTCAAGTTGGTTTTTGTTGACAAATTATTAAGTCTTATTTCTAAAACTAGTCTCACATGTACAAGTTAAAATTATCCAGTCTATACTCTCCCAATATTTTTCCTCAGGTGTTGTTCAAAGGGGAAAATTTCTGATACAGAGAGGACAGTTGGAATCAGACTTGAAAATGAAGGTGTAAGTGGAAACCCTAGTTAAATTTTATGTTGTTTTACTCTTTCACCTGACCTGTGTTAAAATTTTGGTGCTCATGAAAAGTAAGAAAGGTGAAAAATATTACTTTGATTTCTAATTTCATTGTTTTCTTTGAAAAAAGCAGCAGGCATTGAAGATACACAACTTTTGGCTTCCTTCTGAATTCCCGGATGTTCACCTCTGTATGGTAGCTACCTTTTTTGTAAGAGAGACCAACTTGCCTCCGTCCCAGCCCTATATCTGTAGTGCCTGGCTTCTTTTGGAGAATCTTAAAAAACCGTATGGTCTCTAGGAAAGATATGTTCAGGACCTTCTTTTTAGAGTCAGGATCTCAGATTTATTTGAAAATACTACCAATCTTATGCTTAATTGGATTTTACATTTTTCAGTGTACTGGAATGCAAAGTGTTCCGGTGATCTCCATAGCAATACCAACATTTTAAATAATAGCAGCAGAGTGTTTTGCTAAACACTCTGTATCCAAAAGAAATACGTTTCTAAATTAAAGGCAAACTTGATGTTTGAGATTATTTCACATTTTAGATACATAGAAATACCAAAGTTTAGGGCGCTGCTTTATGTGAAGTATCAGCTCGATCAAGTTTTTCTTCTCCCATTAAACCTCTTTGTAAGGAAGAGTGTAGGTCTCCGAACATCCCTGTTCCCAGTCATTTGGAGCGAAACCTTCTGTATTGAGTTATTGTTTATCGCCTGTGGAACACTGGCTGAAAAAGGCGGGGGAGCTATGCCTGAGAGAGGACAGAGAGGGAGCATATTTGGAATCTGGGTAAAGACTACCTGGTGCTTCCATCTGTGCCGAACCTGAAGGCTATGCTGTCTGGGGCCGTGGGGAGGGGCCAGCAGCTGCTGGTTTCCTGGGACCGGGATCCCTGGCAGTGAGTGAGAGTGAAGAGTACTGGCTCAGCACATTGAGACTAGTGTGGTTCTCATCGAAAGCTCTCTTTCTAACTCAGTTTCTTCATTTTCAAAGTTGGCCTACTAGATGCCTTAAATTCACTATTAAAGGTTATGTAGGTCACAATAAGGAAGGATATTGTCAAGAGTTTCTGGAATGCTGGCAGAGTTCTATTTGCTGACCCGAATGGTGCTTACATAGGTGTTAATTTTACAAAAATCAAGTGGTATGTAAATGTTTGTACATTTTTCTGTAGTAAATAATTCCTTTAAAAAAATGAAATGGAGCAAGTTTACTTATTATAAGGATAGTAATACTTTATTCTGAGTGATGGGATTATGGGTCATAGGTTTTGCTTTTTTTAAGCACTCCAACATATCTTGTAGCCATCTTATTTTTCATTGGCCTAAGAGAACTGAAAATACTTTTCTTGCTGCCTACAGGGAAAGTGGTGAGTGTTCTGTTTCATGGTTTGTAATTGAGGCGCCCTGTGAGCCTTAGGTCTTGAGCATTTTTTTGTTCCTCTTGCAGGGACAGGCAGACAAAATCTCCTTCACTTACTTGGGAGATTTGCCTATTCTCTCAGGATAATGGCACTGTTTATGTTTCATGTGTTATATATGTTTATATGTGTAAATATCAAACATGTCAATAGAATATAGAAACTTTTTTGATCAGAGGAGGGGACACCAGCTGGAACCTGACCTATCCGAAGAGGTGTCAGCCCGACTCCGCCTGGGCAGTGGGAGCAATGGCTTACTCAGGAGGAAAATGTCAATACTTGAGACAAAAGAAAAACATTGCTCAGGCAAAGAGAGGGATAAAAGGATGGATGATCTTCTTGAACTTACAGAGGTATTATTTCTTGTGTTGATCAGAATAAGAGGCATGTTTTTAAATAACTTCAGTTATCAAGACTTGAACACATGTTTTATTTTGAGGAGTTTCTCCAGGCTAGGGATGAGTGTATGAGAGAAATCAGGTCCAAGGGATGTCCAGTCACTGGCTACATTGATCATTAGTGATCTGTGAAGGTGGCCTAAGGGATCAGATTAATGTTCAGCAAATGTGAGTAGACATATTTGTCACATATCTTGGAATGTAATGGGCTCTTTGCAGATTTTTCTTCAAATATTTTGGGTTACATAGTATGGGTTTGGCATTAGGAATGAGCTCATTGCATTTTTAAAAAGTGATTATTATTTACTAAAATGTCCCTTTTATTGATTATTGCATTTGAAAATAGTAAAAACTTATTTGAAAAACCAAGGAAATGAAGGTAGTTAAAAATTCTCATTTTAAAGGTGAGCCTGTATCTTGGCTCCTCTTCCAGTGTTGTCTTAGTAGGTGATAGTCAGTCCTATGCAGTGAGAACCTGTTGAGCACTTATTATATATTGGACACACAAGTGGAGAGATCCATAAAACGGCACAATTGTATGCAGTGGAGAAAGCAGGATTTAAAATATTTGAATGAAACTAATTTCTTTTGGGTGTATAGATTCATCTCAGTAGCTTAAATACACATTTGTCTGCATAATTCTTCAGAATAATGAAGCCATCTGTTCAGTGAGGACTCATTTGGTAGACCACTGCCGTGTTTTCCAGTTTCGCCCTGTTTGCTTATTCCCTTCATGTCCAAACTGTATAGTAACATCTCTTAGGGCGCCTAATTCTATTACTTTGATGATTTTAAATAAAAGTTTAGTAGGTAAATAAGGAAAGTGTGAAAATACTTTAAGAGTACTGTGAAAGGAGCAAAGGCTAGGAAGTTAGGCACCCCTGGGTTCCCTGCTAGCAAGGATCTGGTACCATGTTTGGCTCAGAGTGCTCAATAAATGGTAGTGAGATAATTGAAACTATACTTTAAATGGAAATACTATTGCCAGATTATTGTTTCCAGAAGCTGGTAATTGAACTAACATTTTTATAACCATTAGTAAAACTGCTTTGTATTATAGAGATGAAAAGCTTGTTTTAGCCTCAGACTCTTGAAATCTGATTGTGGTTCTGTTTAAAATACATCCTCTGGACTTTCTAATTCAGGACATGGAAAGGGAAATCAGTAATGCCCTAGGTCATGGCCCACAGGATGAGGTCCTAAGTAGCGCTTTCAAGTTGCGAATCACTCGAGGTGATATCCAGACCTTGAAGAACTACCACTGGCTCAATGATGAAGTAAGTTGTTCTTTTTCCCCCTGTTCTGTTATTAAGCTTAACCATTTACCATCTATAACCAAAGTGATTTCTACCTAATTATAAGGGGTTGGGAAAGCAGCTTTTGGTTTCATTTAAAACAGAAACATCTCATGGGGCGCCTGGGTGGCTCAGTAGTTAAGTGTCTGCCTTCGGCTCAGGTCATGTTCCCGGGGTCCTGGGATCGAGCCCCGCATCGGGCTCCCTGCTCAGTGGGGAACCTGCTTCTCCCTCTCCCACTCCCCCTGCTTGTGTTCCCTCTCTCGCTATCTCTCTCTCTGTCAAATAAATAAATAAAATCTTAAAAAAAAACAAACAAAACAGAAACATCTCAAAACTTAAAACAGTGGTCAATTCTGATTCTTTGCTGCCTTTAATTAGCCATGTTTCCCTCTTCTGCATCGGTGCTTTGTTTCATCCACCACTTCATTTACTAGTAGTCTTCAGTGACTTTTTTTTTTTTTTTTACAAATTTATTTATTTGTTTTTAAGTAAGCTCTGTGCCCAACGTGGGGTTTGAACTCACGACCCTGAGATCAAGAGTCTCATGCTCTACTGACTCAGCCAGCCAGGCACCTCTTCAGTGACATTTTTATTTTTTATTTTTTTTTAAACTATTTATTTATTTATTTGACAGAGAGAGAGAGCACAAGCAGGGGGAGTGGCAGGCAGAGGGAGAGGGAGAAGCAGGCTCCCCGCCAAGCAAGGAGCCCGACGCAGGGCTCAATCCCAGAACCCTGGGATCACGACCTGAGCCGAAGGCAGACGCCCAACTGACTGAGCCCCTCAGGCACCCCTCAGTGACATTTTTATAAAGCTTGGGTGTAGCTGATGAATAGAAGGAAGCAGCAAGCGATACTTATTTTAGAGGAATTCTTATAAGAGCCATTTTATTTTTTCAGTAATAAAGGGATAGATTGATCACTGTACACACATGTATATATAAAATGTGTCTTTTTCTTTATTTGAGTGATAACTGTAAAAATTTGCTGAATTGTCATCTTGTATCCTTACATACTTAGCTAAAACTAGCTCTTAGTTCTTGTACATGTTCTAGCTGGTCCTTTCCCTAACTCCCCAAAGTCCCTGCATTTTCCCCCTTTGCCTTCCTTCCCATCCCCGCCAGACTAATGACATAGAAACACATTCTTATAAAACTAGTATTTTTGTTTTACATTATAAATGCTATACATTTATTATAGAAAATTTGGAAAGTACAGGAAAAGTAAAATAAAAATATCATTCAAAAGTGCCACCACTCAAAAATAAACAAAATATTAATGTTTGGGTATATTTTCTTCCAGTTAATATTTTTTTATATATAGTAAAATTTATGAATAGTAAAATTCAATTCTAGTTAATATTTCTGCATATTTTTTTCATGTGATGTAGTTGCATACACCTTTTCATTATTGCAGACTTTCTCCTTAAGTTCCTTGGCTCTTTTACTCACATACTTCAAAAGTACAATTTCACTCCTTAATTCCTCCCATTTTGCACTCATTATCTTTTATTTTCCTTATTATGCTGTAAACAATCCTTTCATCCCCATCTCTAGTACATTCCTTTCCTGGAGCTTCTTACCTTCTAATTCGTCCTAACTTAGGTAGAAATTTAGTTTTGGTAATGTACTTGCCACATTCTGACGTTTACTCCCTTGGTATTACAGGTCATTAATTTTTACATGAATCTTCTGGTGGAAAGAAACAAAAAACAAGGGTATCCAGCACTTCACGCATTCAGTACTTTTTTCTATCCCAAATTAAAGTCTGGTGGTTACCAAGCAGTGAAAAGATGGACCAAAGGGGTCAATCTTTTTGAACAGGAACTTATTCTGGTGCCTATTCATCGGAAGGTACATTGGAGCCTGGTGGTGAGTTGAGAGGGTTAATTGTTGGTGTCTGTATAATGGCTGTTTTCTTGACTAATGAAGGCTACCCTTTTCTGCCCAGTTAAAAATCCAGTAGTACATATAAAGGCATACTCTGTAGAGTCCCTTCTTGGTTCTTGAGTTGAACAACTTAGAAAGCTAGATGGCAATTAATTGAATTTAAATTAAAAAAAAATAGAAAAAACCCCAAAAGATTAAATTACACACACACACACACACACACACACACACAGCTAGATGGCATACAGGAAGACAGGAAAGAGTTTTAGTACACATATGAGTTCTTTATCTGATTTCTTTAGTTTTGTTTACAAGATGGTACAGATTTATTATAGAAAAGTAAAGGTATAAAGAAAAAAAACAAGAACAAAAAATCTCATCACTTTGAGAGGACCACTAATGTTTTGGTGAGTAAGTTTCTAGGTTTTCTCTGGGACTAGAGGTATATACTTTTATAGAAATGAAGCTCATATCATCTGTGATAATTTATAAAAAATGTGTCTTAGAAATCCATTTATGTTGGTACTTGTATTGACTTTTTAAAAGATGCTTTTCCTTTTAGAAATAAAATTCTATTGTGGTTAAGATGTTTCTGGATATTGTATTTTTCCATTGTAGGTGATAGACCTAAGAAAAAGGTGTCTTAAATATCTGGATTCTATGGGACAAAAGGGCCACAGGATCTGTGAGATTCTCCTGTAAGTAAAGGCTGAAAAACTTTACTGTTGTGTCATTATGCCCTTGTTAGCTGATCTATCTTGTATTTAATCCAGGGAGGCTCTGGTGGATGGTAGTTTAATGTTTAGTGAAGGCTATTCTCCCAGTTGTTCAGGAATTGACTTGAATTCATCTTCTTATCAAAAAAACCCCTAATATCTGATCTTAACTGAGAACTCTTATTTAGTAGCATCAGTGGAAACAGGTTTGTCATGCACTGTAATATAAAATATGTCTTATTAGAATCCTGTGATTTGAATTTTTTTTTTTTTTTTTTAAGATTTTATTTATTTATTTGACAGAGAGAGAGACAGCGAGAGAGGGAACACAAGGACGGGGAGTGGGAGAGAGAAGCAGGCTTCCCGCCGAGCAGGGAGCCCAACGTGGGGCTTGATCCCAGGACCTTGGGATCATGACCTTAGCTGAAGGCAGACGCTTAACCGACTGAGCCACCCAGGCGCCCCTGAATTAGGTTTCTTTAGGATTGATACATTATTCTGAATGTTCTGAGGAACTCTTAACTAGGGTCTTATTCCTCGAATTCTTAAACCCACTCATGTCTCTGCTTTCCATCCATAGTTGGGTTCATTTCAGAACCAAGAGGTAACTTTTAAGTTAAAGCGTATGGTTTGTAGGCAACCATTTCAAATAGTAATTGCTAGAAACCTGCCTTTAAAGCATAGCCACTTAGTAAGCTGTGTAAAGTGGTGACATGAATTTCACAGTGAGGAAGCAGTTCAGTAAGAGCAGTCTGTTTTGAACCCCTTCTGCTCACTGGAAGCAAATGGGGGTTCTCGTTTTTAATTTTAGTAAGGATACTTGAATAAGTTTATAAGGATACTTTAGTAAGGAACCTCTTAAATGAATGACAAAATTTGTTATCAACAATTAGTTCAATTCTCTCTTTTTCAATATTGTTTTGGTGTAAAAGGTCCTTTTTATTTACTATTTATCTTGAATAGAAAGTTTAGAGAAGAAGGTTTGAAAAATCATAAGATACACCAAATTGTTTATAAAACAGTTATTTCCTTCTAGTGTTTTCTGTTTCAGATGTATATAAAACGTGCCCACATACATACATGTGCGCAGACATGTACATATTATCACATAGATAGAAATGTTCTCGCTGAAATCATACAGCAAAGTTTTGTGTCCTGATTATAACAGGATACAAAAAAAAATCATACTTCTGTCACACCTCACTCTTTGCTCTTTCTCCCTCTCCCTCCTGTGGGGATCGGAGGCCCACTCCCTTTCCTGATGTTCCCAGTTCAGCTTTTCTTGACATTTTTTTTGCATTATTACCTCCGAGAAAAATTTAATTTCTCCATGACAAGAGAGAATTGTGCTAAGGAATAAAGCTTTTTGTTTGTTGGGTTTAGAGGGCTACAAACCTTTGAAATATCTAAGATTCTTGCCTTCCAAGAACCAATTTCCACCCCCTCCTCCCGCCAGAGGGCGGGGGCGAGATGGCTCCCACTGAGAGTGCATGCCCCGGCACCACTGATGCTGGTTGCCTTTACATGAAGGTTGGGATGAGAATGGAGATGCCTGGCTTAAATTTGATAACCCTCGGAAGATCTGGATAAACTTAAATCACTCTTAATACTTAAGTATGTATCTCTTAGGAACAAGGAAGTTCCCTTACATAATCACAATGTCATTATCACACTGAAGAAAATGAGCCATCAGGGACACCTGGGTGGCTCAGTCAATTGAACGTCTGACTCTTGGTTTTGGCTCAGGTCATGATCTCAGGGTTGTGGGATTTAGTGCTTAGCCGTGCTGGGCTCTGCGCTTAGCGGGGAGTCTGCTTGAGATTCTCTCTCTCCCTCTCCCTGTCTCTCTCAAATTAATTGATTAATTAATTTTAAAAAAGGAAAATTAGCAATTAGTCACATGTAATTTTTGGCTCATGTTCTGATTTCCTCAGGTACGTTTTATAGTTTTTTTTCCCTAATCCAGGAAGCCGGTCAGAGTTCACAGGTGGATTTCATGTCTCTTTAGTCTAATTTAGATTAGTCTTCCTTTTTTCATTTTTCATGGCAAAGGCTTTTTTTGGGGGGGGGTCTAGGCCAGTTGTCTTGTTTTATATCTATTCTAATTTTTAATTGAAGTATAGTTGACACAATGTTACATTAGTTTCAGGTGTATAATTTAGTAATTTGACAATTCTTTAGTTATGCCATGCTCACCACAAGTTTAGGTACTTTTTCAATTTCCAGTATAGTTAACATACAGTGCTATATTAGTTTCAGGTGTACAATGTAGTCAATATAGTGATTCAGCCATTATAGAACATTGTATATTAATCAGTGTGCATCACGGTAAGTGTGCTCTTAATCCCCTTTACCTGTTTCACCCTTCACCCCACATTTTATATCTATTTTTAAGTGAGAAAAAGCAAGTTGTAAAATGAAGTACTTTTTAAAATAAAGTGTATGGGGCGCCTGGGTGGCTCAGTTGGTTAAGCGACTGCCTTCGGCTCAGGTCATGATCCTGGAGTCCCTGGATCGAGTCCCGCATCGGGCTCCCTGCTCTGCAGGGAGTCTGCTTCTCCCTCTGACCCTCCCCCCTCTCATGTGCTCTCTCCCATTCTCTCTCTCTCTCAAATAAATAAAATCTTTAAAAAAAAAAAATAAAGTGTATGTTTTTAAATTGTGTGTGAGTAGTGGAGAACTAGAAGAATACACAGCAAACTATTAATAGTAATTACTGCTGGAGTGGCTATTATGAGGTCTTTTGCATTTTATATTTTACAGGTTTTAATTTTCTAAGGCATGTCCAGTTTTTGTAAGCAGGAAAAAAATGAAATTTAAAAACCAAAAGCAATCACATTTTTATTTATTTATTTTTTTAAAAGATTTTATTTATTTATTTGACAGAGAGAGACAACGAGAGCAGGAACACAAGCAGGGGGAGTGGGAGAGGGAATAGTGGGCTTCCTGCTGAGCAGGGAGCCGGATGCGGGGCTCGATCCCAGGACTCTGGGATCATGACCTGAGCCGAAGGCAGACGCTTAACGACTGAGCCACCCAGGCGCCCCAGCAATCACATTTTTAAAAAAAGCTCTAGTGAAGATGGATTTGAGAATAGCCTGTCTATTAAACATCCTTTGTAATGTCCTTTGTAATCATAATGGTAAGTCTCCACAGGGATTCATCAATATATTCCTTTGTTGTTTTTTTAGTCAGTATTTACAGGATGAAAGTAAGACCAAAAGAAATATTGATCTGAATCTTTTAGAGTGGACCCACTACAGCATGAAGCCACATGTAAGTGACGATCATCTGCATTTGAAGTGCTGTTGCCTTTACTGACTGTGGCATATTATGTAGACCCTACTTCTTCCCTCCCCTCACTCACTCATACCCTTAGGCATGCGTTCTCCTGAAGTATACATCTTAAGAATTATCTGCTTCTAAATCTTTAGAAATTCGTTTAATCAAGATGTCTGCTTTTTGGCCTTTATTTCTTGCTTAAATCTAAATGTTGGGGCAGCTGGGTAGATCAGTTGGTTAAGCATCTGACTTTTTTTTTTAAATCTTTATTGAGGTGTAGTTGACAGAAGAAAAATGCACAGTTAAAGTGTACAATTGGATAAGTCTTCACATAGATATATACATGTGAAACCATCATCATACTCAAGATAATGAAGATGCCCATCACCCCAAGAGCTTCTTTATGCCCCTTGGGAACCCTTCCCTCCAGTCCCATTCCCATGCTACACAACTCATCTGCTTCCTGCCAATTTAACATGCTGTTGCTGTCCACTATTTTAGATTGTCTTTTGGAAAGGCCTATGAATCACACATCATTATCACTTTATATAAACGATGGTTGTTTACATTTACCTACATCTTTATCAGTTTATTGGCTCTGCATTCATTCTTGCATCTCAGACTTTTCTTGGGAGATCATTTTTTGGAAACACATCATTTAAAAATTCTTCTAGTCAACGTCTGGTAGTAAATGTTTTTAGTTTGTGAAAATCTGAAAATGTGTCTGCTTCACCTTCATACAGGAAAGATGTTTTTCTAGGTGCACAGTTCTAGGTTGTCAATGTTTGTTCACTTAGAACTCTGAAGATAAGTCCACTGTGTTCTGGTTTCCTTGTTGCTACCGAGACATCTGATATATAGTTACCGTTCCTTTGCAGACAATTTGTCCTTTCTTTCTGGATTCTTTTAAGCATCCGACTCCTGATTTCGGCTCAGGACATGATCTCAGGGTTGTGAGATCGATCCCGCGTCAGGCTCCACAGTCAGCAGGGAGTCTGCTTGAAGATTCTCTCTCCCTCTCTTTCTGCCCCTCCTCCTGTGCACCCACTCTCTATCTCTCGCAAATAAATAAATAAATCTTAAAAAAAATAATAAATTGTGGGGCGCCTGGGTGGTTCAGTCGGTTAAGTATCTGCCTTTGGCTTGGGTCATGATACCAGGGTTCCTGGGATCAAGCCCCGCGTTGGGGTCCATGCTCAGGGGGGAGCCTGCTTCTCCCCCTCCCTGTGCCACTTCCCCTGCTTGTGAGTGCTCGCGCTCTCTCTTTCAAATAATAAATAAAATCTTTAAAAAACAAATTGTAAATATTAACCATATGCTAGCATGTCTCTCAAAAAAAGCTAATAAACTCAAGTCAGCTATTTTTCTTGGTAGGTGCTGATGAAAGTTTAAAGTTCTTGTTACTTACTGGGAATTTTGTTTATTTAGGTCTGAAAGGTCCCATGCCACAGGTCCTCAAGAGTCAAGTATGCTCTTTGTGAATGTGCTTTGTATTATACTTGCCAGATTTGAATCTCATTCAGGGTTTGACAATGCATACATTTGTGAGCCCTAATGGCTTCTTTTTAAAGTAAGCTGCATGAATTCAGTTTTAGCCCTCACCTGTGTATAATGGCTCCCCTATCTTTACTGAAGGGATTTTCCTTTCTAAGTTGAATAATTAGAAGCTTAAGCTTTGAAATTTCCTGAGGAAAGCATAGATATAAGGAGTCTGTTAGGATGAGTACCATGTTCTGGTATGGGGAACGTAATAAAGAAAACAAATTGTATGTTGGAGTCTATAGTTCTCTCCATTCTGTGAGAGATGCTGTGCTCAGGAGAAAAGTGTGAGCTACCTACGTATGTGTGGGTGTTGTGCATGTTCAGACAATCTTTTCTTTTTTTACAATCATCATCTGTATTTCTTGGAATAAAAATTGAGCTTTGGTCATCTGGAATGTTTTCCAGCAGGGGATTCAGACTCTTTTATTCTTACTATCTTGTGCTCCTTAGAGCTGACAGCCAGAATGCGAATGGGGCTGGCCAAGGTTAGGGCAGCAGAGGCCTGGGGGGTGTGTCAGTTTAGCTCAAGTGGATTGGTTTTGGGGCCTTTAGCACTGCTTGCAGTAAGCTCTGCTTTTGCCTCAGGACAGAATTGAGCCATCAAAGCAAGATCCTGATGGAAGCCTGTCAAGAGGCATTTTTTCTTTTCCCTGCTTGTAGCTGTGGGAGTCGAAAGTTGTGGTCTTATTTTCCTGTCTAGAGAAGTTAAACCCTGCAGTATTGAACTAGGTTAGTTGTTTTGATTGAGCCATATTTAGCCCTTTTCAAAATGTATAAAGTGCTTCTGAAACCATTCTGACTAGAATTCCTGTTCCTAGTAATAAACTTTCAGTTTGGTTTCTTAGTATGAGAGCCAAGAGATGGAATTGTCACTTTGCTTTTCCTTTCCTTTCTGAAAAATATTTTCTGTGTGGGTCACGAACTCCAGTCATGGTGGGAGTTCTTATGCCACATAAAGACTGTGTTTGTGTAGTACCTTTATAATATTGTTTATCCACTGTAATATTTATAAGAAGTCAAAGGAGTTTGTATTTGATGACATTTTATCCCTTTCTCCCCCCCCCCCCTTTTTTTTTTATATTTTAGGAGATTCCTCAACAGTTGAATGGGAGTGATTGTGGAATGTTTACTTGTAAATATGCAGATTATATCTCTAGGGACAAACCTATCACATTTACTCAGGTGAGTGGAGCCCCCTCCTCACCCACTTACTTGTTATCGAAGAAGATGAACTCCGAGCGGGTTCCCGGTGCCTGGTGCACAGTAAGGTCTGAAGAATGGCCCCTGTGCCGCCGCTCTTGCTGTTGTCACCCTCGGCCGTGGCCCCGCTCCTGCTGGGATCGGGGTTTGGCACTGCATCTGCTCTTAGGTTTCTCCTCCTCTTTGGTGACCAGTGAGGCAGTTTGCATATCTCCGAACTCCAGTGTTCACTAGCTCCTGAGTATTACTGATATTTTTGGCCAAAGGAGGAGGCAAGTAAGAGTGTGTGTGACAGCCCGGGGAAATCAGGCCTTGTGAGAAGGTAAGCTGCGGGTCTGAGCTAGAACTACAAATACTGCCTTCCCCTTCTGTGCTGGTTACTTGAGGTTCTCCGGGGCTCTGTATTTGAGCGGGAATTCAAGTGTGTTGGGAACTCTTGAGAGTTTATGTTTGTAATAGTGGATTCTCAACCTTTTTATAACTGAGTCAGGACAACCCCCTTTAAAATATATTTTTCTTCAGCAGACCTCATTTGGGTAGATGTTGTCTACCAAACTACTTACTGAATAGGACTGATAACCCTATTCCAAGCTGGTGAGCAATATGAAGTAACTAGGGCTCCCATGCTGAATTAATACAATTCTAGTCTAAAATAAAGGCACTTTTTATTGGTTAGTTTTAGTAGTTTTACTAAGAATAAATGTGTGATTTTTTTTTTTTTACTATATGTTTTGAACTATTTAAAATAACTTACACATCCATGTATTAAGACTTTTTAGGCCCCTCCAGGTAGGAAATCACTAGTTTATAGTAAAGTGGTATATCCATCTTAGAATGAGATACCAGGAGTACCTCAAGGGTGTGAACTTCTGATTTCATCAAAAAGAGGACTAGTTGAGTTACAGGTAATCTTGGATTTGTCTTGTGTGTTGCTGCTTTGAAAATTGGCCCATGTAGTGATTATCATAAAGCAGAATAATATATTGAGCCAAGCCATTTCCTTCTTTGATGCTTCTAAATAACAAGGGGTTATTTGCTGTCCGAACCTACTGACGTGAGATTTGAAGGGCAGAAGTTGCCATTTGAACAGAATTGACAATGTAGAACGTTTGGTAAAACAGGGAGAGATTTTTGAGTGTTTTTTCCTTTATTTAAATAGAGTTCATGTTTTTCTCGAAAAAGCAAAATATGTTCATTTTAGAATGTTCTGTAAGTATATGTAAGTAGAAAAGTTTCATATTATGCTACCACTTGGGTGTTTCCATTTTGGTTCACGTCTTTGTGCTATGACGTAGTTGTGGGATTCTGTTGTATAATTCTGCAACCTGCTTTGATTTTCCTTAACATGTAAAACTGCTTCTGATACAGACAATTTAATAAGAACATTATAACCCCCTTATCTATGGCTTTGTAAGTCTGAACCATGACATAAAAGAGTCCAGGCTTCTGTAAAGGACCCGGTTTATTTACACGATTGCGCCCCGAGGGTTACTGTGTGGCATATGATGTGTCGTTTGTGGACTGCAGCACCAGATGCCTCTCTTCCGGAAGAAGATGGTGTGGGAAATCCTCCATCAGCAGCTGCTGTGAGAGTGCCCCGCCCAGTCCCTCGAGCTGCTGGTGGTTGTGTCACGGAGGACGGATGTTGCCATATACCTCATGCGTCGTGGGTTCAGAAGTCCGTGCATCACCTCTGTTGGCTCACAGGTCCTGAGCTGTAGGACGTGCGCGCCGGCCTCGCCTGCACCCTGGTCCTGACGTGGTGTGTGGACGTTCTGCCTGCAACCCCCTGTGTACGCCTGTGCCTGCCCAGAGCCTGGACTGTTCAACCCACACAAGAACAAACGCTCATTAATAACTCTTTTTTTTTTAAAGATCTTTTTTTTTCCCTATGAATGTGGGAAATGCAGGATTTATTCTATGATTCGTCTTCTGTGTGTTTGTTCACGTGTGTTCATTCGCTCACTCGTTTGCAAACATAACGGGCAGTGGCCGTCTGCCGCTGCTCTTACAGTTAACTCTGAATTACCTGTTTGAACTATTTATTTTTGAAAGGAATGTGACCCAAGCTCCACTCCCAGCTGAAGATCCAGAGGGCAATCAGTGCGGGGAGGAAGGAAGTGTTAACTGCTCTGAGGCGGGAGCAGAAACTGCCAACTCAGCGGGAGCTCCTGCGTTGGAGGCCGGGAGAGGCGCCGTGGCGGAGGGCTCCGGGGCCTTCCGGGGCCAGCCTGACGCTGCAGCGCCCGCACGGGCCGTGCCAGAGCGGGACCGTGCTTCTCCAGGCGGCTGCACGACAGTGTCGTGGTCATCCTAAAGAGACCGCTCTCTCTGGAAATGAGGTGGCTTGGCTACTCTTGAAACTGCATTTGAAGTAACTGTAAGCCCTAAATCTTCATTTTCATCCCATACTGGTTGAGTATAAACCTCAGAATTGTAAGGGCTGGCCCGGGCTGTTGATGTCAAAAGATACTCTTCAATGTAAAAGCTATTTTTCCTCAAAAGTTTTTTTTTTTCTATATATAAAACCGAAATTAAGTTTTGTACTCATTAGGATTTACGTCCCTCCCTCCCCCATTCCATCCCCACTGAAATTTGGAAGAAAATTTAGTACTTGGCTCTGAGGCTGCCAGTTATACAATGATCTATTTTGCATATGAAAGTTTGTATTTACCTTTTTTGTTCATTAAAAACTTTCCAGTGGTTACGCATTTTTAATTTCAGAGAGTTTAGAGTTGGTCAGAGCATATTTTGCAAGATCTAGTGCCTAGTGTTGCTTTCCCGGTGTAATAAAGGCTGTCTGGCGGAACCTGAAAAGTATGTGCTGAAATGACTCTTAACCCTTTCCCCATCTAAACCCCCCACACTTGTCCTGGCGCACAAAAGCAAGGGGGTAAAACCAGGAAAATCGGGCATGTGTTTGCCATGAATCAGCGTGTCTGCCCTCTGGAGGGCATGGCCGCCGGTCACAGACGCATGGCATTGTAGCCAGTTTCCCCTGAGACGTGTCAGAGTCTCCGTATAGGACCTGGGGCCCGGCAGAAATGGTGGTGACTACTTGATAGGCACACCAGAGGACGTGTGCTGGGTGAGGAGTAGAAGGGGGAGCTGGGTGTGCGGAGTCTCCCTCAAGCTTAGGCCGCACACAGCCTTTTCCGGAGGCTACCGGCGCTGTGCCAGTGAGTGCTGGGATCAAGCAGCTGCTACAGCCGAAAAGCCGGACATTTACCGGCTCAGCATTATACTAAAAACCTGGTTTCCACTTGGCTCTTGGAGGTTTCACCTGAGAATTTAGTACCTTAAGATTTGTTCCATGTGGGGTAAATCCGGTGAGGAATGGCGGTTTGTGTTCCACCCCGGGGAGGGACAACGGGGTTTCAGTCGTTTGTGTTACACAAGGAGCTGAGGGGCTTCTTCGAGCAGCTGTCGCTGAGCTGCCCACTACTGTGTACTCTTCAGGACAGCCCTTAACAGTCTCCCAGGACGTAATGAAATCGACGAGAGCAGAGAGTTAAGCTAGAGAACGGCCTTCTAGTTTACCCCGAGTTCCTGAATTTAATAGGAGTTACCACAGGCCATGCTTCTCTAGGCCACTGACGTGTCTCTCTTGGTGCAGAGAAACTTGTCACTAATAGAATTTTTATTTCTAAACAGCTTATGAGAAAAGCAGTCAGGTGATAAAATCAACAGCTGATCTTACCAGTAGCCAATTACCAACATTAAAGCCAGTGATAGATAGATATATATATTTTTAAATTGCAGGAGTTTGGGGATCTGAGAAAAAAGAGTGGACCATTGTTCTTTTTTAGTAGGCACTCTGTCCTCAAGATTGATAAAGATGAAAAAAGAAAAAAACATACACAAAAACTGTTGGTAAGCAAGTGTCTTTCTCATGTTTGACCTTATACCAGAGCTGGGATGTGGTGGGAGGGACACAAACCTGGAGCATTTGGAAGATGTTCTGGAGAGCCCCAGATTCTACCTCAGTTGCCAAAGACTATTAGAACTTCTGAACTATTCCTCTGAAATCCTAAGCACAACTTGAGGAATGCCAGGTTGAATGGTGGCTGTTTGCACTCTAAGGAGTTGCTTGGTGCTGGGACCAAGGTGTGGGTGTGGGAGAATGTGTCCTTGGAGATCTATCGAACCTCAGATACAGATAAGTCAACAAGCTAGAGAAATTTAAGTCTGTGGTAACCTTAGTACTATAGTGAAGCTACATAGTTTAAATTGGTTTTGTGAACTAATTGGGAACCTGATCTCTAGTTTCTTTGAGGAAAAACTCTAAGCACCCAATATTCAAGCAAACTTTTGGTACTGTTTTAAGTTAGAGATCTAGCTGGCTGTATTGCTTTGGTAACTTTTTAAGATTTTATTTATTTATTTGACAGAGGGAGCGAGCACAAGCAGGGGGAGAAGCAGAGGGAGAAGCAGACTCCCCACTGAGCAGGGAGCCCGATGTGGGGCTCCATCCCAGGACCCTGGGATCATGACCCAAGCCGAAGGCAGACGCTCAACCGACTGAGCCACCCAGGCGCCCCTGATCACTTTTTTAATTTACTTAATCTATACAAGGAGGAGTTTGGGTGTATTGAAACAGGTGTTGATTTTATTTATCAATAGATAAGTAGGTATTGATTTTATGAAATCAGTAGGTGTTGATTTCATCTTATTTACCAATAAATTCATGTCTTTAATTCAGTGGCTTTCAAGATTTTTTTTTTTTTTAGATTTTATTTATTCATTTGAGACAGAGAGAGAGAGCATGAGCAGGAAGAGAGGCAGAGGGAGAGGGAGAAGCAGGCTCCCCACTGAGCCAAGAGCCCGATGTGGGGCTCGATCCCAGGACCCTGGGATCATGACCTGAGCCGAAGGCAGACGCTTAACCATCTGAGCCACCCAGGTGCCCCTCAGATTTTTTGATTGCAAATTTTTTTGTATTTTTTATTGTGACCAGCACATACATGTATATATATTATGTGATTTTATGCAGACACAAAAGTTCTATAAAAACACTACTTACCCTTGCTAAACTCTGATAGTTTTATTTCCATTTTTTAAATAAAAATGTAGGTTATGACCACCAAGCTGGTTTCTCAACCCACTAATGGACAGAAATCCAGTTTAAAAAGCTCAGCTCCAGGGGCGCCTGGGTGGCTCAGTCGTTAAGCGTCTGCCTTCGGCTCAGGTCGTGATCCCAGGGTCCTGGGATCGAGCCCCACATCGGGCTCCCTGCTCGGCGGGAAGCCTGCTTCTCCCTCCCCCACTCCCCCTGCTTGTGTTCCCTCTCTCACTGTGTCTCTCTCTGTCAAATAAATAAAATATTAAAAAAAAAAAAAAAAAAGCTCAGCTCCAAATCACCTGACAGCAGGATGCAAATTATATTTAAAACTGTAAAGCTGGAGACCACAAAAATATGATACATGTGGGACTATTTTGAGATGAATCATTCTAGGAAAATGGGCCAGAAGCTTTCAGACCCTCAATGGAAATATGTAAATAGTCCTTGTTTTTCAGGTTTGTGTGTTGGCATTTATAAAATATGTTAAGTACAGGTCCTGTTACTTCTATCTAGGATGTGAAAGAATGGTCCTGGGAATGCGTGGGTTCCGTGGCTTTTCCTCCTGGGACGCACAGCAAACATTAGAACAGATTAATGTCTGAACCTCATGTTTCTGAAAACTTGGACATGGAACCTTTCTGTGTGTGTCACCTGTAGAACTGTTCTATGGAACACACTTTGGAAAGTGCCGGGAGAAGTAACATCAAGTTCTTAGAAGAATGTACTTCAAATATACAGTGGAGAAGCCCTGCCCCCGCCCGCCCCTGGCACACATACTGGCTCCTGAAGGGCATATGGTGATCATCCAGTCTGTAGTCATGCTTGTTTTTAATTGTATCTATAATAGGTGTTCATAGTAGAAAAGTGAAATGCTGATAAATGGTAAAGAATGAGAATTCTGCAAACTCACCATTCAGAGTCAGTAGCTGAACATTTAACATTTTGGTATGTATCCTGGCCTTTGGTATATATGCCCCTTCTTGTATGTATAAGTAAGTGTGTGAATTGTACACATTCACACATGCATATGTTTTTTGTTACTAACAAATATGGAATCATACTATATATATGGCTATATAACCCCCTTTATCTCAAACATACCTTCGTGTCAATAAATATTGACATCATTTAGTTGTTGCATAGTGTTCTAGAATATGGCTGTAACATAATTATATTAAGTATTGTTGCACATACCATCTTGTACCATGTTTGGGTCATTCTCTTAGGAGAAATTCTCATTTAAAATTTCTGAGTTAAAGTTAGGTATATTAAAAACAAATTAGGGAAAAAAATCACCTATTGGTATTTTGACTTATTTCTTCTGGCACAGGATAATGATCTGTATCTCCATTGATTTAAGTATTTTTTTAATTTTTAATTTCTATTTCTTAAAGATTTTGTCAGAGCGCGAAATAGCGAGCAGCGCACAAGCAGCGGGGGCTGCAGAGGCGGAGGGAGAAGCAGGCCTCCCGCTGAGCGGGGAGCCCGATGCGGGGCTCGATCCCAGGACCCTGGGATCATGACCTGAGCCAAGGCAGACGCTTGACGACTGAGCCACTCAGTTGTCCCTAAGTTTTTTTTTTTTTTTTAAAGATCTTATTTATTTGAGCAAGAGAGAGCTCTCGCAAGAGACAGATACCACGAGTGGAGGGAGGGGCAGAGGGAGTGGGGGAGCAGACTCTGCCCACGGAGCAGGGAGCCCGACGCAGGGCTCGACCCCAGGACTCCAGGATCATGACCTGAGCTGAAGGCACACGCTTAACTGACTCAGCCACCCAGATGACCCTCCACTGATTTTTTTTTTTTTTAATTTGAAAGAGAGGAAGAGCACACAAGAGCACAAGCACGGGGAGCGGCAGGCAGAAGGAGAGGTAGAAGCAGACTTCCCCGCCAAGCAGGGAGCCCAACTTGGGGCTCCATCCCAGGACCCTGAGATCATGACCTGAGCTGAAGACAGATGCTTAACTGACTGAGCCACCCAGGCGTCCCTCCACTGATTTAAGTTTTAAAATATTTTTGTTGGTCTTCTGGATAAGATCATTCTGAGACATTTACTGTCTCATTTTAGTGGACAATTTTATCTTTTTTTCAACTACTTTACAAAAAATTTGTTATGAGAATCCTAAGACCTACACAGTCATCACCCTCTTTCAGGAGTTACTATAATGTGGCTAATCTGGATGCACTTTTTCATAGGGGAGGGGAGAGTCTGGAGCATTTTAAAGCAAAACCTTCACGTCATTCTACTTAAATATTTAAGAATGTCTCCTTAATATACTTAAAAAAAACCCTCTATCATTTTCACATCTAACAGAATAAGGATTGCTAATATCATCTAATATTCAGTTCATATTAAAATTTTCCTGGTCATTTAACGAATGTTTTATTCTTCTAATCAGGATATACAGTGGGCTGAATGAATGGTGGCCCCCAAAATGATAGGTCCACATCCTAATCCTTGGAACCTGTGAATATTACCTTCTGTGACAAAAGATTAACTTAAAATCAATTCTCAGTTGAATTCTCAATTCTCTTAAAATCAAGTCTCAATTAACTTGAGAAAAGGAATTTATCTTGGATTATCTGGGTGGGCTCAAATGCAATCACAGGCCTTATAAGAGACTGAGTTTTGAGATAAGAGGAGGAGGTGTTAAAAATGGGCCTAGGCAGTGTTTATATTTTATACTCATTTTTGTGTGAAAAAAAAATCTGTTTATACATCTCTAAAACAAAGTCTGGAAAAAGATACCAAGTGTTAATAATGGTGGTCTGGATGGGCTACTTTATAAACTCGTTTTTGGGGGTGCCTGGGTGGCTGAGTCATTAAGCATCTGCCTTCAGCTCAGGTCATGGTCCCGGGGTCCTGGGATCGAGCCCCGCATCGGGCTCCCTGCTCAGCAGGAGGCCTGCTTCTCCCTCTCCCACTCCCCCTGCTTTAAAACAAAATAAAACAAAACAAAAAAGAGGAGGTAAGACTATGGAAAGAGAGTCTGAGGTGACGGCTACCACAAGCCATGGAAGCCTGGAGCCACAAAAGCTGGAAGAGCCTCCGGGGAACAAGGCCCTGCTGACACCTGGCTTTTGGACTTCTGGCTCTAGAGCTGTGAGAATACATATCTGTTTTAATCTATCGAGTTTGTGCTAGGTAGGTACAGTGGTCTCTGAAGTCTCATACAGGTTCCAAATCCGACATCTTATTTCACGCGTGCATTGCCTTTGACGATTACAGAGCTCTGGAGACTTGTACGCAACAGCAGTCTCCCTCCTTATACTATTATTTATTAGAGAAATGCATTTTCCTGTGGAACGTCCCACATTCCAGATTTGGCTTATAGCTCCTTGCTAGGGCTTAACTATTTCCGCCAGCCCTTGTATTTCATATAAACTGGTTAAGTTTAATCTAGCAGCTGGACTGGATCCAGGTTGAAGTAGGTAAGGACACTTCATTGGTGTCCCTATTGTATTGCATCTGGTTGTCCTACTTAGTGGCGCTAAGATTGATCAGTGGTTCAGGCTGTAAAGCTTCCTGTCCATCTTCTTGGTTTTAAATTTGATGACCCATTATTTCATTAAGAGGTACAAAATGGTGCTTTTCTAATTCTGTCATTGCTTCTGTGTTCACTGAATTCTTGAATTCTTCTATAAAAGAAACTTATTTGGTTACCGTGAAATGCACTTCATACAGGAAAGAATATATGATGTTTTGACTCATTAATAATCTGTTTGATGTTCAAATTGACCTATTTTTGGCCTCAGTGTTCTTTTCACAGAATCCCACAAGTCTGTGATAGCTTTCTTGCTTAACAGGTATGATAAAGGCTCATCTTACACATCTCCTGCTCCAGACCTGAAACTGGCCATTTATTGAAGGATTTCTTTTAGTGAGAAATTGTAGAGACCAGAATGTGGGCACTGTTAATGCTGATGACCACTGGGTTAGTGGTGCTTCTAGGCCTTTACAATAGACAGACTAGAAAATACTTTTTCTTCAAAGGGAAAAAATGTTCTACTGATTTCCAATTCCAATGTAAGTCTAAGGATTTTCTTTCTTCCTTTCCTTCCTTCCTCCCTTTCTTAGATTTTATTTATTTATTTGACAAAGAGCAAGCACAAGTAGGGGGAACGGCAGAGGCAGAGGGAGAAGCAGGCTCCCCGAGGAGCAGGGAGCCCGATGTGGGGCTCGATCCCAGCACCCTGGGATCGTGACCTGAGCCGAAGGCAGACGCTTAACGACTGAGCCACCCAGGCGCCCCTAGTCTAAGGATTTTGATTTTATATTGTAATCTTGAAAACCTTGGTTGCTAACAACATCAACATAATTAGTTTTACCCCACAGTATACTTATAATAATTTCAAAATATCAATACCAGCATAACAACTAACAAGGTTACTGAATACAGTTTAAGATTTCTTTGCAATTCTTTTTATTTTTAGACCATATCCCACTGGAGATTCACAGTGAAAATACTCTCTTAAAATCATTTTTTTTCCGAGTAATTATGCCATCAACTCGATACACAGTTGGATTCATTTGTTCTTGGTGTTTGGGGATTTGCTTTTTGCTTTGTTTTTTATCTTTTAAAGATTTTATTTATTTTTGAGAGAGAGCGCACGGCAGGCAGAGGGAGAAGGAGAAGCAGGCTTCCCGCTGAGCAGGGAGCCCTATGCGGGGGCTCGATCCCATCCTGGGATCGTGACCTGAGGCGAAGGCAGGCGCTCAACCAACTGAGCCACCCAGGTGCCCCTGCTTTGTTTTTTAATTATGTAAAACATAAACATTAGTCCAAGAGCAAAACGATGCAACAAGATACATTCAGTTTCCTTGCCTCACCCTGTTCTTTCCCTGAAGTCTTAAATTTCAATTCTTTATTAGCTTTTAATCTTCCCTTTTTTGAAAATATAGCTAGATATATAAGTATTCATATTTCTTTCCTTTTTTACATTAGTAAAGATACCATGTTAACAGTTGTGCCTCATTGTTTAAAAGACTCAGTTTAGGGCGCCTGGGTGGCTCAGTCGTTAAGCGTCTGCCTTCGGCTCAGGTCATGATCTCAGGGTCCTGGGATCGAGCCCCACATCAGGCTCCCTGCTCCGCGGGAAGCCTGCTTCTCCCTCTCCCACTCCCCCGCTTGTGTTCCCTCTCTCGCTGTGGGTCTCTCTCTGTCAAATAAATAAAATCTTTAAAAAAAAAAAAAGACTCAGTTTATTCTAGGGGTGCCTGGGTGGCTCAGTCGATTGAGCGTTTGATTTCAGCTCAGGTCATGATCTCGGGGTCCTGGGATTGAGCCCCACGTTGAGCTCCCCGCTCAGCGGGGAGTCTGCTGGTCCCTTTGTCTCTCTCCTCTCTCCCTGCTTGTGCTCTCTGTCTCACAAATAAATAAAAACCTCAATTTATTCTAGATAAGTTACCCCTCATTCCTTCAGTTCTTTTTATAGCCTTATAATAATCCACTGTTTCAGGTGCTGTGCTTCATTACCAGTCCCCTCACGATGGATGTTTAGGCTGTCAATCTTCTGTTACAAATAATGCTTCAATGCATGTGCCTTTTGCATGTCCCTTCGTTTTTGCTAACATATCTTTGGCGTAGATTCCTAGAAGTGGAATTGCTGGGTCAAATATGTAGCATATGTAATTTGCCAAATTTCCCTCCTCGGAGGTAGCATCATCGTGTGTCAGCTCACAGTCTTACCTGCCAAGCCTAAAATATTTACTGTCTGTTTACAGAAGAGGGTGTCAACCCCCTCATTGCAATCCTTAAGGTCTGGCCAGCACAGAGTCCTTGGGGGAGGTAGCATAGGCAGTTTTCAATGGGCCTGGGTAGGAGTGGCCCCAAGCTCGTGCTCAGTCACGCGTCCACATGGTTCTGCAAGGGAAGGGAGACCAGCACACAGTGGGGTTGGGGGCCTGGGAAGAGGAGACCGTGGATTTTTGTTTTGCAGCTAGCACTCTGGCACAGTGATCAATTTTGTCCCAATTATGACACTTGTGGTCCCCCCCCCCTTTTCCCATATACATTTCACACATTTTTGGTCTTTGTTAACATGTGTTTTGGGATTTTTATCATTACCATGTTTTGCTTCCTCTTCAAGGGTAATCTTGATATTTAAATTCAGTTTTAAATTTAGTTACAGATTTAGAACAATTTAAACATTTCTAGTTTAATTGGTTTCAATGCTTACTTTGTCTTTTTTAAACATGAGTTTTATTTGGCTTTAGTTTTTAGTTGGAAACATTTTCACATACTTATTTTCAAAGACATAGGAATTCTCTTATCTGAATCCCTGCAAATAGAATCTTCCTGAAGTTTTCACACCTGAAAGATAACTGGACTGGGTATTGAAATTCTCAAGTCACGGCCCTTTTTCTTCTTAAAATGCCTTCTGGCACTCCGTAGTGGAGCAGAGATATCTGAAACTAGCTTGATTTTTTTGCTTGTTATTCTGTTTTGGTCTGTATCCTATTAGAACTTTAGTTCTATCCAAAAAAAATATGACAGAATCTATCCAGGTCTGAATCTCTATTTTTGGTTGCATTAAGATACTGGTTTGTTGCCATACCAAAGGGCATAAAATAACAGTTTCTTTAAAAAGGTAGTTTTCTCTCTCAGGTACCAGTTTGAGCCTGAGCAGTCTGATGTTGCCCTGTCCTCCACAGTGTCAGGAGCTTTCCTTAACACTTGGCTTCCATGTTGCTTTTTAAGATGGCCGTTGCAGCTCCATCACTGCTCTCCCCTCCGCACCAGCATTCCATCCAGTGGGAAGGGGCAAGTGGTGGGTAATCCCGGAGATGGCAAGTATGCATGTTTCTTTCTTTCAAAAAAGTGGTTCTGTGAAACTAGACCATGCCAGGCATTGATGTTTTCCCATTCCAGTTCGGTATCGCTTATTGTCAGTTTCCCTTGCTTTTTGGGTGCTTAGTTGTTTTGTCTATTTTTGATGCTCTTAAGTGTTCATCTTTTTGATACTTAATGAGAAACCATAAGAAGGAACACTGAAGGCTGCTAAGGAGAAGCCGTTTTTGACTTGGGGGGACTTTGTTGTATTTAAACCTTTATTTTACAGATAAGGAGACAGGTCTCTAAGAGACTGGTCTCCAAGGTTATACTGCTCGAGTACAGACGAGCAGGGAGAACATTTCTGGGCCTGGGCTTTCTCTTATGTTCCTGATGAGGAAGTGAGACCCCAGTATATGGTACCAGAGTCCCAGTCCCTGCCTTCAGGCCTGCCCTGGGGTGATGCATGTGGGGGAAGTCTTAAATTTCAATTTATCGGCACCTTAAGGGGAACGTAGAGAGGAAATAAATAAAAGGCAGCAGCAATAATTTACTGTAAACACCAAGGGAATTTGCTAGCAGTGTTATTAGACATCTGTGGTAGCAGGCCAAAGGAGCCTCCAGTAGGCTCTAAGGGGTCTGGATGCGTGTACAATTTAGGCTAGTCTCTAAATTACACAGGGTGGGCTTCCTTCGTAATCGTTAGCCGGGCTGCCTCTGTTGCCCGCATCCTTCCCCAGGGACGTAGGAATAAGACAAGGCCAAATGCTTTTCATACTCTTCACGTCCTCACCCCACTCCTGTCTGCTCACTAGCCGTTCACATCCTAATGGGTGCCCGGTCACTCCCTTAGAAATCGGTGTTTCCTCCCTCCCCTCACCCCTTGCCCTGTCAAGATCACCTTCTTTCTGGCCTGACCTAATCCCTTTGATTCTTTGTTGACTCTCTCCACCCAACTTCTTTTGGTTCCCCTTTTTTTCATGTTTTCAAGTTCTCCCTCTATGCTGGAACCCTCTTTGCTAATTTGCAATCAACCTGTCATCCTTTTCTAGAGCTCCATGTTGGATGGAACAGTAACATCTAGAAACCTAGTTAGAGGGCAGAAATGTTTGGGGCTACTCACCAAGTCTAGGGAGAGGTCACTGTCTTCAAAAGCACTATGGGTCACGGGTTTTCAAGGGGCTCTGTCCAAGGGAACAGGGAGGGGCTTTATGAGTGCAGGCTCATGAACAAAAGCTTTGTTGTTGTTGACCTAAGCCCCCATTTAACAACTGTCCTTTATTTGGCATAAAATCCTGTAATTAGGATTTTCTGGGATGTCAGGATGTCCTCTCAAGACAGGAAGTCAGGGATTCACAGAAGAAATGGATACAAAGTTGGGAGTAGTGTGAGCTCACGCAGATGCGGCGAGCACTTCGAGTCCAGCGCGTGCACGTGAAGCTGTTCTGGTTGACAGTAAGGCGGGGCAGGATTTCGTCCAGCATCTGGGTTCTCAGAAAGTGGGCTGTGGGGAGAACATCCTTGCTTAGGAACCAGCCAGCTGTCTCCTTCCTGTCTTCTGCCTCTCCGTGTGGCCTCCCCTTCATTTCTGCAACCCTACGACAACTTCTGGGTGCTCCGTACCAGGGCAGGCCCGGCATCATCTTAGCACGTCCTTCCCTTGCTCTCACATGTTCGGAGACAACGACTTTGGAAATGGGCAGTTTAGGACCTGGAATGAAACCTCAGATTCTGCCAACAGGAACGAAGGCCAAGGAATGAAACGGGAGCAGCAGAGCTAAGAGTGCATTTTTGGAGGGTCCTGTGTCTTCTCACTCTCACGGCGAGGTGATCGCTCTTGTCCTGACAGACCCGTTCCCAAGCCCTCGGGCCTACATTTAAAGCCCCGCCTTTAAAGGTGTGCTGTTTCTGTCCACCGGACAGGGACACCTCAGCCTGCGGCACAGCTTTCAGAAATAAGCGTGGCTGCCAGGAACCCTGCAGCTTCTCTCCGACAGTCAGCCTGGGGTTTGCTTCTCCCTGAGAGGGCAGCGGGTTTGAGGCCTAAAGGGAAGAGGAGGGAGGGCAGAGCCAGAGGTCCCAGGACTTGTAACGGCCACAGGAGCGGGGAGTCTGTCCCTGCCTGGAGTCCTGCCAACCGCAGCAGGGAAAGGAACAGCTTGCATCTACACGCAGAGACTTTAAAGTACAAAGAGCATCTCAGAAGTTGGACTTCGGAGAAAATCACGAATGGGGATGGGACATGGGTGAGGAACAAACTTTAAGTGATCGAGGAGCCCTCAGAGTTTGTTAGAAGGGGAATGTAGCTACTCTGCAACCCCATCAGTTCCCCTCCACCTGTCCTTGCTGTGCTATGAACGGTCACCCCCAAAGCCTGACTGGCCACCACTGGCAGTCCAGTATCACCTCTCTATTCCTAAGATTGCTTGGACTTGGAGCATCTGTCTCTAGCCGACCCCACAGCTCTATGAGCGAAGGTTCCTACACGGAACAGGCCCATTCCGGTCTGACCTTTAGCACACACCTGCGGGAGAGTCAAGTTTAACACCCCGCCCCCGCCCGCCCCGGCCTCCTGTCCAAGGCTGACCCTGCCCTTCTCGGACCTCCTGGAACACTTACAATGGGGCTTCTGGGGAGGGATGAGCACCTCTTCCCTGGAACTGTCAGGCGTATTATCCTCTCCCAGTCCCCCACATAAAAATCAACTCCTTCCTGGCCAGGCTTACGGTTCCCTAAGGAGAGGGGCTAGTCTTACCTACCTTGACGTGCAGGCAGTCCATCCCTCCAGTTCCATGGCTGTCAAACTCCGCCACACTCAGAATCCCCCAGAGGGCTTGCTGAAGCCGACTGTGGGGCCCCTCAGGGTTTCTGATTCAAGGTGGGCCCCAAGAATCTGCATTTCCAGCATGTTCCCAGGTGATAGAGGTGCTGCCCGGTGGGGACCACACCTGGAGCACCCTTGGCCTAGCTCAGCTTCTCCCAGAAAGCCGCCTGCAGAAGCCTTGCCTCCTCAGGGCAGCTGCCCAGGCCTAACTCTCTATGCTGCCCATTTTCCCTCAGTCCCCCAGGGCTGGAACTCTCTTGACACTTTGGGATGGGTGATGCTTAGTAAAATAAGAGACCAAGACACCAGGATCTTGTTAGCTGGATATATTTCATTTTTTTTTTTGTTTTTGTTTTTGTCACAGAACACTGTTTGCAGTAGAGGAAACTGGCATTGCAGTCTGGTGGTAAATGGCTTGTTCACATAAACCAGTACATGTTCATCCTTTAGCGCAAAAAGCCCTAATGGCGCGTACCCTATTGAAATTCAGGACATCTCCAATATTTTCTCTCTCTGTTTTTCTTTGTCATCTTTTTTTTTTTTTTTAAATAAACATTTTCAAGGTTTGTCCAAAAGAAGGCCATACAGGTTCTTGGCTAGCGGAAGACAATTCAGAACAGCTGTTGCACACTTGGACTGTCACCTTCTCCAGGCTGGCAGTTGATATTTTTTTTCCAACTCATTTTTATTAAAAAAATAAAAAAATGCTCCAACTATCAGTTTTACAAAATCTCTAAGGGAAACACAAGAGCAAGGTGCTGAGGTAAAAAACACCTGAGGTAGCTTTTTTTGTGTGTTTTTCTCGTTTAAAAAAATCTGTAAATTTACCGCCCTGGGCCAACGACCTCGTGTAAATTGCTATTTTCCTCCACATTTTTTTTTTTTTTAAAAAGAAAGAAATCATTTCGCTGAATATGGATGGCTTATACACCAAAATGTAAAAAGACAAAATACATTCTTTCTTTGTGGAATTTTTCTTTGTTTGGTTGGTTGGTTTGATGGGTTCCTGTTTTCTTCTTCCAAAATGCTAGGACAAGTACCATTGACTCTTGTTCTTTTGAGTAACCAAGTGTAAGTTGAGGCTGGTTTGTGTGTTTCGCTTTTGTTCCTTTTGTGTGATGTGATACTCAGAGCACTGCTTTGCCTGGGGGGTGCGTAGATACTGGGAATTGACACAGAGGGATGAGGGAATTAAAAAGAATGGGGATGGAGAAGGAGGGGAGGGAGAGAAGGTAGGGGAGAGATAAACAGAGAGAGACAGAGAATTATATAGCAGTATGCAAAAAACCAGTTTAAAACCTGTGAAGCAAAGAGAAATGGGTGTGTGAGCTAGACAGGGATGAAGAGAGACAGAGTTTCCTCTTCAGAGAGACGGTATCCCTTCTGTTGACATACACAGGTGATCCAGAACTGCTGTGAGTGTCCTTTCGAGATTTCCCTCGGGTGAATTTTGTGTGGGTGGTCTCGAAGCTCCTTTACTAAACCATTAGACCTCCCAAAGAACGACTTTATTCTTTAAAGTCTAGAAAAGCCTGCTTTCTCTTTAAAAAGAAAAAAAAAATTAATAATTGATTAAAACTTGGAGTTAGTTGAGTTATTTGATATATTATTTCTAAAATATATTAACGCTGCAGGCACCCTGTGTAACCCACAGGCCACATATCTTAACATCTTTCCCCTTCTAATATGTACACACATGTACAGAGACAATTTCCACAAAAAGAAATGGGGGTGAATTTTGCTTTGCTTTGAACATGTTCACCTATGTTAGTTCAACTAAAAGGGATAGCGTGGTGGGAGTTAAGGAGAGATCCGAGTGGATGGTGCAGTGGATGGCTGGGAAGCCTGCAGAGGCCCTGGGGGAGGCAGGAGGCCGGGCAGGGCCCCCGGGCTGACCTCCTCCCCCCGTCCCTCCTGGCCCCTGGGATTCTCAGGGCCTCTGCAGAGTCCCCGGCGCCTCCGCAGACTTCTCATTCCTCAGGATGGTCTTTGGTTTGCTCCCGAGCTGGCTGGCTGTGTTTGGTCTCATTCTGTCAGGTGTTGGAAGGGCTACATTCATCCGTTGTTTTGCTGGTGCCTGTGGGAGCCTCACTTGCCGCGCTGTGAGGCGACTCCCTGAGGGTATTTCTGCTCCTGCTGCTTCACCTGTTGTACAATTTCCCTGATCTTGCGCTGGGCAGTCTGCAGCAAGGGAGAGGAGGGGACGGGGGAGAAAAAGGAACCCGGTTCTGAGGACAAGCGGTGGGGTGGGAGGCTGGGGCTGGGACTGGGGAAAGGAAGTGGGGTGCTCAGAGAAGTGTCATCTACCTGCTGAGGCCCTCACTCTGGGGGCTGAGGGTGGGGGGGGTACTTTCCTGCCTAAAGTTCAGGGTTCCCCCAGCCCTTCCCTAAGGCCGCTGGGTGCCGCAGGATAAGGAGGTGGGGCCCCAGAAGCTTCCAGGTACTTGTTAAGAGAGGCCAGGAAGCAGAGGCAGGGAACCAGTGCCGAGGGGGCCTCGTGGAGGTCAGACAGCACTCTCCCTCCCGTTACACACACTGTGGCTTTCAGGTCTGCCCCACCCGCCTTCCTGGAGCCCCTGGGAAGAACATGAGTGCGATGCCAGGAAAGACGGACAGGAAATGCGATGGGGAGGAAGTGAGGAACTGGCCCAGACCCCCTACCCGGTACGACTAGAGAACACAGTGAGCCCAAGCCCGCCCCCCCCCCCCCCCCCCCCCCCCCCCGCACCGCCCGCACCCCCCGCACCCCTGTAGGCAGGCAGGGCACTGGCAGAGCTGGGACGCAGGGAGGGGCAGGGCCTCGCCAGGCCTCTGGGCAGAGGCACCGCTCCGGCAGAGCAGGCCGACCGCTCAGACAAAGCTTCCCTGTACGCTTAGCCGGCCCTCCTGGTTCGGGGCAAGGACCGGGACTGCTCTGTCCCCAAACCCAACACACGAAGAGCATCGAAAAGAATCAGGCCGCATGACGCGGAGTCACTGGTCCTTCCGAATTAAAGACAGGAGGTCCTGGGCCCTGACGGGGGAAGTCATGGTGAGGTGGAGAAGGACGGCAGAGAAACGGAGGTCTCCTGCAATGAGCAGTTTCTCCTGCAATGAGCAGGTTCAACCCTTCACAGTGAGATTCTCAGAGCCTGACCGGGGGGACCCCGAGGGTGGGTCCTTGCCTGGTATGTGGTTCCCAGCAGGGAAAGGCTGTGACCGAGGCGTGCGTAGGTGGCAAAGAAAGGGGGGACCTTATGCTCTAGCATTGCAGGGGGCTGGAGATGTGCTCGGCTTGACTTCAAAGTGCTAGGTTCTTCCTTGAGCTCCTCTAGCATGCCTGGGGAGAGCTGTGAGGAGACCGTGTGGAGCAATTTCCCCTGCCCTGTAGGCAGTCCCTGAAGAGCCAGGGGGAGGTTCCATCTGTGTGTGGGGGTTCGGGGGTGGGGTGTGTGTAGGGCCCGTGGCCACCGGACAGGCCACCAAGAGCTTAGAGAAGTGAAAACTGGCTGGCCAGAGAGACCAGACCCTCACAGCACAGGTACCTGGCTAGCAAAGAAATGCCCGATAATTCTGACGATCACTTCCTCATTTTCATCTGGTGTTTGGTCACGAGGCACGATGACTTCTGCACTGGTTAAGTTCTGCAGTTCATTCACCTGGGCAGGGAGAAAGTGGGTTCAGGAGGAAGTGGGAGAGGGGAGTGCTGGAGGGCAAGGTAGCTGGAGGCTCTTCTTCTTTCCTTCAGCCTAGGACGTGTCCGGGGGCTTCCCAGTCTCTGGTCGCACGGGGCCATGTCTGAGCCCTGGAGACTCACTGGGTGGCTCAAGGAGGGTCCAGTCCCCAACTCCCTGGAGCTCCTTCTGGGGCTGAATTCTTACTCTGGAATTCCCTTCAATGCAGTTCCTGCCCATGCTCGCAGTGACCCATGCTCTCCCGTCATTCAGGAAGGCAGATCCCTCCTGGGTGCCAGCCGTGAGCCAACACCACCTCTCAGTCTCTCAGACTCACCAAAGCAAACTTTCCTTCCTAATCAGGCATTGCTCTGGGCCCCGCTCTTCATTTTCATCCCTGCCTCCAAGTCTTCCCCTCCTTCTACCTTCGGATCATTACCTTTTCTCCCTGCCGTTCCAGTTCCATACCAGCCCCCCTCTGGGAAGCCTCCAGCCAGTGCTGCTCCCCCCTCACCTGCGGCCCACTTCCTACTCTCCCCAGCCTCAACAAGCCTACACTACGCAGGGGCTCAGCCCAGGCCCTGGCCTCCGGGGTGCTAAACACATGGGTGGGGGCGCCAAGTGCTCAGCCGACAGCTGACAGCTCGGGGTGGGGGGGAGTGGTGGTGCACAGAATTCAGTGACTGGTTCCCAAATGACCAAATAGGGGATCCAAGGGCTCAGGATGAGACTCCCCCGTGGGCCATTAGCTCTCCTGCCTACCGCCTTCTGGCTTGTCTAGAGCCGGTGTGTGTGCCCTCGGGTGCTGATCACGTTCCTGGATATGGAGAATAATCTGCAAGCCATTGACTTTATTCTTTTGTATGAAGGTGACTCCTTATATGCAGAAATTGGCTTTGAGTGCTTAGTAAGAGTTTCTGTGTAAAGAAAACAGCAGGTATGTGCACGCGCGCACACACACACACGACTCCAGAGAGCCCCCAACACGGCCAGTCTGCTAGTGTGCACACGCCCTACTGGAACTTCTCAGGGGTCATATCCCCGCCACGGGGGGATGTCCTGTTCTAGAACACACCTGCGTCTGACGGACTATCTGCTCATTCCTACAAGCTTCACAGTTAATTCTCTGGCACTTTTCAAATTCCTTTGTGTTGCTGCCCCCTTCAGGTTGAAGACCTTGATTATTATTTTTTTGTAAGTATTTCCTTCTCACCTACCACCCGATGGCTAAACTAGCTCCCCTGTAACAGATGGGTAGGTTTGGGAAATAGCCAGGAGACAGAATCTGCAGGAGGGAGAGTTTGAAAAGTCAGAGGCGAGCGTAGGATGGCCCCTGCCTGCCTCTGAGCGGGACTTTAGAGAAGATGGACAGTCGGCCAAGTGGGGATCCTCGGGACGGGATTCTGTTCCCTAGGATTTTCCTGCTGCTATGTGTGGGCTTGCGGGGGGCAGGAGGCAGCCTCCCGGTCTATAGGGAGTCGGGGTCTTCATTTTCCAGCATGTAGCTGAGATGCCGGATTTCCGGGTGCAGAACCCTGGTGTTTTTGGTGGCCTGGCTCAGCACCCTGGACTGGGGGCCCTCAGCCCCTGAGTGATGTCCTTGAAGAGCCAACAGAGGTCTGAGGGAAATCAGGGGAGGCCGGCACAGGGAGTCAGCCAGGAAGACGAAGCCAGCTCGGGGCGCACTCACGGTTTTGCCGCCCTTGCCAATCACCCGGCCAGCCGTAGAAGAGGGCACTCTGATGTGGGCTTCCAGCTTCACCTCTTCTTTGGGGTTAAAGAAGTTTTCTTCTTTCAGTTTCCCAAAGATCCGCCCCTGGGCCTGAGAGAGCAAGGCGTGACGGGTGACTCTCGGCTGCCAGGCGGCCCACTCCGCGGTGCTGCTGCCAGAACTGGCCAGCCCAGGCCCGGGGCACCCCCAGCCCCCAGTTCCCCGGAGCCTGCTGCCCTCCTCCAGAGACCTGGCGGGGCGCTGCGCCGGCCGCCGCTACGAAGCTCTCGGTGTGGGGGGTGTGGGCTCGGGGCTGGTGGCGACGGGGTCTGATCTTCATCGCCCTAGCCCCCACGAACGGGCTGAATGAACCGGTGCCGGGCATTCTTCACTTCCTCCCCCCACGGTAAGTTTAGACCTCGGGTCACTGAAGGCTGGAGGCGAGGTGGGTGGTGACGGGGCTGCTTGCTGATGTCTTAACTCCAGAGCCAGCGCAGCTGGGAGGTTATGGTTGGTTGGTTTGTTTTTTTAAAGGCTTTAAAAATTGAGATAGACTTATATAACCTAAAATTCATCATTTTAAAGTGTACACTCCAGGAGTTTTTGGTGTATTCACAACGTTAGGCAACCATCCCCACTTCCCAGGACACTGCCCCCCCCAGGCCCCCAAAGAAAAACCCCACACTAGCGGGCAGCCCCAATTGCTCCCGGCCCCCCGGCAGCCGCCATCCTCCTTTCTGTCTCTATGGATTTGCCTTTTCCGGACATTTCAGATAAAGGGACTCATGTAACACGTGGCCTTCTGTCTTCTTTCACTTCATGCAGTGTTTTCTAGGTTCATCCACACCACAGCATGCATCAGAATTTTGCTTTTTATGGCTAACGTCCTACTGAGTGGATATACCATGTTTTGTTTATCCACTCATGAGTCGAAGGGTTACTGTTCTTAAATATTTCCACGTGTTAATGTTTCTTCTCAGATCTTAAATATTTTTAATGATGAGGACTATACTTTTAGAAATATGCTTCTGACTTTCAGAAAACTCAATTTATAATTTTCCTAGGGGAGAAAAAAGGGCAAAGACAAAATGCACCTCACCAAACAACTCCCAACAAACTCCTGCTATGTGCCCTTACACCCCACGGTTATGCCCCCAGAGCCGGAAGAGTGTGACTCAACGAGTCTGAGACACCCGTCCTCAAAGCCACAGCTCAGGGGTCAGAGATAGCCCAGAGGGGGTGCCATTTGAACTGGGTACCCACAGACTATCTACTTTTCCATAAAAGAGAAAGGAAGGAGGGCTCCAAGCAGAGGGAACAGCCCAGAGGTAGGCAAGACAGGGTAAGTCTGAGACGAGTAAGCAGCCGCAAGAAGGGCAGTGGAGGCCGGGCCTCCCAAGGAAGAGTCTTGAACATGCCTCTGAGGTGGCTGCTGCCTGCTTAAGGCCCTCAGCTACTGCAGGGCTGAGGTGACCCTTGGCACTGACCTTGAACTGGGCTTCAGGTGGGCCGGTGATGATGACCATTCTTTCGCTGACGTCTGGGCCTTCCGCCGGGGCAATCTGCAGTTGACGAGAGGAAAATGCTGCTGCTGGGCCCTGCTCCCCAGGCCCCTCCCTTGTCTGGGTGTGTGGCGCACACACATTAGCAAGGGATTATAGGGCTTCTGCCTTTGCACCTGCTGCTTCCACTCTGGCTACCGAGCACCGAGCCTCCTTTACAGAGCCAAGGGAGTCGAGTTCTAGGAGGAAGAGGGAGGTGTGGGCTCCGCCACCTCACCCGGGCCCCAGAGGGGAGGAAGAGCTAGTCCACAGAGGCACTGCTGTGGAGCCAGCTTGCAGGAGAGCTGCCCCGGTTCTAACGCTCAGCTCAGAGGTAGTCGGCTACAGGTGACAGTTGAGCTAGAGCGGGGTGGGGGGGGGGGAGAGGGGGCTCAGACCAGTTCATCCATGGCTCGGGAACTGAGTGTGACAGCTCCAGAGCAGGGGTGAGGACACCCTGGGCCCAGTGTCTGTTCTGCAAATCCCTCCCCTCCCCAGACTCTGTTTCCTCATCTGTGAAATTGGGAGGTGAACCCTGGCAAGCTCAATTCCGCCTTTTGCTCTCACCATTTGTGAGTCTGAGTTCTCTTGTAACACAACTCAAATGACGGACCAGGCAAGCACTTTTTGTTAGATCCCCATTACAAGTTCTTCTCTGCATAGCTTGCCTTATTCCAAAAACCATTAAGGTAGCTTTGAAAAGAAATAGTGTAGCAAAACTATAGTTAAAGTTAAATGAGTGAAAAGTACACCAGACATTGAGAAATGAGCCGGGAGTGAGGTCAGTACACAAATGATCTCATAAGGTCCTATACACCTGCCTCAGATGGGCCGCAGACTCAGTTTTAAGCTTACGAAGAGAGCAAAGTCAAAACAAGAAACCTCATTTACAGGGTCACAGTGTTCCTAAAGCCAAAAAAAAAAAAAAAAGCCAGGGCTCAGGAGAGGTCCTGTCCGAGACTGAGCCTGGAGAAGGAGATGTTCACAGTGGATGTCATTCACCACTAGCTGCTGTGTCTCAGACGTGGGCTCCCCAGGAAGCCCCCCACCTCCACCTCCGCCTCCGTCCGTGGCCGAGGCCAGGCTGCATCCGTGAGCCTCCGGCTGCTGTGCGGCTGCTGCAGCTCTATCGTGCTCTGGTGTGGCCAAGGTGTGCTCTGACCTGCGCCTGCCCTGGGATCAGAGCATCTTCGGTGAGGGCTCGGGCTCTGATGCTCTGTGGCATGAGGACGGACGTGAGGCACAGGTCTCCAAGGCCTGAGCTCCTCGGGAGGACTTCACGGCCTGTCGGCCTCCACCTGTGCAGGGCAGCAGCCTCTGCCGAGAAGCCCGATCACGCGTCTCTGGGGGCTGGGGCCTGCCGGCAGGCCCCCCAAACACTGGCCCTCGGGACCACTGGCGGGAACACCTGCCTCTACTTCTCCATCCACAGCTGGTGTTAAGCCCGGTCCTTATCTCGCAGAGTGAACGAGAGAGACCGGAGCCCGGCCCCGGCGGGTCCCGGCTCTCACCCGCCCAGATCGGGGAGGGCTGCGAGGCCAATTCACGCTTGGCGCTGACCAAATCCACTCCGCCGTCACTGTCCGCCTCCCAGCGACTCCCGGCTGCCTGGCTCACATTGCAAAGCAAACGGCCCATCTCTCCACTGTCTGATGCCGCCGCCCAGACCCGAAGTCTCAGAGCTACTCACGAGCTCCTGCTGTTCTGGAATGACCCTCCGCCGGCAAACTGCCGTGACAGCACCAGGAAGGAGGACCCGTCTTATGACTGAAGTAAAGGGGACCCAGAGGTGAGGTGCCTGCCCAGATCCCAGGGTGAGCAGGGCCCGAAGCAAGGTTCAGGAGTTGTGTGTGCATTCTGCAGAGGGTTGCCCAGACGCTCAGTAGGGCAGGCGAGCGGCGGGAGCCCAGCTCCAAAGCATCTCGGGGTGCACGTCCCCGGCCTCACCTCTGCCCACCCCCCTTGCCAGCACTCAGCTCCCACACAGTAGTGTACCGCTCTCTCCCCGCCCTGGCAGCACCCAGCGTGCCTCCAGCTGTGGCCCCCAAAGACTGGCAATGCAGGAACGGAGGGTTCTTGAGAGGGAGACTACCCATTTTGCTTTAGAGAAAATGCGTTCGGAGTCCTGTTGAAACTAACAAAAAAAACTAACTTTTAAAAGTAGGAAATTTCTCCGACAAAGACTCGGCCTCCCCGGTTTTCTCTCCTTCACTAGTGTGGAGAGAGGCAGGGGCCGGGGAAGGAGAAGCACGTTGCTGGCGCAGCATCAAGGACGACCACGGCCTGTCCCGCCATGGCCGTCCGTCCGTGGGCTGGGGTCCCGCCACGGCAACACGCCTGCCCCCCCGGGTGCTTTGCTGCGGGCCGCCCGCACCTCAGGGCTCGCACCCGGTCTCCGCGCTTTGCAGGTACCAGACGGGAAGTGCTTTACCTACATCAAACTCGTCGGCGGTCTCACTGCAGTCCTTTACTCGGAGCATTTTGGTTTTGCCTCTTCTCCAGCACACTTGCTGTGGGAGACATTCCAGTTCTTCTTGAGGAGAAAGTGCAAGCATTCTTTCTCTCCAAGTCATGAGACTTCTCGTTCGGAATTCCGGGTTGTCCCATGGTAGCAAATTACTTTACGTAACAACGGGAACTCTGTTTTCGAAAGTGTTTCATGAGGCTTGGGACGTGCTCAGCATTCTGCCTGTGAGTCAGAGCCGATAGCTGGGCTTGGAGCAGGACCAGGGTTGAAGAATCCTTCCCTTTCAGCCCCTGGGACGCTTCTTCACAGGGCGCTCGAGGGGGCAGGATGTGGGCACGGCACTGCCCCCGCCAGGCCGGCTCTCGCGCCCTTCCCAGAAATCCAGGGGCCTTCCTGCCTGAGCTGCTGCGTTGGGTCCCAGGGCTGCCTATCGGGCTGTGTCCCCCAGCTCTCGTTATCTACAGCATTAGCAACTTCCAAAGAGTGTTCCCTGCAAACTTTCCTTGAGGGTCAAGGATCTGTGCAGCACAGACTAATTAAAGCGTCAAAGCTCTGATAAGGGCCAAGTGTAAATGATGCTCTGCTGGTGTCCGCCCCCCAGGCTCAGGAAAGCCCTCAGCCTGTCTTTGCTTTACGTTCTTGACAAGAGGGCTGTGTTAGCCCAAAGAGGACCGGGTTGGCTTAGGTGTTGCTAATATTTTTTCTAATTCAATTATCAGTTTAACAAGAAAGTAATGGGAGAGGTAAAGAGGAGAGCCGATGGGATTAATCCTGGAGGCAAATCTGCCAGACCCTGTGGGCCCCTGTCCCTGGCATTGACGTTGGCCAGGAGCAGCAGAAGCAACAAGGGACACGGGGTGGGGGGCTGGTGATGGAAGAGGGCGGCCGTCGGAGAGCAGCTTTACCTTGATGGAGGCCCCAGCGAATCTGGCCAGCTGTTTGATGTGCGCCCCCTTCTTCCCGATGATGGCACCTACAGCCTGGGTTGGGATGAAGAGATTCACAATCTCCTGCTCTGGATACTGGAAGGGCAACACAAGACAAGACGTCATTCCCACTGTGGTGGCTCCTGTAGGCACTCAGCAGCTACCGAGCATCTACCACAAGCCATGTGCTGTGAAGGCCAAAATGGCACATGGGATTCTCCTGTGGTCTAGGGCTCTGTAGGTGTGAAGCCTGAGGGATGAACCTGAACACAGTGCACCTGAAGGATAATCAAAATGGAAAGTCCTCTTGAGCAGCTCGGAGTCGGCTGGATACAGAAAGCTGTCTGTTCACAGGTTTTTTGTCACATACAAATGTGATGTGTACTGCTCCTGTGTCTTTATCCAAGAAATCAAGACCGTTATTAAATATAGCTGGCCTGAGGATGGGGCCTGAGGCCCTCTGTTAGGAGGAACGGGAAGCCGCTCAGCACCTGGGAGCCACAGAGGGTATTTTCATCAGAGTGACATCGTGTTCAAAAGAAGATGACAAGGAAACCTGCCCTGACCAGGCCACATGGTGACAGCCCAGAGAGACATGGGCCAGGCCACCAGGGGTCCTCGCGAACGACATGACCCCCTTTGTTAGACTTTGTTCACAGACCTTTGGAAACAGTTCTTTAGCTCAACACGGCCTCCTGATCTGACCTCCTGATCAGTCACATGTACCAGTCTCCTGCCACCTATGGATTTGTGAACCTCAGCAGGACTGCTGAACAGGACAGCACCAGCACTGTGAAGGACCTTTAGGGAGCCTGGATGCTGGGGTAGTTTGGTGTGCTCATGCCCCGTGATGCGTCACTCCTAGGCTGACGGGGAAGCACGGGACCCAGCACTCACACTGGGAACATTCGTGGGTCAGTCCGCCAAAGACTCTGTGGTGCCTGTCACAGGAGGACGAGTGGCAGATGGCGCTGACCTGAGGGGACACTTACGGAGTGGTGATGCGGGAACGGGCCGAACTGGTGAGGGGGGTACAAGCTGGAGAAGTATCCGGAGTGGGTCTGCAGCATGAAAGAAACAGTCGGTCAGTCAGTGGGTGCCCACAGGGACACGCCCCACACTCAGGGAGGCGAGATTCCCACACACGGCACAGGCTCCTTGCACCATTACCTGGCCCCACTGTCTGTCTGCACCTGTCCCTTGGCGGCTCAGATCTCTGCTGCGCTTTTCCCACTGGAGCACTGAATGCCGGGCTGAGCTTCTCAGGGCTCAGCCGCGCCAAGCACTAGGCCCCTAGAACTTACTGCTGTGGGAGTGAGGGCGCACGCACACTCCTTTAACCTGCCCTCCCTCAGACAGGCAGGCCCCGTGGCTGCTATTTTCTGGGAAGCCATGGATTGGGGACTACAAGGTACAGAGACTGCAGGACATTATCTGGAGTTATGCATGACCAGCAAATGTGCTCCCGGGAAACTGGGTCCATGAGCTCCCTCAGAGAATTTCGGAAGGAATGACGAGATTGAGAATGGGGGGAATTGAGAAAGAGGTTGGGAGAGGAGGGAAAGAAAATGAGTGAATAAACAGTGTGAATGTGCGTGAGTGTGGGGGTAAGGGGGGGGAGCAGGAAGGTAAATGTGGACAGAAAACAACAGAGCTATTAGGAAAATAACATTTAGAGAAGTAGCTGCTTCTTACTAACTACCTACTGTGTACTAGGCACTGTGCTAGATCCTTTATTCACAGACTCTTACGAGCCGTGAGACAGGAAGAGGTCTGATTGCATATATTCGTACGGGCAGGATACAGAATCAGCATGGTCCGGTTACCGGCGCCTCACATAAAGTCACGTAAACGCGGGCATGCCTGTGACAGGAAGGGAGGTACCACGAAGCCAACGCCTGAGGGCCCACCCTGCAGGATGACCTCCTAGGTTTCCGACACTGGTCAGACACGGATGAGACTTCGAGTCCGGGGCCTCGCTTTCGTCTGAGGTGTTCTCTGTCTCCCAGATCTCCTGCTGCACTCTGAGCTCCAAATCACAACTTCGCCTTACGACTCACGAGGGACAAAATGAAACAGTCCCCCTTTCTGAGCCTGGAGAGTGGACTTCTGGCCTCGGGGGGCGGAGAGGAGGTGGGGACACGGGGGAGCTTCCCCCAGGGGCGCCCTTGCTGTCCACAGAGCTCTGCTGACGGAAGGGAACCCCTGCTGTAGTGAGAGCAAACCCTAGCTCTCGCGCCTTGGAAAGAGGCTGCAGTGACACCTCACAGCCACAAGAGGGTGCTATGGGACCAGATTCTCCTGGCACTCCACATCTGACAGGAAGCGGGGTGAAGAAGTCTTTCTAGGGCCTGCTTCCTCCTTGAAGAGCAGTCCGCTCCAGACCCTTTGCGCAGGTCCCTGTTCTGAGCCATGGAGGATGAGGGGAGAATTCCTGTGGCTTTCTGCTCAAAGCTCTGCCTTGGGGAAAGGATGTTTCCCCTTCCTCTTGTAGGAGGCCTCAGAGCAGCCATGATTCTTTTGAATTGTTATTTGCCTTTTCTTCCCCAAATTCACATGAGACCAAGAGTAGACCAGGCACAGTGTGGCTCCAATCTGGGTTCAAATACTCCCAACATAAACACTGTATCAAATGTAGATCTACCACTCGGGTTAGGAGAGAGAATTAGCTGTAAAAGGGTAAAAAGGACGAATTCCCCACTCTTCTTTTATTCATGAGAATAGGGGGAAAACTGTTGTGGGGAAAGAACCCTAAACTTGGCAGCCAGGAGCTCATTTCTAGTGGAGGTGCTGGCTTTGTGCACACAAGTTGGTTTTTGGAGTCAGAATAGTCACAAGACTGGAGTCTGAATCACCAGCTCTATACAAGTTGGAATAATTTATTCAACCACTCTGAGCCTCATCCACTAATGGACTAAAATATCACCTAGATCTTCTAGAAATTAGATCTTCTAATATTGTTGCAATGGTTCCTTTGACCGTTCATTCACTCATGAAAAAGATATCTGAGCACCTGACCACCTATGAAGCACCGCTCTAGGTGCTGGGGACACAGCTATTAAGACAGAAGGGTCGCTGCCACCACGGGACTGACAGTCTACCGGGGACGCAGACAAGTGTTGTGAAAGAAGTGAACAGGACAATGTGCGGAAGGGAAGCAGCGGAGATGATGGGTGGGAGGGCAACCTTGGGAGGGTCCAGGAAGACCCCTGCAGGAGGTGATCTCTGAGCTGGGACCCATGGAGAGCACAGCACCCTAGGCAAGGCACTGGGGAGGGAACATTCTAAGCAGGGCTCTTAGAGGTGCTGAGCTAGAAAAGGTTGGCCTTTTGAAAAACAGAAAAGAGACCAGTACGGTGAAAGCAAGTAAGAGAGTACAGCTGCAAACAATGGGGAGGTCTTGCAGGCCTTGGTTCTGATGTGGATTAGACCCTAAGTACAATGGATGCCCCTGAAGGATGTTACGTGGCATTCAGGGAGGTCACAGGAATGAAGAATCTATCGTTGGCTACTGTATGGGTTGAATGAGGAGTGTTAAGTGAGCACTGTTTATAATGAAATGTACGGCTTAGAGCACACACTCTATTTCCCATCCTCCCAAGCTTAAATGGAGTCTACAATCTCAAATGGAAGAAGGCTTTCAAAACAGACTTTGTCACAATGATCAGAGAAATTACCCACTGATGACCTGAATACATGTTCTCTTTACCGGGAAAGCAGGTTGTAGCCATCTGATAAACCAAGGGCCCAGGGAGTGGGGAGGCTAATATGGAACCCCACCCCCAACTTAGAAGTTGGCCTCACTGTGCCAGTTTGAGAATTCTGTTATTTTACAAAGGAGAAGCGACTTTATTTTTGAGTATCTGAGAGGCATCATGACACCTGGGAGAGGGTGAAGGATGTCATAGTAAAGGTGGCCCCCACCCCCTGCCAACAGTGGCAGCAAGGGGGTGTGTGGTCATTATTACCCACTGGTTCATGTTACATTCTCAGTTTGAGGGAAACTGGTATCTGCTTTTCCTCTCTGCTTGACTGTTCTGGGGTGTGAGTAGAGGAGTATATATCAAATGCATTTGTAAAAATTAAAAAGGGAATTATAGTTGGACCGGCTTTTCCGGGAAGAACTGCAGTGTCCTTCGTTCCAAGCTGCTGTGTATGACCATAATCATGATGCCAGATTTAAGTAATACACTGAAGCCTGAAGAAATCAGGGGGTAGGAAGAGTGAGGGTAGGAAATGGGTAGTGGACAGGGCAGGGGTCAGGCATACAGATTATGTTCAAAAATACTGAAACAGCTTTCGTGTGAAGACAGACTGATGCCACATTGCAAAGACAGTGGATGCTCTCCCTAGGAACCAGGGATGGGGTCATGGGCCTGGGAGGAGGGAATGGACTTGGGCAGAGCTCTCCAAGATTCAGAAGGTTCACCATTCTACCCCAGCTTGTCAAAGGGCTTCCCCACAATGGCTGCTTATCCACCTCTGTGTTCTCATGGGACAACCTCAGGAACTGATGAAAACTAGAAACCGTTAAGCTAGTAAGAGGCAGAGCCAGGATCTGAGCACAGATCTGTGTCTGACTCTGCAGCCCAAGGTCTCAACCACCATGCCCAGTGCTGCCCCCCACCTAGAACACTGCGAATTCATAGGTTCCAGTGGGGCCCACGGCACATGTTATGGAAAAACTCCCCTAAAGATTCTAATATGCCTTCTGTTGAGTTTATTTAAATATATGAATAGACAATTAAAATTCATTAGACATATATAGAGAATTAACAACATGACAGAGGGGAGCAAAGCTGAGCAAGGCAAACAAATGACCCAGTGAATTAATTCAGGAAAGAGGGAAGAGCTTTTTAAAAAAAGTTTATTTTTTTTTTTAAGATTTTATTTATTTATTTGACAGAGAGGGACACAGCGAGAGAGGGAACACAAGCAGGGGGCGTGGGAGAGGGAGAAGCAGGCTTCCCGCTGAGCAGGGAGCCCCATGCGGGGCTCGATCCCAGGACCCTGTGATCATGACCCGAGCCAAAGGCAGACGCTTACCGACTGAGCCACCCAGGCGCCCGATTTTTTTTTTCTTTTTTAAGATTTTACTTATTTATTTGACAGAGAGAAAGAGCGCACACTTCGCAAAAGCACAAGGAGGGGAAGTGGAAGAGGGAGAAGCAGGCTCCCCACTGAGCAGGGAGCCCAATGGGGGACTCAATCCCAAGACCGCCAGGGCCATGACCTGAGCTGATGGCAGATGCTTAACCGACTGAGCCACCCAGGCGCCCTTTGATTTGATTTCTTAATTAGATTCAAGATGACAGTTCATTCACATGTAAGTAATTGCTATGAGAAAAAAACAAGGAGGGACCTAGATTGATCTTGGAAACATTCAACAGAGGCTGTATATAACAGCAGAAAAGACACTCCTGCAAAGCCCATCAGGGCATTGGAAGATTAACCCATGCAAAACAAAAAGAAGGAACCAGACATGAGAATAGAGATGTATGATCCATAAAGTGGGAGTTCCAGAAGGAGAAAATGAAGTGGAGGAAGAGAAGTAAAACGAAACATTAAGTAGAGAAGCAAAAGATTTTCCTGAACCAAAGAAAAATCTGAAACTTGAGATCAAAGGGCTGAGATTCAGATTTCTGAATTCCGAGGGGGAAGGCAAAAATACTAAAAAAGGCAAATAACTTGCAGACAGAAGGAGGAAAAAGCTACCTACAAAATAAGGAGAATTAGGCTGGTTAGCACATGTACCTGAAAAACAAAATACTGAAAGTATTGTTTTCAGAGTTCTAAAAGCACTAGGACTCTAGAATCTCTAGACAGCCAGTTGAACTTTCATTCATGTGTGAGGGGAAAAGAAAGGCATTTTCAGATCTAGAATGGTTTAGAAGTTATGCTACTTGTGTACTATTCCTGAAAAAGATTGTTGAAGCAAGTATTCCTGACAGACTAACAAAAAAGCCCCAAACAACTCAAAAAATGAGAGCATGTGGAGCAGGGTGCCTGGGTGGCTCAGTCGGTTGAGAGCATGTGGAGAACAAGAAAGCATCTGCAGTGAGCAAAGTAACCAGTTACAGTTTAGTTAATTCTAAACTATAGATTATGAGACTGCGTATTCATTAAGAAAGAAAGCTTAATAATTTGGAATAAAATTCCAGATTCTTTCTAGAGTGAGCTGACCAAAACACACTAAACAAACTTGGTTACAATAAAGAATTTGACAAAACCATAATCACAGTGGGAGAAGAGCAAACTTCTCCCATCATGTAATAAATCATACAGATAAAAATAATTATATAGAGGATATGAGCCGCCAATGAGAAGCTTGTTTTTATAGCTATAAACACAACTCTGAGCCCATCAGAAAAAGGCACATCTTTCCAAACACCCATGAATTCAAAAACTGATTATGCGTGAGTAAGGCCACAAAAATCAGAAATGTTCCGATAACACTGTCTGAGTACAAAGTACAGGAAACAATTGCAAGATAACAAAAAAGAAACCATTAGCTACTTAGAAGTTTAAAATAGACAAAGCCCTAGCAAATTTGATTAAGCAAACAAAGAGGGGTCCCTGGCTGGCTCAGTCCGTAGAACATGAGACTCTGGATCTTGAGGTCCTGAGTTCAAGCCCCATGTTGGGGGTAGTGTTTACTTAAAAACAAAAACAAAAACAAAACAAAACAAAACTTAAAAAAGAAAAGAAAAAAAGAGAAAACACAAATATACGATGCTAGGAATTACAAGAGAATAATACACAAGTTCAGGGATTTAAAAGGCCAACAGTCTGCTCTGTACAAGTTATGCCAACACATATGAAAATTAGATAAATACTTTTACAGGAAAATAAAAATCAACACAACTAAGTCAAAAACTTACAAGAAACTGAAGAGTTTACAAATGAAACAAACAAAAGGTGGTAGGCCCAGATGTTTTACGGATAGCTTCAAGAAATAGAAAACTCAAGAAACAGAAAACTTATTAAATCTTCAAGAATAGAAAACTTCTATATATTGTTAAATTTTCCCAAGCATATTAAAAGTTGGTCATCTTTCCAATTCATTCTTTGAGAAAAAAATAATCATGCTGTTAAAGAGAGTATAAAACTACAGTAATTAGTGTAGACAAAGAGATGAATGGAACAGAGTCAGGAAGATGACTAAGTGGGAATTCAGTGTATGACAAAGCTAGAATTTCAAACTGAGTGATAAAATTGTACATCACTCAAAAAATGATTTTGGGAAATGTGGCTATCCATTTGGAAAGAAAACAAAGTTAGATCCTTTTGTCAAAGTATAAATCAAGATAAATTCCCTGTGGATTACAGATACAAATACAAATAACAATCCTCAAAAACCAATAAGAAAACATGGGAGAATATTTTTACAGTCCTGGATGGGAGATTTTTTCTTTAGCGTGACACCAAAGGACAGAATCCATACAAACATCACTGATTTAACTACCTTACTTCTTAAAATTTCTACATGAATTCTGGTGAAGGGATATCTGTGAGAATTTAAATTGCATATACCCTTTGATATAATAAGTCTAGTCTTAGAGAATTTACTTTCAGATATACTCACACATTTGTGCAAAGACTTATGAAGAATATTCATTTTGACACTGTGTAGTATAGAAAATGTGGAAACAATACAAATGTCTAAAAATAGTGTGCTGGTTAGAAAAATTATAGTAAATTCATACAATGGAATATTACGTGGCCATTAAAGAGAATTACGTCTAGCTATGAAAAAATGCCCATAACAAACAAAAAAACCCAAAACCAAAAACCTTGTAATTCTGTATGACATGATTACATATATAGTTTTGAAAGATTGTATATATGCTGAGAAAACATTTCTAAAAAGTGTAAACATAAAGGTGCTATGCTTATGGGGAATGGTTGTTGGGTAAACTTTGGGTAAGATAAGGCAGGCCAAGGGAAATGTTTACATTTTACTTCATACAACAATTTGTTCAAAGTATCTATTTTAAATTATTATGGCACAAGACACCATGAATAAGGCAAAGAGAAATGACAAGCTGGTAGAAAATATGGACAACATGACGAATAGATAATAGCCTTAATATGTAATCAGCTGTTACAAATCATTAACAAAAAGATGGAAAGTAAAAGTGATGACAATAGCAGCTATGTTTGCATAGAAACTATTATGTGCAGGTTTTAACTTATTTAATAACCCTTACAACAACCCCATGATATGTATATGATTACTACCCCCATCTTATAGACCAGCGACATCGCGATGCAAAGAGGTTAAGTCACCTGCCCAAGGTTAAAAATACACTGGTGGGAAGGAAAAGTAGTATATCCTCCATGTATCAAAATTTATATGTTAGGTATCAACATTTATATATTTTATAATTATATATTATGTATAAAATTTATACATTCTTAGGCTCAGAAATTCCATTTCAAGGAATTTATTCTGAAGAAATAACTGGATAAAAGAGCCAAGATGTATATACAAGGATTTTCACAGTAGAGTGAAAAATTTGAATACGTATATATTAAATATATGTAACATATATATATATATATAAATTATATATACACACACACCCATATACATGCAAACACTGGTTATTTCTATATTGAGAAAAACTTGCACTTTCTATATTTCTGTATTATTTGCTTCTTAAATACTATGCACATATTACTTTTATTAACCAGAAAATAATAAAAAAGTTTCCAAACATACACATATGCTTCCAAAATTTCAGAGGTCAGAGACCAATCCTGGCATGTGTAAGCCAGCTACAAGGAGGTACAGAGACTTCCCAACCTTTGGATGCCAAGAGCGAAAGTACTAGTTCTGTGATACATAAAAGCAAAGAAATACCCTAGAGGTTCCTGGAAATCTGAAAGCCTACGTGACAGGAGAACAATATAAGTATTTAAAGCATGCCCACCACTCCCACCCTACCCTGTCCTTCTCAGACTCTGAAAGAGTGGCTTTGGGGGCCTGTCCTAGGTCCTGTGCAGGTAGGTAGTGATGGCCACCTTCATGCCCGGCCTGCACTTTCACAGCTGCCCCAGAGAGCCATATTGTCGCAGACAGTTGGGGCAACTACGTGCTCTGGATTAGAACCTAATCTTGATCTATGGGATCAAGATCAGAAATACATGGCTTTTAGCTTTATAAAGAAAGTAAAATCTGGGATGCCTGGGTGGCTCCGTCGGTTAAGCATCTGCCTTTGGCTCAGGTCATGATCCCAGGGTCCTGGGATCGAATCCCATGTTGGGCTCCTTGCTCATTGGGGAGCCTGTTTCTTCCTCTGCCTGCACTCCCCCTGCTTGTGCTATCTCTCTGTCAAATAAATACATTTTAAAAATCTTAAAAAAAAAAAAAAGAGTAAAATCTATTTGATGAAGAACAGGAACTACGTATTTTACTAAAATGGTTATCTTCCCATTGTAGTAAAAATCTCAGATGAAAGGAAGCTTTCTAACTGGCAAAACTTATTTTCAAGTTTAGAAAATATTCTGCTATCACACGATAGCCTCTCCCCTTGTTGCAGTACAGGGGTCTGTGAACTGTTTCTGTAAGGGGCCAAATACTTATTTTAGACTTTGCAGGTCACAGGGTTCCTATTGCACGTATTCGACTCTGCCATTACAGCAAAAAAGCAAACAGACAATATATAACCAAAGGTCATGGCTGTGTTCCAATAAATTTTTTTAAAAAGATTTATTGAGGGACACCTGGTGGCTCAGCCGTTAAGCGTCTGCCTTTGGCTCAGGTCATGATCCCAGGATCCTGGGATCAAGCTCCGCGTCGGGCTCTCTGCTCAGCGGGGAGCCTGCTTCTCCCTCTCCCCCTGCCGCTCCCCACTGCTTGTGTGCACTCTCTCTCTGAAATAAATAAAATCTTAAAAAAAAAGATTTATTCATTTATTTTTTATAGAGATAGAGTTTGTGAGCACGGGGAGGGACAGAGGGAGAGAATCTTCAAGCAGACGCCCTGCTGAGCGAGGAGCCCAACACAGGGCTTGATCTCATGACCCTGCGATCATGACCTGAGCCAAAACCAAGAGTTGGATGCTTAACTAAGTGAGCCATCCAGGTACCCCCAATAAAATTTTATTTACAAAAGTAAGTGGTAGGTGAGTCTGGCCCCTGAGCTAAATCTCAAAATAGGGGTTTGCTGACCCCATGATCTCAGATTACTGATATTAGAAGTGGCCTGTTCTATCATACTTCTCCCCTGAGCATTTATGTTTATCTCAACTTCAGTTCTGAGGTTATCTTCTTTTTTTTTTTTTTTAAGATTATTTATTTATTTATTTGAGAGAGAGAGAGAGCAGAGTGAGTGAGAGAGAACACATGTTGGGGGGAGGGGCAGAGGGAGAAGCAGGCTTCCCGCTGAGCGGGGAGCCCGATGTGGGGACTCGATCCCAGGACCCCGGGATCATGACCCGAGCCGAAGGCAGACACTTAACTGACTGAGCCACCCAGACGCCCCTCCGAGGTTATCTTCTGTAGGCTGTAGATACAGACTTTCTCCTAAGAAATGAGATGTGTCTCAACACCACTGAATGGACCAACCTTGGTCATTCTCAAATCTCACAGCAAAGACATGGGGATGTACACCTCTCAGGGCTGTTCTAGCTCCTTGGAGTAGCCACATGACTGTGATAGCTGCCACAGTCCCTCCTGTCACAGCCTAGCTCCCTCTAACCTGGCCCCCACCCCCACACGCATGGTCTAATATTGGGCCCTATCCTTTAGTTTAAGAGAAAATGGATATACCTCCAAAGAAATGGTATGAAGATTTAGAAATGACTCAGAAGATCTGTATATAAACAAGACTGCAGAATGTGTATATTCTTGTGACCAAAAACGTGGGTACCAGTTCATGTCTATAAATTGCTGGCAGAAGAACATAGTGGCTTCACCCTGTCTCTCTACAGATAACTCAAAGAGCTACTAGGAGTTCTCACATTGCAATGCTTACACCAGAGACCACCTCTCAGAAGACAGGAGGGTTAGCTAACGCAGTGTTCATCAACCTAACTCTTCCCATTAAAAAGTATAAACATCGGAGGAAAGAAAGTTTGCTTAAACGATAAGCAATATGTATAGAAAAGAATGAGGAGTGAAAAAAAATAAGCTGTCAAGTATCCTGAACCCAAATTTGACAATGTATTGATCTATAATGCTTGTAAATGGAAGCAACAATTAGAAAACTCATAACATTCACATTTCCCTTTTTATTAATGATGACTCAAACAATAAATACTTATTGAGAACCTACTAAATGCCAGGCATTGTGCTAAGTGTTTAGAAACAAACACTGTGTATTATTTTCTTTTAAAAACTGCCTATTAATAAAATGATGCATTTGAGTTGTAGAAACAGGTAAGAAATATATATATTTGAGTTATCCAGGTACCCTATTAATAAATGAACAATACTCATGAAGATTCTTATTTGAGCTAACAAATCCTGTTTTATAATAAGAGGCTTCTAGTTAGTGAATTTGCTAGCACTGCAGTTTCTTTCCTAGATTTAATATATACTATGTTCAAGAGCATATATTTAGAGGATGGTTTAATAATATTTATCTGTCCATTAGGAAGAAGTCCTAAGAAATGTTGGATTTATCCTACAATCATTTATGATTATGGCCTCCAAATTAAAGCTTTAGCTGTGATTCAACATAGCAGAGTAATGCTGCTGCCTGGGGGTGCCCAGAGCATGAGCAAACCTCTGGATGCTGAGCTACTTACAGCGAAAGGGTGGTAAGGGGGAGCGGGGGGAGCTCCTCGGGGCCCTGCTGGTGGAGGCAGCACGGACAGTCCTGTTGAAAAGATGCCAAGTGCGCTGAGGTTCAACCCCGGGATCAGATTGGCTTGTTGCTGGGAACAGAAATGGAGAAAAAGATGAGGGGAGGAGACCAGAGAGGCCCAGCTTGCCTGGGTCAACCTCCATCTCTTGGCTGGTTAGCACCAGGGCCTCCTAATCAGCACTGCCCTGGCCTCATGGACCACCCTGCTGGTGGGGTGGGCTCTCCAAACCTCAAGCTGACCGTGGCACTCCTTCAAAGCTTCTCCGAGAGTGTCTACACATCATAACACAGCCAACCAGGCTCCTTTGGGGGACCCAGGCCACCACACCCTCTCTTCTGCTCACCCCTCATCCCCACCCTGCCCATCCTGCTCCCCTCTCACTGCTGGGCTCCTGCACACATTATCCATCATGTAAGGAATGTGCTTCTCTTCCTCCTCACCTGGCTAAGTCCTGCTCTTCATGTGGATTTCACCTGAACTTAGATGTCCCCTCAGCCAGGAAACCTTCTCTCACCCTGAAGGTCTCTGCGCCAGTGTCCTTTCTATGCGCCCCCACCAACATTCCTGTGTTTCCTTCAAATATTATTTCAAGTATCATCACAGAGTATTTGCATCGCCTGATTAGTTGCCTCTTCCCTTTTAGACCATAATTTCCTTGTGGACGGAGACTGTATTACTCAGTGTTGTGTGCTCAGTGCCTGGTACATAGTAAGTACTCAATAAATACTTGTGGAATGAATATGTTTAAAACACATTGGGTTAATAGGTTTTTCCAACTCTATCCAGAGAAAGATCAGACCTTTCACTGGGATACCACACATGTAAACTCATTCTCCAGGTTCAGGATGGTTCACAACTTTGAATTTTTCACCATTTGGTTGCCAGTGTTGTGATCTTCTCACCTGCTTGCTAATTTCCCATTTATACATGGGGATGCTCACCTAGGCTGTGGTGAGTTTGAACTGCCCAGCCCTTCAGAGGCAGAGGGATGTCGTCACCTGCGCTGTGTCCTCCCTGCTCCTACCTTTGTCTTCCTGAACACTAAGCAGCTCTCTAACATTTTCTGTTTTCTTATCTGTGACTAGGGCCACCCATTATCTTGCCTTCTCTTAGGATGTTTGGAGTAGGAGAGCTGGGAACTTTAACCTTGACCTCATCCCTAAGATCCAGTAATTTTGTTATTCACCTATCAACACATGACTTCGGTGCAGACATGGATGAGTCTAAGTGGTATGCTCAAGTTGAGGTACTTTGGAACACCCAGACCCTTCTGTAACTTTTCTGGATATTCACAGAAGAGATGTTTATTGTACGGCGTCAAGAGCCCAAAAGAAGAAAATGAGATCATCTGAGGATATTTCCACAAATACACACAAACAGGGAGGTGACAATGCAATCTTGTCCTAATCATGTTCCATAGTTATCACGTGATGTGGGCTGCTACGGGGTAGAGGGTGGGGATGGGGCGAGGTGGGGATAGTGTTCTGACCTGGGGAGGAGGGTCCTTAGAAAGAGCTGCACTGACAGCACTGGGTTTAGCCTACAGAGCTCTTTGTCAACATTTACTCCTCTGTGAAATACTACCAAGTCTGGGATTTGCTTCAAAGTCATTCAAGGAGTGTGGGAAAGAAGACAAAAGTCCAGATGAAACAAAACAGGCCATGAGCTGATAACCGTTCAAGTCAGATTATAGGCATATGAGGACTTATTGTAGTATCACTTCCTCTTTTGTTTATGTTAGAAAATCATTGTAATAAAAAAATGAAAAAAAGTACTCCTCTGAGTGGAGCTTGGGGCTTTGTTGATAGACAATTATTTTTAAGATTTCTGAATGTCAGACTGGTGTCTCCCCAATATAAAGTGAGAATTAGTTAGCAATAACAGGAAGGACATGCCCAAACCCGGACGTCTGCTTGAAGCATCAGTGAGAGCCAAGGTGCTGGACAACATTTATTGGGTGATCCAGACGTGCAGATCAGTAAGCAAGGGATGAAAAGCAGAGTTTAATTTTAAAGTATGTATTTTTAAATTTAAAAAGTAACAGGACAATATAGAAAGTCTGTAAAGTAGAAAAAAATCCCACTTTCCTAGTGTACCAGCTGTTTTTATTTTTGTATGCAGCCTTCCAGTCATTTTGCTCCATATTATTTTACATAACCGTAACCTGAGTTAAATACACTTCTATGTGCTCTTTTCTTAATTAACGTTATATCATAAGCAATTTTTCATTTTATAATCTTCAAAGTTATGATTTTAATAGTTTCACACTATTTTGTCCAGTGCATTTATCACAATCCACGAGGAGTTGGTTTCCTGCTTGTTTCAATGCTCTTGCCCCAAGAAGGCAGTAATAACTCTGCATATCTATTCTAAGGCACTTCCTCACTAGCTGAATGACAACTATTCTTAGAGAGGCTTGTGTCCTGCCTGAAAACACATGTGAAAACCACCAGTAGAGAAGAAAGCATTCGGCACTTACATTAACAGCCAGCATATCATTTTCAAAGGCCTCACGGAGCTTCTTCATAATCTCTACCTCTGCATTGGCACAGGCCTCGACTGTGCCCTTCACAGTGATGGTTCTTTCAGGGTTGTATATGCTCAAGTCCTGCAAGCTGGCCACCGGGAAAAAAGAGAGATTTCCTTTTTCAAAAGGAAAAATAAAATCCCAGAAGGATCAGAAACAAGTCTTGGTGGAGGATTCCCTCACCACACACTGTGGTATCAAATACTTGCCATCTTATCTCAAATCTTAGAGGTGACTTAGCTCATATCCATAGTAGAAAATGTCTGACTGGTAACTATTTATGCATCTGTTTTGATGGTGTTGGAGAGAATTACATCACTTATGATTATACTCCTATTTTAAGGAAAGGCAGATGAAGGAGTTGGGCATATCAAAATGCTCAAGTTCTCCATTTTGGGCACAATTAAACTGAATGGGTGGCTTACGATGAGATTGTTATCTTGGTCCCCGTCTCATGTTCAATTTTCTTCAAATTTCTGCCTTCTTTTCCAATCAGTCTTCCAACTAAGCCATTGTGGGCCAAGATTTTCAGAGGAATCTCTTCAGCTCTAAAAGAGACAAACAACAATTTAACACTTAAGGTGGACACACTGCTTGCCTTCTAAGAGCTATTAAACCACTTTTTTCCCTTTACAAACAGAAGTCATTTTGTTCAGGTACCAAGTGGTGATGGGCTTTAGGTGAGGCTGGTTCCCTCACCAACCCCAGTGCACGAATTCTGATTAACATAAGCCAAGCCACGGTAATTATATTCCCTTGTTAAGATGGACTGGAAGTGGGTCCATGAGGCGAATCTGGCCAATGAGGTATGAGGAGAAGTCTGTTGCATGACTTTAGGAAGGTTTTTCTTGTTCTTAAAAAAGACAAGGGAGAATATCAGCCATATGGCAGCCTAGGATGCTACAGGCCCTCCTAACCCCACAGAGACACCAAGTTAACAGCAACAGAGAGACTGGAATGCCTCTGTGTGAAGTCCAGAGCTCAGCTGAGAAGCCATAGCACCCTGGCCATTGTAAAGCCAAGAAAAGACTCCAGTAAAAGGGGTGGAAAAATTTGCAGTGTTCAGTGTGGCTACACATGCTCCTTCCCTTATGCTGCATAGCGAGGAACAAATGGGAGGAAATCTCCCACACCAGGGATCCTCCCATGGGATGCAAACAAAAGAATGGACCATACACCTGACATCCTGGCTTATCTGGGAGCCACCCAAGGGACTGGTTTCTGTCTTGCCTCACTTGGAGCATTGAGGAGACTGGTGCCAGAGTTTCGAAAGCCGCTGAAAAAAAGAGGTGAGCAGTATGCTAGAGCTGCAGCTCTACAGTCAGAAGGCAGGGGGAGAAAGAGATCAGAAAAGGCTTGAGAGGCCCTAACACCTCCAGTAGCGCTGATAAGTAAAGGAAGGTCTTCCCCTCATTGAAGCCAGTACACAAAGACTAAGAGATGGTTGTTTTTTCAAATGCCCCAATCCCACCAAAACATTAAAAGACATACAAAGAAACAGGGAAATACGGCCTAATCAAAGGATAAAAATATAACTCCAGAAACCAACCCTAAAGAAATGCAGCTCTATGAGCTACCTGACAAAGAATTTACAGTAATTGTCATAAAGACACTCAATGAACTAAAAGAGAACACAGACAACTAAACAACAGGAAAACTATGCATGAACAAAATGAAAACATCAACAAAGAGAGAAACTATAAAGAACAAATAATGGAACTAAAAAATATAATAATCGAACCCCCCCACCCCCAAAAAATCATTAAAGAGGTTCAACAGCAGACTTGACAGGCAGAAGAAAGAATGAGCAAACTTGAAGACTGGTTATTTGAAATCATCAAGTCAAAGTAGAAGAAAGAAAAAAAGAATGAAAAAAGGTCCCCACAGAGCACAAAGAAAGGCTAACGAACTTAGGGGCCAAGATCAAATGGACTAATAGATGAATCCCAGAAGGAAGAAAGAGAGAGGGCAGAGAGCTCATTTGAAGAAATAATAGCAGAAAACTTTCCAAATCTCAGGAAAGAAATGGACATGTAGATTCAAGAAGCTCAAAGAACTCCAACTGGGACAAAACCAAAGAGAACCACACTGAGACACATTATAAGCCAATTTTCCAAAATCAAAGACAAAGAAAGAATCTTGAAAGCAGCAAGAGAAAAGTGATTATTCAATACAAGGGAGTTTCCACAAGATTTCTGAGCAGAAACTTTGCAGGCCTAAAGGAAGTGGGATGATATGTCCAAAATGCTGAAAGAAAAACACATCAGGCAAGAATATTGTATCCAGCAAAACTTTCCTGTGAAAATGAAGGAGAAATTAAGACTTTCCTAGATAAACAAAAGCTAAGGGAGTTCCTTATCATTATACTTGCTCTACAAGAAATGCTAAAAGGAGTCCTTTAATGGAAATGAAAGGACAGTGAGCAGCAACACAAAGCCATATGAATATAAGGTTCTCTAGTAAAAGTAAATACACAAATATAATAACCTGTACTATATTAATTTTGATGCACAGAATTTAAATGACAAAAATATTTTTAAAAAGATAAATCTGTTAATGGGTATAAAATACATAAACAGCAATTTGTAACATCAGTAACAAAGTGGGGGGTAGAGTTGTAAAAGAGCAAAGTTTTTGAATATGATTGAACTTAAGTTGCTATCAGTTTAAAACAGAATGCTATAACTTTAAGATGTTTTATAAAATTGCAATGGTAACCACAAAGAAAATGTCTATAGAATATACAGAAAAGGAAATGAGAAGGGACTCAAAGCATATCACTAAAAAAACCCAAAAGGCAAAGAACAAAGTAAAAAAACACACAAAAGAATGCAGTAAGACAGGGCGCCTGGGTGGCTCAGTTGGTTAAGCGACTGCCTTCGGCTCAGGTCATGATCCTGGAGTCCCTGGATCGAGTCCCGCATCGGGCTCCCTGCTCGGCAGGGAGTCTGCTTCTCCCTCTGACCCTCCCCCCTCTCATGTGCTCTCTCTCATTCTCTCTCTCTCTCGAATAAATAAATAAAATCTTTAAAAAAAAAAAAAAAGAATGCAGTAAGACAGACAAGAAGGGACAATAAAGCTACAAGAAATGCAGAAAACAACAAAATGGCAAGAGTAAGTCCTTCCTATTAGTAATTACTTTAAATGTAAAAGAATTAAACTTCCCAACCTAAAAGACATGGATTGGCTGAATGGATTAAAAAAAAAAAAAAAGATCTCAAATCGACAAATTTAAACGTCAAGGAATTAGCAAAAGAATAAACTAAACCCAAAGCTAGTATAAGGAAAGAAATGATAAAGATTAGAGCAAAGATAAGCAAAAGAGATAGCAGAAAAACAAAAGAAAAAACCAAGAATTGGTTTTTGAAAAGATCAACAAAATTAATAAACATTATCTAGATTAACTAAGAAAAGAAAGAACACTCAAATATCTAAAATCAGAAATGAAAGAGGGGACATTGCAACTGATGTCATAGAAATAAAAATAATTACAAGGGAATACTATGAACAGTTGTACATCAACAAAGAGATAACCTAGAAGAAATAGGTAAATTCCCAGAAACACACAACCTACTAAGACTAAACCTTGAATAGAAAATCTGAACAGAAAATAATGAGTAAGGAGACTGAATCAGTAATTAAAAACCTCCCAACAAAGAAAAGCCCAGGACCAGATGGCTTCCCTGGAGAATTCTACCAAACATTATTTTTTCTACCAAACATTTAAAGAAGAATTAACACCAATCCCTCTCTAACTCTTCCAAAAATTGAAGAAGAGGGAACACTTCCAAGCTCATTCTATGAGGCCAGCTTTACTCTAATACCAAAGCTAGACAAAGACACTTTGAGAAAAGAAAACTACAGACCAATATCCCTGATAAATATTGATATAAAAGTCCTCAACAAACTACAAGAAAAATGAATTCAAAAGCATTGTACATTAAAAGGATGATACATTATGACCAAATAGGATGTACATCTGCAATGTAAGGGTGGTTCAAAATAAAAAAAAATCAATGTAATATACATTAATATAGGTCAATACATGTAGGTCAAAAACCACATGATTATCTCAATTAATGCACAAAAAGCATTTGACAAAAATTTAACACCCTTTCATGATAAAAACACTCAACAATTTAGGAATAGAAGGAAACTATCTTAACAAAATAAAGGCCATTTGTAAAAAGCACACAGTGAACATCATATTCAATGGTGAAAGACAAATTTTCCTCTAAGATCAGGAACAAGAGAACGATACCCACTTTCACCACTTCTATTCAATTTAGTATTAGCAGTGCTAGCTAGAGCAATTAGGTAAGAAAAATAAAAGGAATCAAAATTGAAAAGGAAGGAAGTAAATTATCATCTGTTTGCAGATAACATGATCTTATATGAAGAAAACTCTAAAGATTCCACAAAAAAACTGTTAGAATAAACTCATTCAGCAAAGTTGCAGGATATAAAATCAACACACAAAAATCAATTGTGTTTCTATATACTAATAACGAACAACCTGAAAAGAAAATTAAGAGAAGTTTCATTTTGCAATAGTATCCTAAAGAATAAAACACTTAGGAATAAACCTAACCAAGGAGATAAAAGACTTATATGCTGAAAACTATATGAGCGGTGAAAGAAATTAAAGACAAATATAAATGGAAAGACAACCCATGTTCATGAATTGGAAGACTTAATATTGTTTAGATGTCCATACTACCCAAAGTGATCTACAGATTCAATGCAATCCCTATCAAAATCCCAATGGCATTTTTTTGCAGAAATAAAAGAATTCATTTGGCATCTCAAGGGACCCTGAACAGTCAAAACAATTTTGAAAAGAAGAACAAAGCTAGAGAACTCACACTTCCTGATTTCAAAACATGTTACAAGGCTACAGTAATTAAGACACTATGGTAATGGCAGGGCGCTTGGATGGCTCAGTTGGTTGGGCTTCTGCCTTCAGCTCAGGTCATGATCCTGGGGTCGAGTCCCATGTTGTGCTCCCTGCTCAGCGGGGAGCCTGCTTCTCCCTCTCCTCCCAGCTCATGTTCTCACTATCTCTGTCACTCTCTCTCAAGTAAATACATAAAATCTTAAAAAAAAAAAAAAAAAAAAAGACACTATGGTAGTGGTATCAAGACAGACAAATAAACCAATGGTCCAGAACAGAGAGCCCAGACATAAACCCTTGCATATATGATCAAATTATCTTTGACAAGGGTGCCAAGATAACACAATGGGGAACAACATCTTCAACAAATGGTGCTGGGAAAACCGGATATCCATATGCAAAAGAATGAAGCTAGACCCTTATCTTAGTCCCATACAAAAATTAACTCAAAATGGAATAAAGACCTAAATGTAAAACTTAAAACCTATAATATTCCTAGAAGAAAACAGGGAAAGCTTCATGGCATTAGATTTAGCAATGAGACACCAAAGCAAAGGCAACAAACACCAAATAGACAAGTTCCAAACAACACTAAAATAGACACCAAAACAGACACCAAAACAGACAAATTTAACATCAAATTTAAAAGCTTTTGTAGGGGCGCCTGGGTGGCTCAGTCGTTAAGCATCTGCCTTCGGCTCAGGTCATGATCCTAGGGTCCTGGGATCGAGCCCCGCGTCGGGCTCCCTGCTCAGCGGGAAGCCTGCTTCTCCCTCTCCCACTCCCCCTGCTTGTGTTCCCTCTCTCGCTGTGTCTCTCTCTATCAAATAAATAAATAAAATCTTAAAAAAAAAAAAAAATAAATAAATAAATAAAAGCTTTTGTGGACCAAAGGACAAGGTCAACAGAGTGGAAAGGCAACGTAGGGAAAAGAAGTAAATATCTGCTAATCAAGTATCTGATAAGGGATTAATATCCAGAATATATAAAGAACTCCTACAACTCAACAACAAAAAAAATCAGATAACCCATTTTAAAAATGGGCAAGACTTGAATAGACATTCTCGAAAGATGATATACAGATGGCCAATAAGCATATGAAAAGATGCTCAATATCACCAATCATCAGAGAAATGCAAATGAAAACCACTATAAGATACTGTGAACACAAAATATTACCTCAAACCCATTAGTTTGGCTACTATCCAAATAACAGAAAATAACAAGGACTGGTGAGGACGTGGAGAAAGTGGATCCCTTGTGCACTGTTGGTGATATTGTAAAATGATGTCATTGCTATGGAAAACAGTATGGAGGTTCCTCAAAAAATTGAAAATAGAAATATCATATGATCCAGCAATGTCACTTCTGGGTATATATCCAAAAGAACTGAAAGCAGGATCTTGAAGAGCTATTTGCACACCCATGTTCATAACCGCACTATTCTGGCTAGAAGGTGAAAGAAACCCAAATGCCTATCAATGGATGAATAAACAAAATGAGATATATGCATACAAAGGAATATTATTCAGCTTTAAAAAGGAAGTCTTACTACATGCTACAACTTGGATGAATCTTGAAGGCATTATGCTAAGTGAAATAAGCCAGTCACAAAAAGACAAAATACTGCATGATTCCACTTATAAGCAGTCTCTAAAGCAGTCAAATTCATAGGAACAGAAAGTAAAATGGTAGTTACCAAAGGCTAGAGGGAGAGGGAAAAGGGGAGTTGTTCAATGGGTACAGAGTTTTGCAAGATGAAAAGTTCTGGAGATCTGTTTCACAATAATGTGAATATATATAAACATTACTGAACTGTACACTTAAAAATGGTTAAGTGAAATAAATCAGAGAAAGACAAATACTGCATAATCTCATTTACATGTGGAATCTAAAACAAAACAAGGTCATAGATACAGAGACAAGATTAGTGGTTGCCAGAGACAGGGGTGGGGGGGCGGTGAGGTATGGGCAAAATGGGTGAAGGGAGTCGAAAGTTACAAACTTCCATATAAAGTAAATTAAGTCATGAGATACAATGTACAGCACAGTGACTACAGCTGATAATACTATACTGAATACATGAAAGTTCCTAAGAGAGCAAATCTTAAAAGTTCTTGTCACAGGCGCCTGGGTGGCTCAGTTGGTTGAGCGACTGCCTTCGGCTCAGGTCATGATCCTGGAGTCCCGGGATCGAGTCCCGCATCGGGCTCCCTGCTCAGCGGGGAGTCTGCTTCTCCCTCTGACCCTCCCCCCTCTCATGTACTTGCTCTCTCTCATTCTCTCTCTCTCAAATAAATAAATAAAATCTTTAAAAAAAAAAAAGTTCTTGTCACAAGAAAAAAACTGTAACTGTGTATGGTGACCGATGTTAACTAGACTTATTCTGGTGATCATTTCACAATATATACAAATAGCCAATAATTATGTTGTATACCTGAAACAAATATAGTATTATGTCAATTATATCTCAATAAAAAATGGTTAAGATGATAAATTTTGTTATGTGTTTTTTACCAGAAAAAAATGTTCAAAAAAGAAGGAGCAAGGATGCCCTCTCTTTCAACTTTTGAATATTTTTCTGTGGGGACACAAGGTCTGAAATCACTACAATCATCCTGTCATCACTAGGGGAGTATCAGACATCCTGAGGAAGACAGAGCAGAAAGAAAGGTTGTGAGTCTCTGAGTCTGTGATTCAACTGACCTTGAGTCGTCCACCTCAGGACTTCTCTTTACGTGACAGAATAATAGTTTCTTATTGTTTAAGCCACTTGTTATGTTTTCTGGTAGTTAGGACCAATTGCATTGCTACTATACACCAGTATTCAAAGCAACTCCACCAGAATGGAACTTTCAGAGAGCGGGGTTTTTGTTTTACTGGCACATAGAACAATGCCTGGCACAGAGTAGGTGCTCAATAAATGATAAATGAATAAAAAGAAAATTTAGGATCCCTCTTCTACATCCTCTACCTCTTGCTCATACCCCTCAGGACTCAGCTTAAATGTCACTTACCCAGGGAGGTCTTCTTTGAACCCCCCAAATCTCTTTCCGTTCTCCTAAAACATTGATGAGGGCCCTCCACTTACATGCAGTTATTTTCGACTCTCACATGTCTCATGGCTGTGCTTAATGACCTACTGGTGTATTTGTTTAGCGAATGTCTCTCCCACTGGATCATAAGCTCCATAAAAGCAGGAACTGGGTCCTGTTTATGGCTGTAGACTCATTTCCCAGCACAGTGCTTAGCTGTGGTGTGGCACTCAAAAAAATTGATTTCAAAGATATTCAAACACTATGTTGGCTCTACATGAAAACTCAAAAATTTAATTTATACATCAGTCTTTTTGATTATTTAGAATATGTGAAGCTGCTTGTCCTGAGGTTGAAGGACCAGGAAAGGTGTTATTTATAAAGTTCTCAATAACTTGGATGAAGGAGGGGCTTATTCAAATGAAGCCATGGCATTTGGGGTGTTTCAAAGGCCTCAAACAGAGTAAATAATTCATAAGTAATAAATTCATAAGTTAGAGTCCCTTATGAAATCTGAGAATAGATTTGCAATGTTTTGCTTTTAAGGACTACTTTCATCTTCTTGGTTTGATTTTTTATTTTTCTTTTCATCTTCTCATCTTCATACTCTTATTTGACATTATTTGTTAAGTTAATTTTATATTTGATTTATCCCTCACTGCTTCTCTATAAAACTGCTGCCACTACCCATAAGTGAATTTTTTGCCAAACTGACAGGGAACTTCTTCATTGTCTATTCCATTACTGTTAATTCATTTATAATACAAAGTCAATGGGTTTAGTAAGAACTGTACCTGCCATTCGAACTGGTACAACACTCAGGAATCCCAAGAAGTATTTTGTAAAAAAGGAAAGAGTAAAGTAGCTACTTGGATACCAGTTTCTACTACTTAAGGAAAATTTAAGAATGCAACATGGTAGTAAAAAGCTTTTCCAGAACAGTAAACGATAGTTTCGATGACAATGTACATTCCAAACACACCTGCACTGTCTGGTATGATAGCCATTAGCCATAAATGTGACTATTTAAGTTTGAATGAATTAAAATAATTTAGCTCCTCCGTTGCACTGGCCACCTCTCAAGCATTCAGTAGCAGCATGTCGCCAATGGCCGTCATACTGAACAGGCAGATACACAATACCCCCATCACTCATGGCATTAGAAGCATATATCTATGTTTCTACCAGTAATTATTAGTAATGAGTGATGGAAACATTCAGATCACCAAAAGAAACATCTAAGTGGAGAAACAGCCATATTAAAACATAAAAGATCTATTTCCTACTATATTCTCCTTGGGAACAAATTTCTTAAAAAATAATCTTGTCCCCTGCTCCCTTTACTGAGTAACAGAATTACAGGTTTTAAAAAATTTCTTGTGTGAAGTGAATGAGAACTTACTCTTCTTCTCTGTTAAGTGATCTGGGCATTGTATGCAAACTTACAGTTTGGTCTCATCAGCTTCTTTCTGCATGATTTCAAGAATCATGCGGCATGCTTCAGAGGTCCCTTCTGGGGTGGCATGGATGGTGACGGGCTTCTCTGCAGCCCCAGAGTTCTCCTTTCTATGGATGTCTACCCTGTAGGGAAAGAATCAGGAGCCATAACACAACGTCATCTGGGACAGGATCCTAGTCCCGAGAAAGCATCTCACGGGCCAACGTACAGCAGGGACACAGACAACGAAGTGTCATTAGCACGTGTGCAACCAATGCCATTCTTCAAGAAGGCGGCAAGCAGGGCAGGACGTCTTGTGCCAAACTTGGATTCTTTGCAGTTCCGTTTAGAAGGGAATATTTCTATTTTTTTTTTTTTTAAGATTTTATTTATTTATTTGACAGAGAGATAGTGAGAACAGGAACACAAGCAGGGGGAGTGGAAGAGGGAGAAGCAGGCTTCCTGTGGAGCAAGAAGCCCGATGCGGGGCTCGATCCCAGGACCCTGGGATCCTAGGACCCTGGGATCATGACCTGAGCCAAAGGCAGACGCTTAACGACTGAGCCACCCAGGCGCCCCTAGAAGGGAATATTTCTTGCAGGAGTGCTGTGGGACAAAGGCACCAAGCCAACTTGGTAATGAAGCCAGTTTGGTAAGTGAAGTATTTTGTGTAGTCTTTCAAATGATCACAGAAGCAAAGGGTCAAGTGAGTGGGGGTAACACTGCACACTGGCATGGTGCCAGTCCCTGAACTGATTGTAGCTTTTAAAAGCCATATGTTAATCCAAATCCAAACACCAAATTCAAGCAAGCTTTATGTATTTGAGTGTGGATTAAAAACAGAGGCATGCCCTCTCTCTGCCTCTCTAAGTTTTTGGTTTCCTTGCCACTGGCAGCCTGCCTCCTTCCAGGCTCTTAAAAGTAATGGCTCAAAAGCTTGATGACTTTATCAGACTTTTTAGGGCAGTTGTGGCCCTACTTGTTTTTGTTATCTTTGAAAATTACATAATTGATTGTATCCCTTTTTACTCTGGCTGTTAGAAAGCCCAGATCCAAGTCTTTGGTCTCTTTGTAAAAAATGGGCACATATTTTTGAGAACTAAACTTCACTTCTATTTAAACTTGTTGCATTTTTAAAGCCACTTTAAGAAATTTTTGGAACAAGAAGACATATAACTAAAAATCACTTTTGCAGCGAAGCAAACTTGGAGGGGAGAAAAGGGCTGATTTTAAAATAAATGGAACAGCAGACAGTACTTCTCCTCTCTACTGGGTCATCATTTCACTGCTATGACAATGAACTCTGGGACTCATACATATAAGTGCCCATTCTTTGGCAGTAACTCCGACACTCTGAAGAAAATGGTGTTTTCTCTTTCAGGTTACAAGACACTCAATGGATGACGTGATAAAAATGCACTAGGCATGTAAATAACTCCTGTTTGTCAGCAACTTGTTCTGCAATTTAAGCGCTTTCATAGCAATTATTTCTTTCAATCTGCCTGGCTGTCCTAAATCTAACAATAATCCTGGTTTACAGAACAAGCAGTTGATGCTCAGAGAAGTCAACTTTTTTTCCTACGATCGTAGAGCTATTAAATGGTAAATCTTGAACATGGGTCTTTGCGTCCTGTGCTTTCTTTATTACATCATGCTGTGTTCTTAAGAACATTCAAAAATCAACAATCCCACAGGTCATTTTATCCACGACAACTCCTACTACCTCCTCAACTCCAACTCCTGCTTCAATCTCCTTAGACAGACTAAACATAAGGCTAACGTACTTCATTTCTTGCTTAATATGGCAGACCCACTCACTTCTTTTACATAGCTATTTACAAGACCACCTAAGTGATCTCAAAGAATGACTACCACTCAGGGCTCCAACTCGAGACAGGAGGTAAGAACTAAGATAAGCGGTTTCTGGGATCCCACAAAACTCAGCCCCATACCTATGCTGTTTTAGAAACTGATGTATTCACAAGCATTAATAAGCTTACGAGGACTAGTCTCTGCTGTGAAGTCATCAGTACCTTCTTTCTGAACCTTTAGTAGTTCAGGATATGACCTTTAGGCTATTGGCATGAAAGCACATTAAAGTCCCCAGCTTTGTTAGTTTGTTAGTAGTTTTGTTTTAAGAAGCCACCATCCCATACAGCACAGCCCCCCCCCCCCCCATGCTGATGCAAGCAATAGCCACCTGAGGATGACTGGGCCCCACCAGCACTCAGGGGGCCTGTCAGAACGAAGCAAAGGAAGCCCCGGAGGCACGTACCGGGACTGGGTCTGCTTAGTGATGTTCTTTATGGTCAAGCCCTCCTTTCCGATGATGGCACCAACAAACTGGGTGGGGACCAGGATCCGCAGCGGGAAATCAATCTGTCTGGCCTGAGAAGAGCCCCCAGGGGCGTGGCCTTGCTCCCGGGAAGAGTGGTCCCCACGCTGGGCTCGCTGAGGGGGCGAAGGGGAGCTCACCTCTTCATCCGGGATGTAGGAAATCTTGAAGGAGTAGTTCTCAAACTGATGCCCGCTTAGCTTCTCGATGGCTCTGAAATGCAGCAGGAGCAGGTGAGCTTTGTCAGAGAGTGATGTCAAAGGGAACCCCCAGGCCAGCGGACAGGTTCATTCAGTCTGGTTTACTAGTTAATCCTCCCCGAGGATACAGCGACGAGCAAGGCAGATGCCAGCTCTGTTCCCTCAGAGCTTATGCTTAACAATTAAACAAATAATCACAATGTACAGGCCTGGTCAGACTGGATAGACAACTACACATTCTGCCTTTTTTCACCACCCAAGCCTGTCTCCCCCTCATCAGAAACTCTTTATAAATGTTGGTATAAAATTAAGAGTCATTTTTTTCTCATTTTGATCATAATACATATTTATTATTGAAAATTCAGAAATAGATATGCACAGATGAGAAAAAAAAATCCTAGTCCATCCTGTATCTTTCTTTTCTTAACTATTATTATCATTTATAAACATGGATTAATAGTATATATACTACTTTCTAATCTTTATTTTTAAAAATATTTTATTTATTTATTTGACAGAGATAGAGAGAGGGAGAGCACAGGCAGGGGGAGAAGCAGGATCCCTGCTTAGCAGGGAGCCTGATGCGGGACTCGATCCCAGGACCCTGAGATCATGACCTGAGCTGAAGGCAGCTGCTTAACTGACTGAGCCACCCAGGCGCCCCTATTTTTTAATCTTTAAAAAAGAGTTAATACTCTAAAGGTTTTCCAAGTCATTAAATGTCCTGCAATTTAGTTTTTACTGGCTGTTTAACATTCTATTGATTTATCATAGTTTTTGCAACTCATTCCCTATTGTTAGATACATCTACCTATCTATCTATATAGATCCAATCTTTTATTATTATGTACAGTGTTGCCATGGACATTTTTGCAACTCCAACTGCACACAGGACAAATTCCTAATGGAATTGCTGGGTCAGAGAGTATATGCAGAAATCTAAGTATTAAATACCACCCAGTGTGCTTCCGGAAAGGTCTCAACACTTACTATCCCATAGCAACTAAGAGAGCCTTTTTTTCCTTGAATCCTCAAAAACAAAATTATTTTAAATTATTTATTAATTTTGATAGGGAATACACAATATCCCACTATTGCATTTTTAAAACTATACAGGAAGCGGAACAATTTTTTCACAAGTTTTTTGCAGCATGTGAAAACAATAACCTTATTCTACTAGGTTAATGTTTAGGGTTTGTGAATTTATTACAAAGCAGTACCTCTGAATTCAATAAAAGCAACAAAGTCATCTCGTGTATGGAGGTCCTAGCTAAGTGGCAGCTGGACACAAGCTACAATGGTGAGCTGCTGGTCTATATCCTGCTTATATATGTGTGGCTAAAGTCCATAGCAAATGATCTATTGCCTTTTTCAATGCAAAATTAACTTTTTTAAGACTAGTGGTATGAGGATGGGTTAAATATGTCTTCATGTGTGTTGAAACCTTGAAAAATAAATAAAACTTATTATTCTGGGATGTATAACGAAGGTTATGCCACATCCATGACCGTGTTTGACCATAATTCGAGTTAAAGTGACTTGACAGGCATTTCACTTTAAGGACCTTCTACAAAAAGCAACTTGGTTTTGTTTTGTTCTGTTGTTAAAAACTCAATCCCATGTCCATTAATCGCCAACCTCAAAATTAACCATCATTGAAGCAATGTAGTCATGAATGGGGACTAGGAAGTGCATGGAGGTTAGGAAAGAGAAACCCAAACCAGGTGATCTTTGACTAACCACTCCCAGACAATTCTCCCTGCTGTTGCTGTCATTGAGATAGATCCCCTTTTTAATATTACACAGAGGAAAAATGGATGTTTCATTATCTCTTCACCAAGTGTGGATAGAAATAGGTTTGTGCTTCTTCCTCATGGTGCATGGAGGAAGCTCCAGGTAAAGGCAGCTCCCAGTGGTTGGCAAAGCAGAGTCTGGGGAACACAGTATCACAGAGCTGATGCCTCTATTCCTGACCATGTCAAGACACCACACCCACCTCAGTTTTGATGCCAAGGTCCAACATTTTTCAAGATAAAGTCTCCGTACAACCAACCAACAAACATCCCGGTATAAATGCCCTGGAGCTCCACTGACTTATCAAAGGGAGCACAGATGCCCTGGGGTTCTTCTGCTATGCCAGACATATGCATCTTTTGGGAATTTAAAGACAACCCTCCCAAGAAGCCCAAATCCACTTACATTTTTGCTTCTTCTCTTGTTGTATATGTGACGTTGACAACGGCAGTTTCTGTGTCTGTGTTGACTAGGAAAGAAGCAAAAACTATACTGTCATAGAAAAAAAAGCTGTCACCTTCTGGCTCAATGTAAACAGATTTTAGGGAAGAATGCACAAAAAACTCATCACCCTAACTCCACAGTTACCCGAATCTCTATCTTTATTCGTGTGCATTCATAGTAAATAGTAATTGACTGTATATGCACATTTGTAATCAACTGTATATACAACTCAAAGCTATAGTTTCACTTACAAATACTATTGCATGTCATATGTCTATGCACATATTTGTATTTTTCATTTCTACTGTCTACATAAAATTTTAGTAAGTAAATGTGCCATGATTTTTGCCTAACCATTCCTCAATCGCTGACATATGGGTTATTCTCAGTATCTGCTATTCTAAGTAGTATTGCTAAAAATTACCTTTACTGCAAACACCATCTGATTTGTGTTCTCTTCTGAATTATTTTTTTAGGCTAAAATCAAAGAAAAATAACTGGGTAACAGAACATAATGCTTAATGCATATTTTCAGATTACTTTCCTAGAAGTTTATATCAATTTACTGTACTACCAGCAAGCTATGACTTTTAAGTGTTATGTCTGCATTTATTTTTAAATAACTGGATATATGTATAAAATAATAAGAAAGTATTTTAATTCTTCATTAATTCCTAAAGTTGAATTAATCATATTTTTGTTTCCCTTTGACTGAGCTCCATGACTGTGTTAACTGTATATAATAAATAAAGAAAACTGACAATTATAACTCACTTGGCTGAAGGAAAGAACACAAACTCTAAGAGTGGCTAATACCAAACTCTTGTGAGCTGGCTTATCTTGGTTCCTAATTGCTTGCCTCTTCTTCTAAAGTCAGAAGTTAAAAATAAATTCAGAAGGCAAGATAAAACTTTCCCAATTCAAGCCAGTAAACTTAACCCCCAAATCCTGGTCTTCCCCAAACTAGTAGCCATGACTAAATCAGATCCTCCCTTTAAACATTTAAGCTACTGAGAGACTAACAACAGGAAGTTAATGATAATTTAAGAAAACCGTGATAAAGCTGCTTTCCAAAGGAATAATAAAACCCTGTAGTGTAGGAATTCCTAATCCTGGATCCATGTTAGGGCTTCTGGAATTTTATAAACTCACACCCCCCCTCCACCCCCACCAAAGATTCAAAGGTGTGGCTATATGAATTTCTCTGGTTTATAATTTCCTAAGACTCTCCAAGAGGTTAAAGACCACAGTTAAAGATATTGTTTATCCAGTAACTTCAAGGTAGCTGCAGCCTTCACAAGGAAGGGATGCATAGTCTTCAGGAAGGAGCTGCTACTGAGATTTACGTGTCATAAATGCAGAGCCCAGCCCGGCTCTGCCTGGGAGTGTTCTTGCTGCCTCTAATTCACACTTACCCAGAGAAGTCCTCACAGTGCAAAACAGGGGATGAGCAGCCCATAACCATCCTCTCAGTGCTGACACCCAGAATGGACAGAGGGCTCCTATTTGCTGCTTTCTAGTGTTCCAGATGAGGCTGTCGACTCCCAGAAAGGGAGAAAGGGCTGGGTTTGAACCTCCTGAATAAATCTATCCACTAGGATTCTCAGATTCCCAGATTTTGTTCTCACTTCTTAGTCATATTCTCTGTTATTCAAAGACACTTGTCGTCAGGAAATCAGACAGTTCTGTGATTCTGGAAAGAACTGAGCTCCATTCAAATAATTTATTTCGCTGGACATAAAAGCTCTAAAAAGTTTCTTAAAACTCTACTGAAAATGTTTTCCTGCGAAATCAGGAATCACCTATGAAACAAAACAAAACAAAAGCCCAACACTTCTATCCTGTAGTTGTGAGGCAGCTGGAAACTGGGTGGTCTCCAGGGCACAGGTGCGCTAGGAGCTGTAAACTGCCCCAAGGACCTGGAATAATTCTTCTTTGCATGGCATTGTCCTGAATTTATAACATGGTCTTGGCTAGTAACTTTTACAGGTTCATGTCTGTGAGGCCATCTTGCCTAATATATCCAATCCTTATTAGAATGTCTTCTTTTCCATGTTGAGGGAAATAACAAGAACTGAGAAATAGAATCCTTGTAAATCATGTCTTCTTTCTGAGCTCTTTCCCTTCAGCTTTGGGCATGGGCAGTCAGCAGCATGAAATTGAATAATAATATTTTTAATATTCATGGAGTGGAGAATGTCTGAATAATTACTACTTTAAAATGATTATTATATTGGCAGATAGAACAGATTGCATATAAGAAAATGGGTTCTCTGTGATGATTTCCAAGTGAACCTTAACAATCCCTTGAGATCATATAGGACTCCATCACCTACAAATATTTATACAGGTTCTCTTTGGGTGCCACAACTATTCAGTGATATGGAAGGGGTAGAAATTATTCTCCCCATTTTATACAGGTGGAAACTGAGTCAGGGAGGGTAAGTGACTTTTCCAAGGTCCCACAGTCAGTAAATAACCAAATTCACATTCTGTTTTTTAGGCCAAAGGAAAAATAATCTTTTTTTTTTTTTAAGATTTTATTTATTATTTATTTGACAGAGAGAGACACAGCGAGAGCAGGAACACAAGCAGGGGGAGTGGAGAGGGAGAAGCAGGCTTCCCGCCGAGCAGGGAGCCCGATGTGGGACTCGATCCCGGGACCCCGGGACCATGACCTGAGCCGAAGGCAGACGCTTAACGACTGAGCCACCCAGGCGCCCTAAAAAGGTACCTTTTTTTCTTTTTAAAATCACAGCATTTCATGTTTTAGATGAGATGAGAATGGCAAGAAGAAGAGTATATATTTTCTGTGGATTTCCAACACTGTTCCTAAGCCTGTGGCTCTCAAACTTGAGTACACACAAAAATCACTTGGGGGTGCTTGTTTAAAATACAGATTCATGAACTCCTACCCCTAAGAGTCTTACTTTGTAGGTCTATGGTGAGCCCCAGGAATCTGCATTTTCATAAGCACTGTGGGGGGTCCTACTCCTTGAGAAACACTCAGTCTAAGACATTAGGGATCTGTTGTTCTTAGCCAGGAAGAGGCAAACTGTAAGAGCGTAAATTAAATTACTTCCAAGTGAATTAAGCTTACCCCAGCCTGACAGTGTTTGCCTAGTGCTTCAGCATATTAACAGAGTATAAAAAACCAACCTGAAAATCCTACTCCTTGAAAAAATAAATTATATAGATATGGATAAAAAGATCTGAATATCTCTCATACACAGAGGAAGCTTGTTCCAAAGGAATTTGAACTTACTATTTCTCTTTGGAGCTGACCCAGCCTATAAGAAATAACAGATAATAATCCCTATCAAAATTCATTAGGCTAATTTCCTCACTTATTACCTTGTTCTACATTCTCCACTGTCCCATACTGAGCCAAAAGTCCATCCAGCACCTGGAAAAAAAAAAAAAAAACCTTCAATGTCAGAATGGGAAGACAAGATCATACTCACCACAAAAAAAAAAAAAAAAAGTATAGTGATATTTTCCAGCAAATGAACTAAAACAAAACAAGGACAGTTACGGGAATAATCTCATTAAATTGATATTTCAGGTCTTCCAACAAAACAGAACTGAATAAATATATGGTACTTGCATTTGCTTATTGGCTCTCAAGTAATCTGTTCACTGAGGTGACACAGCAGAATTTCAGTCTTAGTAACTGTTAACAATCACATTCATGATGATGGTTGGAATATACTGGTTTTGAAATGAAAAGCAGAATAAAATACAAGGCTCACTTGTCTTTCTTGGAAGTTATAACCATTCTTCCTTCTGTTTTTCTCTAGGGAATCTCCTAATTTTACAAAGCAATGGGATATATATGTTTGAAATGTTTCATAATAAAGGCTGTTTTTTTTTTTTTAAGTAATAAAAATATTAGACAAAACATTCTGTTTCCTTTAAGGCTGTTTTGATTTTGTTTGAGTTGGAAATAAACATTGGGGCAGTTTGTTTTTAAATAATGCAATAAGGCCGCTCCTCAAATTTTATCTTCTTAAATTTTAAGGTTGCTATTTTATAAGAAGTTTTACAATTCTGAAACTATATCTTAGCCACTAGCAAAACTAATTCAAAATAAAAAACCTACTCAAACTAACGACCTTCTATTTTTATTGGGTTTCCACTGATTTTATTTTATTTTTCCAAAATCATAATTTGGAAAGGTAAAAATCATTCACAAAATTACGAGATAAAAATCACCAGCCAGGTATACATTTTGTTTCACAGTTTGTTGGTGCTTGGTGCTTGAGAAGACAGAGCAGGAGGGCTCCGAGCACACATCTTGCACCACAAAAGGGACAAACACAACCCTAAAGTTATGACAGATCACATACATTAGAGTACTGAAAAAGGAAGAGAGGGGACCCAGGGGCCTTGTGGGACAGGCCTTGAGGACCTCTACTTCTTCAGGGAACTAACAGAGGGAGCGATGTTTTGTTGGCCTATTAAAAAGTAAGGTGAGGATAGACTCTAAACATGCAAGTGAGACTAGCTTACCTCCCACTGCAGGTGAGGAGGGATGTTTCGGATCTGAATTTTTCTGCTCCTGTAAAAATGAAAGCTCAGACTGTAACACTCTCTCTAGGACACAGACATCAGCAAATAATAAAAACAGGCTTAAGACCAGAGTTTGAATTCACTTTCTCACTGTGCTTACGGAGGCATCAGCAGGAGATTCCAGCTGTGACTCATGAGCATCATGTTTTAAGGTTTTCAATTACTTGGGGGGGAAAAGTGAAGAATAAACCCAACAAGTCTGAATATGCTAAAGAAACAGTTTAAATGCAGATGTGCCTTTTCAATTTCTTGCCAAAGTAGTTAGAACTGAAATTGCCGTATATATTCTAATTAACAGAATTTATTACCTTCCTCCCCAAAACATGTGGTCCTGTAACTGACCCTACCCCAAAAGGTACCTAGGCTCAAACGTGACAGGTGAAGTCACATATAGAGTGGGCTTCAACAAGATCAGATTTAGCTCATCCCGTACCTAATAGTGCAAAATTTCCTTTCAAAAATTACTTTTATCTTTAAATAAGCAATACAGTAACAATTCAAAAATTAGAAAACTATAAAAAGGTAGACTATGGAAAGTCTTACTCCCATGCACCCCGTTCCCTCACCAGAAATAAATACTTTTTTTTAAAGATTTTATTTATTTATTTGACAGAGAGAGACACAGCGAGAGAGGGAACACAAGCAGGGGGAGTGGGAGAGGGAGAAGCAGGCTCCCCACTGAGCAGGGAGCCCGATGCGGGGCTCCATCCCAGGACCCCGAGATCATGACCTGAGCCGAAGGCAGACGCTTAACTACTGAGCCACCCAGGGTGCCCCGGAAATAAATACTTTTTACTTATCCTTCAGTTTCTTTATGCAAATAATAGCAAATACAAATATAAATTCTTATTTTTCATTTTCTCTTACAGAAATATTTGCATATTCTACAAGCTCTCTGCATGTTGTTTTTTTCACCTTAACAGTAACATCCTGGAGATCTTCCCATGTTGGCAGAGAGCATCCTCATTCTATTTTATCCTACCTGGATGTACCAAAGTGCATTTAACCCATCCCCAGTTGATGGACTTTTGGGACTTTTCCTGCCTTTCTAGTCAGAGGATTTTTCTGTTTTTCTGGGACATCCTGCTGGTCTCATAACTTTAAGTGATTTAGATTGTTTCTTGTTTTTATGTAAACATTAAAATTAGATAGAAAAAAAGAATAGAAATAGGAGGATAAGAATTTTTCTACCTTTTAAGAACATGTTAGATCCTAGAAAGAAAATACAAATCAACATTTAAATATTAGAGAGGTCATTTTAATGGACAGAGTTGACATTCAATTCCCCAAATATCCATTTGGGGGGGTTGCAAGAGAAGGGATGTGATGGCCAAAGTACTCACCATTACTTTTTCTTTCCTTCTGGTGTCAGAGGTACCAAATAGTGGCAACACGGAGCCACATGTTTTTGCATGGCTTTAATCTGGGCAATAGCCCCAGAAAACAATGTTACAATTCATACAGAGAGGAAAAGAGAGAGGAAACATGGAAACAAACAATGAAGTAAATCAGGAGCTCCAGTTTTCTCAGATTGCTTTTAAATGCAAGGGGGGCCATCCCTATGTTCTAGATCCTACACGGTACCTCTGTCTTATTTTTTAAAAATGAGAATGCATTCATGCTTTACCATAGGGCTGCTTAAATGTCAATACAAACCCGTCTATAGAACCTCTAATCTTGTATCAGGATAGGAAGGAGGAAAAAGAACCAAGAACTGATTTCTACCTCTATGCTAGGAAGCCTCTCTTCTGACACTGCCTTTGGCAATAGTTCATAATAAAACTGCTGACACCACCCCACGTAGTGGCTACATGGAATGCTCCACAGAAGATGTCATCAGCCTAACTATAGTAAAGGCATCAGAATTTGCAAGAAATTGAATATTTCTAAAGAAAAATATTTTTGGTATCTCCAGATATAAACATCGATTCTGAACGCTAACCAAGAATTTACTGGTATAAGTCTTGTTGGAAGAAACTCATGCATGAACACAAAGATATGAAAAAAGACAGCTACTATAGCATTGTTTGTTATGACAAAGACTGCAAACAATCTAAGTATCCACCAACAGGGCAATGAATAAATAAATCATAGGACAGTCACAAGATGGAACATTATAAAACTGTTAAAAAGAATGAAGTAGGGACGTCTGGCTGGCTCAGTCAGTAGAGCATACAACTCTTGATCTCGGGGTTGAGAGTTCGAACCCCACATTGGGTATAGCGATTACTTTTTAAAAAAATGAAGTAAACACATGGGCATGGTCATAGGGAACTCTCTAAGGCATGCTGTTATAAGAAGAGAGCTAATTATAGATTAGGCTGATCCAGTTTTTTAAGTGCCCCAAAGAGACTACATGTTATTAAATGTGTATGTTTGTAAATGCATTAAAAAAGGTAGCTACAAGTAGTTGGTGAAAGGGGACATACACGTTTTATTTTAGCTACTTCTGTCATTTACTTTTTTTAAAAATTGGGAATGTATTCACATCTTACTTACTTTAAAAAATGAACAATTAAAACTCCTACTAAGGCGGCTTTAATGAATACACAGATTTATTTTTGAAAAGTACGCTAGAAACTACTAAATAAAAAAAAAAAGAAAGAACAAAAAACACCTCACTTCTTCCATAATTAGGTTAGGCATTCTTGAAATCTTATTTAACAGAATATCAATTTGTTTAGCCAACTCTGTTCCTAACATGTAAGTCATGACACTCTGCCCAGTCCAGATTACCCCAAATCCTAACTAAATGGGCCTAAAACAATGTTTCCCTGTAATATCTCATGTAAAGAATGCACATCGAGCAATCAGTTCAGTAACTGGAATGTTCATTAAGCAGGATTCTAGGAGAAATAATCTCTAAAAAGCTAGCGTGTGGCATCTCTAATCTTAGATCAGTATGGAAAGGAAGAAAAAGAGCTGAGAACTAAAAAAGGAACTGGAGATCACTACAGAGCCAATTAAACTGATCCTTGGGTCACTGGGAAGATTATCCTGAGTGATTATCTTTCAGGATCAGGAATGATCAGGACCTGTGAGTTCTGCTAACTTGCACAGCACCATCTGGATGCTATGCCTCCTTGTCGGGGTCCTGGGATGCCCGTCTCCCTCTCCCCTGTGAGGGATTTCCACATGCCCTTCAAACCCCGCTCACACGTTGCGGAGGCTTCCGGGGCATCTCCAGGCAGAACTGTCTCCTCTGCACTCTGCAGGTTTTGTAACAGCTCACTCTGCTATAATTATTTCTCTGCTGGGGCTGTCGTGTCCCCCCACCAACCCTCTGCTAATGGTAATTTCCTCAAGGACAGTCTGCAGTTTACTAGTCTCCTGTCCAGCACAGAGCCCAGTGCCTAGTCTAAAAGGAGAACACAGCACCCCAGGGGCTGGGAAAAGCACTCCTCTTGCTGGCTGTAGCCTGCCTGTGATGTGGATCCCCCTGACCCCACCCAGGAAGGCCAACTGTTTATTTCTCCTTTGCCAGTTAGTCAAGAGAAGAGGGAAGAGTTCTTTTCCCTCTTTCCTTTAGAAAGGAAACACAGTGTTTGGCTCAGTTTCAACCAACAAATGTAAATCTTTTTCTCTCTGAAATCCATAAAAGTGTGCCCTGCTTTAAAAAGCCACACATGCATAGTAACTTAGGAAAGTGACTGCTGTTTTTTGTTTTTTGTTTTTAATATTTTTATTTATTTATTTGAGAGAGAGAGAGAGATAGCGAGAGAGAGCATGAGCGGGGGGGGGGGGGGGGTAGAGGGAGAAGCAGACTCCCCACTGAGCAGGGAGCCCGACGCGGGGCTTGATCCCAGGACCCTGAGACCATGACCTGAGCCGAAGGCAGATGCTCAACCAAATGAGCTACCCAGGCGCCCCAGGAAAGTGACTGGCTTTAAGAAAATAATTTTTTGTTCCTTAAAAAAAGGAATAATTTTACAGTTCCTTTATTTTAAAAAAGAAGTCAAGCTTCTCTAAATCTATGTAATGACATTTCTCATCCTCACTGCCCAGAAGCATTACAGCAGTCTCCTAGTTGGCCCGTTTTCTGAAGGTACTCCCTCCTCTCCCATCTATCCCTCCCTGGCTGCCAGTGACTTTCTAAAACACAAGTGTGACTGGTTACTCCTGCCTGTTTAGACTCCTGTCACCACATCCAAATTCCCTTTCACGACCCTGTTACTGCCTCCCTCCCCACCTCTTCATCTTGCCACACCAAACTGCCCAAACTTTGTGCACTTATCCCTTCATCAAAAGCAATTGGTTACACCTGCAGTTTATATGCATGCCTTCAATGCCTTCATCAATCTACCTTAAAAACAAGAGTAAAGAATTTGCCTAATACAGATACCTCCGTAAGTGGAATTATACAATATTCGTCTTTTTGTGTTCAGCTTATTATAGTTCACATAATGTTTTCAAGGTTCATCCATGCTGCAGCATGTATCAAAATTTTATGCTCTGCACTGATTTTTATTTTTATTTTAAAAGATTTTATTTATTTACTTGAGAGAGAGAGAGAGCACGAGCTGAGGGAGAGGGAGAAGCAGACTCCTCTCTGAGCAGGAAGTCCTACATGGGGCTCGATCCCAGGACCCTGAATTCGTGACCTGAGCTGAAGGCTTAACCGACTGAGCCACCCAGGTGCCCCTCTGTACTGCTTATTAAAGTTAATCTGTTAGTGTGCTCACTTGGGAAGTACCTATACTAAAGTTAATCTGTTAGGGTCTTATATTTATTTTCTTATAACTTTTTTCACATGAAGGAATGTTTTCAATATATCCCCAAACTTAAGAGAATCCACTCAGACTTATACTAGTCAAATTAATTAGATCTAGATCAGCGGGTTGGGGGAAGGGGGAATGGGGAGTTATGTTTATTGGTACAGAGTTTCTATTTGGGATGATGAAAAAGTTCCGAAAACAGATAGTGGTGATGGTGGTATAACACGGCCAGTGGACTTACTGCAGCTGAACGATACACTTAAAAATGGCTAAAATGGCAAATCTTGTTACATACATTTCACCACAGGGGGAAAAAAAACTATAGGAGAAAAGAGCAATGCAAAGAAACAATGTAAAATTTTCTACAAGACAACTAGTCTGGACTCTTCAAAATGTCAATGTCATTAAAAAATCTAAAAACTGCAGAATTGCTCTAGATTTAAAGAGAATAGAGAGATCCAACAACCATGGGGGATAAAGGGACAAGAATAAATAGGGCAGTCAGGAACAGGGTTTTGATCTTTTTCTTTTTCATTTTAATCGAAAGCAGAGTAAGACCCACAGTCAAGCAGAGAGTGTCCTTTAATGGAGATACACAGGCTCTTTCCCAGTGGCTTCAGGATTTAGGAATTTAGAATTACCCACTCTCAAAATTCAAGGAAGGTAAGCATTCTGGGTGAGAAAAGGAAAGAAGCTCAGCCTCCATGCTACCAGGAAAGGGGTAATATAGCCCTACAGCCATCTTGGGAATGGGCTGGGGAACTTGGCTATTTTGATTCCATACTCTGGTTAATTGGTGACTGTAGCATACATGTCTAGACTATCAAATCTTAAAGAACTATAAAACAAATATATTTAACCCCAGTTCATCTAATTCTAACTGACTTAATTGACAGTATATGGAGTTTTTCAACATCTAAGTGCCTCAGAATACTTTTTATGAATGTTATTATCTTTGTACTGTAGATGCCCAGAAGAAATAGAAAGTTCCAACTTGAGTCAATTTCAGATAAACGAGATGTCCATTGTTAGGAATTTCAATTACCTGGCAGAAATTATTTTGTATGGTAGAATTTGTAGCTTAGAATAAGTGGCCAACCATTTGGGGAAATACAATCATATTTAATTGTCATGGAATTTCTGTGATTCTGAAGAACTATTTTACCTGTATTTAGCGGGGTGGGGGGGGGAAGAAGTAAAATACATGCTTGCATATGCAGAGGATGATGGCATAGTTTTTCAGGCATATGGTAATTAGCCACAAGTCTAATCAGCTACCTTGGGAATTCTAGCCCAAGCCTTGACCACGATGAGGGCTTAAGTGGAGAACAAAATTCACAAATTGTGGGAATACAGCTCGTGAGACCTCAGGTTCCATTTGAAAATTAGGCCGTCTAGGGACTGGAGGATCCCCAGGTAAACTGTGGACAAGAGAGGTAATCTAGGAAGTAAAGAGGATCCTATGATAGAGTCCTTTGGTGTTCTATGAGGGATTCTACCTAACTAGGTCCCCTCTGTTTCCACAGCAATTCTGGGTGCCATCAGATGACACACAGTCCCACTCTGGAGGGAAATTAGAGCACCACGAAATGTGCATTCTCTGTAAAGAGTGGCAAGTATGTTAACCAACTCCAAGGACTGTGGCAGAGCCAAGACTAAAACCACCATGGTTTTTGTGTCACCCTCCCTCACCAGATAGTGCTACAGTCAGATTCCACTGTATTCCATGCACTCATTAGTATGTGTTCAAAACTTAAACTTAATTGGGACTTCATCAAGATAAAAAGCTTCTGCACAGCAAAGGAAACAGTCAACAAAACCAAAAGAGAACAGACAGAATGAGAGAAGATATTTGCAAATGACATATCAGATAAAGGGCTAGTATCCAAAATCTATAAAGAACTTATTAAACTCAACTCCCAAAGAACAAATAATCCAATCAAGAAATGGGCAGAAGACATGAACAGACATTTCTCCAAAGAAGACATCCAAATGGCCAATAGACACTGAAAAAATGCTCCACATCACTTGGCATCAGGGAAATACAAATCAAAACCTCAATGAGATACCACCTCACACCAGTCAGAATGGCTAAAATTAACAAGTTAGGAAACAACAGATGTTGGTGAGGATACGGAGAAAGGGGAACCCTCTTACACTGCTGGTGGGAATGCAAGCTGGTGCAGCCACTCTGGAAAACAGTATGGAGGTTCCTCAAAAAGTCGAAAATAGAGCTACCATACGATCCAGCAATTGCACTACTGGGTATTTACCCCAAAGATACAAATGTAGGGATCTGAAGGGGTACATGCACCCCGATGTTTATAGCAGCAATGTCCACAATAGCCAAACTATGGAAAGAGCCCAGATGCCCATCCACAGATGAATGGATAAAGAAGATGGGGTGTGTATATATACACAATGGAATATTACTCAGCCATCAAAAAAGGAAATCTTGCCATTTGCAACGATGTGGATGGAACTAGAGGGTATTATGCTAAGCAAAATAAGTCAATCAAAGACAATTATCATATGATCTCACTGATATGTGAAATTTAAGAAACAAGGCAGAGGATCATAGGGGAAGAGAGGAAAAAATGAAACAAGATGAAACCAGACAGGGAGACAAACCATAAAAGACTCTTAATCATAGGAAACAAACTGAGGGTTGCCGGAGGGAAGGGGGGTGGAGGGATGGGGTAACTGGGTGATGGACACTGGGGAGGGTATGTGTTGTAATGAGCACTGGGTATTATATAAGACTGATGAATCACAGACCTGTATCCCTGAAACAAATAATACATTATATGTTAATTAATTGAATTTAAATAAAAATTTTAAAAAACCCTTAAACTTAAAACTTCTGGACAGTCTGTACAAAAGATATTCAGTGCTAAATTGAACTAGGACCTAGGGCTGCTCAGGGAAGCAAATGACTCACCAGTGATAGCCAAGTCCAATCCTCTAGTCAACTGTCACTTAAATCCTCTCCCCAAATCCCTCTTTTCTGTCTGTCTCTCTTTCTCTCTTTCTCAAACACACACACACACACACACGCGCACACACACACACACACACAGAGGCAGGGCACAGAAAATGATTAGGAGTCAACTAAACAAATTGTTTAGTCAGTTTCTTTGTTACAAAATTATGAAGAACAATTGCCTTTGCCTCTACGGGATCTAAAATAAATGTATTATAACAGTTATTAGAAAACTTAATGTTTTTAATATATAAACCGCTGAAAAAAATGAACAAAAAGAGGTTTTGGGATTTTTTAGTAAGAAAAATTATGTGATCAAAGTCTTTGTGAATTAATACTAGCAGTACTATGGGCCAAATCATAAAAGGATTAAATTAGGTATTATTGTGGTGACCTATTGTAAAGGGTTTTAAGCCAGCAGAACTACAGTTAAAAACCTGGTAACTTCCTTTCCTCTATAAACTCAGGTCCACAAAACCATAAATCCTCAAGCAGTCCTAACATACTCATGCTTCCTGCACATTCAGGGTCAGGAGCTCATGAAAGTCCACTGCTTGAATGTGACAGAAAAGACATCAGTGAATATGATAAGCAGTAGCCTGAGACTTTGTAACTTACTTAACCTCCTACACCCTCTCAGACAGTCTACTAGCTTATAAAAAGGCCTTGACTTTTTAAGAAGTTGCTAACACAATTCCAGATTTCCCTTTTGAGGAAAGCACCAAAAATTCTTAATTGTTGCTGAAAGAGGGAGAAGGCAAAAGAGAAAAGTCAATGGGATGATTTATGATGATTAGACGTTCATGAGAAGACCAGCCAGACTGTTACTCCTGGGCAAGATGGTGAAGTAATTCCCCTATTGGGAAGGGGTACAGTGAGTATAATTTGCATTAAAAGACCATTAAGTTTCATTCCAATTGCAGGATTCTATAAATCCTTTGGAAAGTGTAAGAGGAAGTTTAAAATAATCTGTTAAAAGGAATCAGTATGGGGGCGCCTGGCTGGCTCGGCTGGTGAGCATGCAACTCTTGATCTCAGGGTTGTGGGTTCGAGCCCCAAGTTGGGGGTAGAGATTACTTAAAAAATAAAATCTTAAAAAAAAAAAAAAAAGGAACTAGCATGCTTGACTTTGTAGACTGAAATGACCATATACTGTTCTAGCGAAGTAGGTAACCAGATTTCTCAGAGATCCAATATTTTAGCTCTTTAAAAAGGAAGTATCTAAAACTTTCTCTTTTTTGATTCATATTCAGTTTTTGGCAAAGGGCTCCTTTTACCAGAATAGCGGTAAATAGGAGAACTATTTGAACTGAAGACAAAAAAAAATCTAATAATAATTTGGGGAAAAAATTGATATTTTTCTTTGCCAAAAACTTCTTCAGGAAATTAAAAAGAAAATAAAAAATGCTTACAGGAAAAGTGTGACCACTCTTATCAAGGTTTGTATACAATTTCCTACAAATAATACCACCTTTCCCATCCACCATCCCCCTCCTTAATTCATTTTGTGACATGACAAAGAAATAGTTTGAGCTCTGGTGTGACCAAAACTTCTCCATGTGCTTCACTTAACACTATCTCTTCCCCATCCAAGTTATTTTATTTAATGAAGTCTAATAAAGTTTTCAAAGGTACACCCCAAACATTCATCACAGTGTTTTTAGCGGGAAGCTTTCCCCAAACCACCACCACGGCTTAAGTTCATGTATCCTAAGCATCTCATTTTAAGCCTTACCACTCCCACAGGAAGTGGGCATTGTTATCCCCATTTTTCAAATCCATAAACTGAGAAGTTGATGAGTCCCCTGGCCTGCATCTCACAGGTAGGGAGTGATATTTTTGACATAGGCTCTACAAGTTTAAATCTTTTTTCTTAAAATGTCACTTTGTAATTGTCAATTCACCAATAGCAAAATTTACACTTTATGTATAGATTTCAGTTCAATGAATTTTGGACAAGATACGCCCTTTCAGGCAAATTCTAGGAAAATGGGTCTTAGGAATAGACTTCTAGCCTTTCCCTCTCAGTGTCAACCTCATTGTAGACTCTGACCAAAAACACCTCCTCCAGGAAGGGTCATTTTGGAAACTTCACCATTGCGGCTCACTTGTTGCTCCTCAAAAGAATTCGCTTACATATAAATGCCCTTGGGGGGGGGGGGGACTGGCGGATAAAGACTTTCTTCACCAGGTCAGCTGACTCCTGGTTGACAGTCAGCTCTTCTGGTGAAGGGCTGGGAGCTGGACACACCTGCAAAGGCCTGCAAAGGGGGGAATGATCTGCCTCACAGTTTTGCTTAGTACCGCTGGCCTCAACCAGGGCTGTGCTGAGCCTCATGATAAAGTTTGAGACCTCTCTCCCAAAAACAACTGCTGTACGGGGAAAGGTGGAGTAGATCCCAGACACATGGATTAAGTCCTCAGAAGGCCAGAACATTTATGTGTGCCAAAGTACAAACATGCATTTGGATTCACGACGGTGAGATTTTGAGAGGTAAGGCTGAGTCTTTGTGAACCAAAAATCTGCACACCAACTTCCAGCTTTTTAAGATCTAAACAGAATAAGAACTGAAAGGATTTTCTTTAATGTTTTTATTCTGCTGTGATGAAGGTTCCAGTTAACAAAACCAAACTGTGTTTCTACAGAAGTGATTAGTTACTCTTTACAAGGCCCTCAACTCATTATCTGTAATTAAGACTAACCAGGGTACAAACACATATTTAGACATCATAATTTGAGCCAAGATAAATGATACACATAAACTCGATGCAACACAAGTTATGATCCGAGTATATAAATGTTTGCCTTGTGTGGTGTATGGTAAACACAAAATCATCTTTGTAAAGGCAAAGAGAGCCACATGCCTAGTCACCCACACCTATGCCATCCTTCCAGCATCTCTTCAACCCATTTTCAAATAATTGTTTCTTTAGTTTTCCAAAGAGCACACAAATCTGTCCCCCTCCTTCCCTCCTCCCTTCCTTCCTACCTGGGCCTTCTTCATTTTTTTCCCTCCTCAGCCCAAGTCTAGAGCACAGCAGGTGCTCAGCAATCAGCAAATTCACCAGAAGCATTTGTTGCTGACAGCTGGCTTCTTTTTCCTGGCCCACTCCATCCCATATTCTGTCCTCCAACTATAAGAACATGTGCTTATTGAAGACACTGACTGGTCTTCAACCAAGCCAATTTCTTTGACTCTAATTTATGCTCATCAGCTCAATGCAATAGGCTGCTGACTGAAAAATATAGAAGATATTTCCTAGCACAGTAGCCACTACACACATTTCCTGTGATTAGATGTCGTGACTCATGTAAAGGTGGTGTTTCCCCCCTTAACACAAGAAGTACATCAGCACGCCTTGACTTACTGAAGAAAGAGTTTCACAATGAACACAAAAATTCAAGCCAGAAGCTATGAGTCCTCAATGTCTGGGAATGAGTGATAAACCAACATTTTACTTCTGAAAAGAAGGAATTATTCCCAGCAGTTATAGAACACTTTGATCTTATTCATTATAGTCATGATGATGATTGAGAAAATTAAATGCATCTCTACTATAGCCCTGAATCCCAATAAGCAGAGAAAGGTAGGAGAGGGTTAGCCAAATCACATACCCCTCCCTCACAAAGGAACTCCTTCCCTTTGCTGTGCACATCAAGTAGTATTCACCATCTCACACAAGAGTAACATCTCACCTATACTGGATTGTAAACAACCTAAGCCACACATACCCAAATGTTCTGACAGGAGATTAAATATAGGACATTTTATCTGATTTTGGAGAACAGGATGATTTCTAAGATTAAACTTAAAACTTTTCCAAATTCATTGAGCAAATGTTCCCTAAACACCTGTTATATGCCAAGCACTTGGCTTAGGTTCTGGGGTATATTAGTAAACAAAACAAAAAGGTCCTCAGGCTGCTTATATTCTAGGGAGTAAAAAAGACAGGACAATATTGACTTCAGCAACCCTTAGAACTCTCAACTTAATGTCAATAGGACAAAAGAAAGTACTTCAGAGTTGGTGCCTTGATCTAATTAAACACTGAAGGAAAAAGGCTATCCCTGCTTTTTGCTAGCCTAAATTAGGTTTTGGCTAGAAGTGAACCAAATATCTTTAAACACCTATTTCTGCACAGTATTCTTATAATGTAATTGCAGCTAGCAAATAGCATCGCAGAGTCCTTGTTTCCAAGGGCCATGGAGAAGTTAAGGTTGTGGTAGATACTCCCAGGTGTAATGTGGGACACGTGCATTGCCACAAAGGGGTTTTGGAGAAGCTTTCCTCCCTACCCAGGGCCTGTCCTTGGCACTGGACCCCCTAAGGCTTTCTCTGCTATACAAAGGGGTACTCTGGAGAGAATAGAAAAGACCATGGGAAAAGTTATTTATCAAAATTGGGAAAGGAGTCAAAAAAACAACTTTTCACACAATGCCAATGGAAAGATAAGAGCAGTTCACCGGATGCAAAGAAAAAAAATCAGTGACCAACTGGTATCTCATAAGGTGCAATGAAAAAAGAGAGAAAAATCACTAGCTCTTAATGTTACATGATTTGAGTACAATGCAATTCACTTTTAAAAAAGATTTCATTTATTTATTTTAGAGAGCGAGAGAGAAAGAGAGCGAGCACAGGCAGGGCGGGGCAGGAGGAAAGGAAGAGAAAGAATCTCAAGCCGGCTCCGCACTGAGCGTGGAGCCCGACACAGGGCTTGATCTCACAACCCTGAGACCACGACCTGAACTGAAATCAAGAGTCCAATTCTTGACTGACTGAGCTACCCAGGCGCCCTGATATTTGCTTTCTAAAACCTCAAACAGTCAACTTTAAAAACATGAATGAACCGGGGAAAGAGTATATAAATTGTTCTTATTTTTAAAAAGGATTTATCATCTAGGGGTACCTGGGTGGTGCAGTTGATTAAGCAGCTGACTCTTGGTTTTGGCTCAGATCATGATCTCAGGGTTGTGAGATCAAGCCCACGTTCAGGGAGAGTTGCACTATCTCATAATTCCTTGGGGTTTGGCAAGGGACAATTAAGAGGAGAGGGCAGTTGCACTCAGCAGAGAGTTTGCTTAAGACTCTCTCTCCCTCTCCCTCCACCCCCCACCCCCATTCTCTCTTTCTCTCTCTCTAAAATAAATATTTTTTTTTTTTAAAAAAAGGATTCATCTTCTTAATGAGGATTCATTTTATGATCCCTTTACATCAATTCTGAAATGAAGCAAATAAGCAGGGAGATAACTTCAGATATGCAAATTTGATTTATAACCAATTTTGGAAGACTAGACTTTTACACAGAGAAGTTTTCCCAGGGTACTAAGAGAAATGCAAGGTTCATGAACTGTACCTTCTGCAACTATGCACATCCTACCCCTACTGCTATACATCCACAGCTTCTAACCTGGTGGCATGTACACAGCAGGCACTCCATAAATTTGATGAATGAATCAATGTACATGACAGGGTTAACATCTCTGGCGCTTAAACACAGAATTCCTTCCAGCTGCTGATTCACAGCCTCTTCTGAGTTCCCTGTCTGTAAGACTGTAAACAGAGCATCTGTCTCAGTTGGTTCCTGACTTTTCATCACTTCCTCTTAAGCCAGCACCATTGGCTGGGTGGGCCCCAGCACAATCCATCAATGGGAAGTTGCAGAGAGAAGTCAACGCCTGGCCTGAATAAAGGTGAACAACCTACCTGGCTCAGCAGGTGGCCATAAGAGGTCCTGCTACCACAGCTTCAAATTCCTTTTCCCATCTCTTTCCCCTCCCCTGGATGCAGCACAGGGCTGCCCCCTACTTCGGGAAGCTCCTTCTCTTTTTGCCTGGGGCCAGGTCCTCAGCAACATGATTGGGGGAGGGAGGAGGGTTCAGCGCTGCCCTCCCCTCTGCTGTTCATAGAGTCCCAGTCTCCTTAGTTTTGTGATGAGCAACTGCCCTCTCCTCTTAATTGTCCCTTGCCAAACCCCAAGGAATTATGAGATAGTACCCTGTAAACTGCAGTGCTCCCTACAAATGTGGGCAGGATTATTTTGATAGACGCACAGCAACCTCAAATGCGCTTGCATCTCTCATTCCCAGCTTTGGTTCTGATGTACCCAGGAGAGCTGGTTTTCCTATGAAATGTGAGTGAATCTGACTTCATCTGATGAGTCACAACCATGTCATTCAATAGAAGGCACTGCATGGAGGCAGCACTGAACCAAGGAAGATGCTACTGAAATTATGTGGAGCCACCTGAGGAGTCAGGCTAAAAATCCATTTCAGGATAATTTTAGAAGCTGAGGAGTACAACTGGCAAACTGAAGGATTATGCTTCTTCATTTAAGAGCACCTTGATTATTATGCTTAAGTGAGAGTACTTTTGTTCCTTGATGGTAAATAGAGAACTTGTAATATCCACTAGAAACTTGTGGAAATGCAAACACTTTATCAAATGTCTGTAAGCAAAAGAAAAGGCCCTGATTTCTTAAGAGAAATACGATTTAAGAAAAAATATAAATTTAAATCTATTCCCTGGATTTTCTAACTCTGTGATTCTCCCCACCCCTAATAAAACATTCCGTTACCAAAGGTTACCATTATTTCAACAACAGGGCAGCAGAGTGGAAGGCATGCCCAGCTGAGTATGAATCCCGCTCCCCTTTGGACACGTTGTCAGACAGATGTTGAGGCCAGTCCTTTAACCTCTCTGGTTAATGCCTCAGAACTGGAGGCAGTTAGACAAGATGACAGACCAAATGCTTTCCCAAACTAAAATTCACTTCATTTTAGCAGCAAAACAAAACTGTCACAAAGAGAAGGTTAAGAAGCAGAAGAGGTATCTCCATGGACCTAAGCTACAAAGAGAACTGGAAAAACAAAAACAAAAACAAAAAAACCAATTCAGCAAAGCTTGCATATTGTTTTGAACAAACCAATAAATAAGATAGATGACACAGTCCATAGTATTTTATTTTTTTTTATTTTTTTATTTTTTATTTTTAGACTTTATTTATTTATTTGACAGAGAGACAGCGAGAGAGGGAACACAAGCAGGGGGAGTGGGAGAGGGAGAAGCAGGCTTCCCGCGGAGCAGGGAGCCCGATGCGGGGCTTGATCCCAGGACCCTGGGATCACGACCTGAGCCGAAGGCAGACGCTTAACGACTGAGCCACCCAGGCGCCCCTCCATAGTATTTTATAATAGGATGGCTTACAATCCAAAAATAGTGGGTTTTTCCCATTTTTAAAATTTAAATTCAATTAACATATAATGTATAATTGGTTTCAGAGGTAGAGGTCAGTGATTCCTCAGTCTTATATAATACCCTGTGCTCATTACATCACATGCCCTCCTTAATGCTCATCACCCAGTTACCCCATCCCTCTACCTCCTTCCCCTCTAGCAACCCTCAGGTTTGTTTCCTATGCTTAAGGGTCTCTTATAGTTTGTCTCCCTCTCTGTTTTGTCTTTATTTTTCCCTCTCTTCTCTTATGATCCTGTTTTGTTTCTTGAATTCCACATGAGATTATATAATTGTCTTTCTCTGATTGATTTATTTTGCTTAGCATAATACCTTCTAGTTCCACCTACATCACTGCAAATGGTAAGATTTCATTTTTTTGATGGCTGAGTAGTATTCCAAAAATAGTGGGTTTTGACTCTATTTGTATCATGACCCATCCCAACAGCCACAATTTATCCCATTTATTCCCTTTTCTACCTGATTACAGAAGCTTTATGTTTACACCTTCACTACCGTCAGGGTTACTCTTGCACAATCTCTGGTACCTGGATTTTGAAGGTGTGATGTTATTTCATGAAATTTACTACGAATGGAGGGTATGGCACAGCTAAGTAGGAGCTCGTCCAACATCCTATAGGTATATGTAGGTCTTGGCATGGGACTGTGAATAAGGAGACTATAATTGCCTCCAAGGAATTCCACTGATGTCAGAAATCACCAGATCAAAGCCTATGTTTCCACTACACAGAAACAGCTCTGGCACATAATTCAGATGTTGGTTAATTAGTATTGTAGTGATACTCTTCTTGTTATTGCAACTTTGATCTAAATAGTTCTTTAAAGCCCACATTCATATTTTTAAAGTAACATGCTCTAGCAGTAAGTGAAACTTAAGGCATAGCATATTTATTCAAAAAGCAGCAATGTTCAGCCTGATTTGATGAAAATACCACTAGATAAGTGTCCAAGGCTCTTTCCAGCAACAAGGGTCTAGGTAACAGGTGATTAAGAAAGACTTCAAAGGCAGGGGTCAGAGGGTGGAAGGGTGTGGGGAGACATCAGGAGGAAAGTGTTCATAGGATAGAATTCTTCTCAGTGACTTCTATACAGTGGTCCTGCAGATTTCAGCAAATCTGAACATTTACACCTACCACTTAACTGGTTTCTTTCAAACAAATGTACTTTTGTTTTTTTCTAAAGATTTTATTTGAGAGAGAGACAGGGAGAGCACAAAGGGAGAGAGAGAGGGTGAAGCAGACTCCCCTGAGCAGGGAGCCCTATGTGGGGCTTGTCCCAGGACCCCAGGATCGAGACCTGAGCAGACACTTAACCAACTGAGCCACCCAGGTGCCCCAAATACTATATTGTCTTTGCACAAAGTTCAAAAGATACCAAAAGGTATAGTATAACAATTCCCTTCTGTACTTATGCCCTCTTATTCTTGATACTAGTTTTAAAAAAAAAATCATTCCAGAGTATTCTATACATAAGCATGTATGTATATATTCTCCCCACCAAATAAAAATGTTAGTGCTCTGTTTATGTTTTCACTTGAAGATTATTTCATACTCATACACGTAGAGTTGTATTATTCTTTTTGATAAGTGCATAATACTCAATTTTATGAAAGTACCATAATTAATTTAACTGGTCTCCTTTCTTTTTCTTAAAGATTTTATTTATTCATTTAAGAAAGAGAGAGAGAGATAGAGCACATGCAGGGGGAGACACAGGGAGAGAGGGAAAAGCAGACTCCCCGCTGAGCAGGGAGCCTGATGCGGGACTCGATCCCAGGACCCTGGGATCATGACCTGAGCTGAAGGTAGACGCTTAACCGTCTGAGCCACTCAGGTGCCCCATGGTCTCCTGATGGACATATAATGTTTCTATTCTTTTGCTATTTCAAAACAAACCAACAAAAACCCAAATGCTGTAATATCTATCTATCTATCTATCTATCTATCTATCTATCTACTAATTTTGCACATGTGTGGCTATATCTTGGAAGATGAGCCCCTAGAAGTGGAATCACTGGGTTAAAGGGCTTGCATTTATAATGTTAAAATACAAATGCAACATAATGTTGTTTCTCCACACATCTGAAAACATAGTTATCAAATTTTTTATTTCTGCCTATTCACAGGTGAAAAGTATTATCTTACTTGTATTTTAATTACAAATGAGGTTGATCATTCTTCATATGTTCAAGAACCTCCCTCACTTCACCCACCCTGGGAAACTTGACGTAATTCTTTTTTTTAAATTAAGATTTATTTATTTATGGGGGGGCAGAGGGAGAGAATCTTCAAACAGACTCCCCACTAAGCATGGAGCCTGACGCGGGGCTCGATCTCATGACCCCTGAGATCATGACCTGAGCTAAAACCAAGAGTTGGGGCGTTTAACCAACTAAGCCACCCAGGTGCCCCAGAAACTTGACAGAATTCTTCCCCACTTTTCTTCAGTATTCTAGGAGGTGACTTCTGGATTTGATTAATCTCACTAATTTCATTTATTTGACAAACACTTGCTGAGTTATTTACTATGCTGGACACCAGAGAGACAGGTGAAAAGCCTGTCCTCTCCCAGGAGGAACTCACAGTCTGGTTGGGAAGACAGTCACATACACAGTGAGTGCACCCTATAGCCAAGACAGGCCTGTGTCACCCTGGAGGGTGCCAGGGTGGAACCCAGCAAAGGCCCCCAGAGACACCTCAGCCGAGTCCTGAGCAGTAGGAGACAGAATGGGCCAGGTGAACAAAGGTAAGGGGTCCAGAAGCAAGGTCAAAAGTGGAGAAGAGTCCAGAAAGGCCTTCCATGTCAAGGGAATGAGGTACATAAAAGCATGGTGGCCAGGTCATTTAGTTTGAGAGGAGCAAAGAATGCTTCCAGGGAAGGTCAAGAGAGCAGGCTGGAGAGGTTGGCAGGAACTGGATCAAGAAAAGCTTCCTATTTCCTGAGTTGAGCCATGAAAATGTTAAATCTTTCACCAAGACCCGGAAACAAAACATCAGGCCCTTTGCAGGGTCAGTTGAACACCAGGTGAAACACTGGAGACACATAAACATAGCCATCAGCATTAACCTTCTTTTCAGAACCTGTTTTCTTCTTTCTTCTTCTTCTTCTTTTTTTTTTTTTTTTAAGATTTTATTCATTTATTTGACAGCAAGAGAGACAGACAGAGAGCACAAGCAGGGGGAGCAGCAGAGGGAGAGGGAGAAGCAGGCTCTCCACTGAGCAGGGAGCCCAATGCGGGGCTCGATCCCAGGACCCTGAGATCACGACCTGAGCTGAAGGCAGAAGCTTAACAGACTGAGCCACCCAGGCGCCCCTCTTCTTTCTTCTTACTGACTTCCTTCCTCAGAGAAAAGAGCCTTGTGGCTCTGAAAATTTGGGTATGAGCATAATTCTACCCTTTCCTGTGGCTGTGTGCACACCACTATTGGGGAAGTCCGCTGACTATCCCTCATTTCTCCTTGACATGGGGCTGCCAGGTACATTTAACCAACAAATTAAGTGCCTCTTTAACTTAAAACAAAAGCATCTCACCAACTACCACTGTAATACTCTTTTGTCTCCAGCAGGTATTTACCACACCTATTGAAGAGTACAACAGATAAATCCATTAAAAATACTAAGAGTGTCTTAGGTTAGTGAAAGCCATGATTAAACAACATGATTGATTTTTTTTAAACAAATGCACAAGAACTTCTATTTTTTTTTAAATCCATGTAAATAATGCCTCCATCAAAGTAAGGCCCACAGAAGACTATTTACTTATTCCAATAATGATTCTTCTGCCCAACATATTTTTGGATTTTTAAAATTGATATCTTCTCTTCAGCAGCTATCTAATAAACACTGATCTAGCTGATCTGCCTTTGGTCTGTAGTACAATCTTACAAACCTGCTGTGTGCTGAAGCAGAATATGCCTCTATTCCTTCCTCTCTTTCTATATTCAACAGAAACAAAACTCAGAGGTCTCTCCTTATGCCTCTGCTAATAGCACAGAGCACAGATCTCTAGGGAGTAGGCTGCCTTACTATGTAGGGTTCCTTAGATGCCAGGACTGGGAGGCTGGCCACCATATCCATGCCATCAACCTATCCTCATGGGGGATTCACCTCCTACTTTCCTTCAGGGAGGGTGGAGAGGAGCAGCACCAGGGAGAACACCGTTGGCTGTCCTGAGCTCCCTGGTCTGGTTAAAGAGAGGGTATTGACTCAGTCAGTCTGGTGCATGGGGAAGCCAACCCCAACAGTGCTGGCTGTTCCTCAGGATGGGGGCGGGGGACGTTCTTCATTTCCAGGTATTGTGTGGTGAACATTAGGTGCCAGGATCAAAATTTCACCTTCACTGGGGGGAGGGTGCCTATCCTGGCAAGGTCAGTACTCCCACAGCCTTCTTTGTCGCACTTACCACAACCCTCTGTTTACATCTCTACTGCCCAGCCAGACTCTGCTCCCTGTGATTTCTTCATCCCACCATCTAGCACTTTCCATGCTCGAGGGATGACTGTAAACAAGTGAGCAGATAGCAGGAGTAGCTGCCCTGTAAGCCCATGTCATCGGGCCTCTCAATTCATCCCATTTTGGTCAGGCCAGGTCACTGGAATGAGGAGAGGCCCCTCTGTCTCTGACCAGGTTCCTTGCAGCCCTTTGAGGGCCAGAGAGCCCTGAGAGAAAGCTCATTCCCTCAGGGCTTGAGACCCCAGTTTATTTGGAGGTCATAGGCAGAGAGGGAGGCACCAGGACTGCTGAGCATGAGGCCACCACCTCGATATGTGACTGTGGCAGGCTACTTCATTTCTTGGGGCCAGATGGCCTTTTTCTACAAACCTGCTCAGTGTCAAGGATTCTCCAGTCCTGCCTGCCGCCTTCCCTCAAGGACACAACAGATGTCTCTTCCACCCATAGAAATCTGTACAAGAACTAAGTTGTCCAGGCAAAATAAAACAAAACAAAACAAAACAAAAAAACAACCTTTGAAGGAAGAATTTCTATGCTGTGAGTGGTTTATTCTGAGAATAGGACTCAGAGAAGTCTTAGAAATCTTCATTCAATGACACAGATAGACAGACTTTAATCTGTGAGCCAAGAAAAATGGTTTGTAAAGGCTAGAAGAAAAGAACCCCATGGCTAAGAACTTGTAAAAACATCTGTAACAAACAAAAGTTCTAAAGGGAAGACTGTGAATCAGCAGGATCACAGGAGGTGGAGAGTGAGCTTTGAAATGGCAGAGAATTAACCGGCTAAAGGGCAAATGGTGCAGAATGGGACTGTGGGAGGTGACACACACAGACCCAAGCAGCACCCGCCGCGGACAAGTAGACACATTTTCATCCCGGGCCCACACCAATGGCCACAGCCTCATCTACCATACCAGTATTTTCCACATGGGAAGGAGGGACTACTGAGATTCATTAGAGATTGTAAGGCCAAAAGCTCCGGTCTTGGGAGGTAGAAAAGGAAGTGAGAATGAACAGGAATTACATTTTCCATTCCTTTCACTGACAGTTTCACACAAGTTGTAAATGCAAAGGGGTGATGTAGATAGAAGGCTCCCACTATAGTCTCTGCCTTCCAGGAACCAGTCCGGGAGGCAAGGAAGACAGGACACCAAAACCTACCATCTGAGGTACTGTCAGGGATAAAACCGGTGCAGCCTTCACTGCTGCAAAGCGTTTTTACACACGCCCCCTCATTTGAGTCTCACACTGGCCAGCAGGCCGGCAGAGAATGTAAGTAACTTGCCCAAGGTCCCTCAGCTGTGATGGGATAGGGTCAGTTATAGAAATTTCACAGATAATACTGTAAGAACTATAAGAGAGATTGTGGACTCACAGGCATTCCAAGGACAACAACAGTGCCTATGTGAGGGACAGGCATTGTGTTGGGTACCCTACGAACACTAGACACAGTGCCTAAAAGAGCCCCACACTGCCACTGACCCAGACAGTCAATACCTGGCTCCTATCTTGCATGAATGAAGGTGAAGTATTAACTGCTTGCACTTTGCACTTGGGGAATCTAAGGTGAAGCCAGGAATCTGAACATAGATCTGACGCCCACATCACTAGTCCTTCCATTCTGGTAGTGTTTTTAAGTGGCACACGAGACATACATAGTTCCATGTGATGACTGCAGGAGATGAGCAAATTCAGCAATAAAAAACAATGTATCACATTTCACTTATTTTCTAATATTTCTTTGTACATCAAGGAAAAAGTCTCAGGCTGTGGCTGGACAGTTTTTAATACCTCACCAATACTAATCCTTCTCCCTCTTTAAAAAAGGAGATCATGTTGAAAGGAGAACCTTTCAACAAGCAACAGTACCTAAAATTTAATAACACTTTGTTCACAGTATATTTTTTATGGTTACTTTCTATTTATTGCAAATGGTACTGGTTTTCCATTTACATAAATGATATAAAGTTTCTTTTTAAATTAAACTTACATTAAATTTTTTTGTTTAAGTAAGCTCTACACCCAACGTGGGGCTTGAATCATGACCCCAAGATCAAGAGTAGCATACTTTACCGACGGAGCCAGCCAAGTGCCTCTGAGTTAAGTTTTTTAAAGGGGGAATCACTTTAAAGGGCAATAAAAAAGTTAATGGTTCAGGTGGTGAAGATATGGCAGAAAACATGGAAGCAGTACACTGATGGCTGAAATTTGGGACATGCTGTTCTACGTCACACTGGCCCTCAGAATACAAGTGCTTCTCCCCAGTTCCAAATTAGTACTCCTTCATGGGCAGAGTAAATAGAACAAGTAGTATTCTCTAGAACTCTCAACTCTGAGGCTGCAGGATTCCCAGCTGGACATGTCCCAGACATGATCTCTTGCATTGACTACATGAATGAATATCACATATTTAGGCTGGCAGTTACATGAACAGGTGTGAGAAGTGGATATTAACAAGTGTTTGACTAGAGTAGGGGATCACCAAACTTGGCTGGTTGGCTACATCTAGGCTGAAGACTGTTTTTGTAAATAAAGTTTTATAGAAATGTATTGTTTACACACATATTGTCACTACAATGTCAGCATTGAGTAGCTATGACAGACTTATGCCACAAAGCCCAATACATTTACTTTCTGACTCTTCATCAAAAAAACCCACAAACAAACAAACAAACAAAAACAAACAAAAATCCTGACCCTTGCACTTGGGAGGGTAGGTATTGTATATCAGAGCCAATGGAGAACGTGAGTGTAGTTCAAGAGTCAAAGCAATAACTCTGCCAGAAATTAGGTCAGAAACTGCCCCCTGGAACTGGCAGATAGATAGGAAGGAAGAAATCTGAATGGAAAACTGAAGCAGGAAGAGGGGAAGAGCAAAGCCATGATGAAAACTTGACAAGCAGGGAAGATGAACAAGGGGCAAGGTCACACCAGAGATAATGGTTTTGCATCTTTTGGAGTCAAAAACCACCTCTGTGATGAGCTGTTCTGGGCTTCCCAGACCTTCCCAAGTTGCTGCCCTTTGCAACGTAAAGGAGCCACATCCTTGGGAAACCAGGGACCCCAATCGTGCCTTGGCAGGTGGTATTGCGTGTGAACCATGATGATTGTGATGGTCACACATGACCTTGGGTGGGGAGAGGAAATAACAGCCTGTATTTGGGCAAGGGGCAACTGGGTACACCTAATGAGGAGACAGATGAATACTAATTTGGGATAAGTGCAGAGGCCTTATTTCTGTGGGTGAGGAGTTTGCACTAATATGGGAGGCTATGGGAGATCAACTACAGGCATTTGAGCAGGGCAGTCATTTGTAATTCCAGTTATTTGTGAGGCAGAGAGTGGGGGATGACAAGGCTCTACAAAACAGTAAAATACTACCTATCTTCGGGTGACAATAATATAAAAGACAAAACGGATCAGGTCTGCTAGAATAAAAGTCTTAATAATATGTCTACACTGGTGCCTCATCTCCTTGCAAGGACATTTCTATGAGTTAAACAGAAAAAGACAGTGATGACTTTGGAGTGACCAGGAGCGCTGACTGGGGTATAAAGGCTGGAGTACAAATAAGTGGGCTCTGTTAGAGACAAATTCAAATGAGAGAAGCAAGCTGTACTGGATCCAAGAGCCACTAGGGCATAAACTTGCAGGGGCTAGGCTGGTGGGGAAGGCGGTAATTTGTAGTTCTGCCAATTTCCGTGGTGCAAATACTCTTAGCATAGCTCATTTAAATCCACTAACATGACGTCACCAAGTGGAAGTTGGAAAGAGATGCTCATAATTGGCTCTGGTGAGCAGAACGAGCCTTCTCCAGCAAACCACCAGAAATTTAGCATGTTGTTCACAGCAGCTCTTACCTAGATGATGTGAGAGGACACAGACAGGTCTCTCAGAAGGCATGCTGCTGAAGCTGCTTCACCCACCCCATTTTTGAGACTGAGATCTTTCAGGTGATATTCACAAAAGGGTTCTGAGGAACCTAACTTTCAAATCTCAGAATAACTTCATTTTGCATAAAGGGAAACCAGCTTAGAACTACAGAACTGCTCACCCTGGACTACGTGCCAGGGCTGGGAGCATGTTCTGCATGGTCAGAAGCTAATTCTGAAACCAAACTGTAGACTGAGAAGGTAGTCTAGAGTCAAGCCACATCAAAGCGCAGCTGGTACAGGGATGGCAAATCACTCCCAGGGTAGTCTCGTTAAGGAAAAGAAAGTTCACCTACAACATCGATAAGCTGTATGTGTATGCGTACACACATGTACACACACACACACACACACACACGTGCATATGGAAGTGAGCAGAGGCCACAAAGCATTCCCAAATGCCACTTCCTATGTACCATGTACTATCAAGAGAGCAAAATAGCCCAGGTATCTTATTTGAAATAAAAAATTAATGTGTAAATTTTAACCAGTTAATATCACATCTGAAAGGATAGGCTCATACTCTTCTCCTTCCAAGTGGGTTTTTTTTTTGTCTCTTATTTAATTTTGTTACCTGCTCACCTCAGCTAATGAACAATACATTTTATTGGAGATGAATTCTTTCTCTAAAAACTATACTTTCATGCTGGTTTCCTTCCCACTAATAAAATGCTGTCTGACAATCAAAACCTCAGGGCATGGGATGCCTGGGTGGCTCAGTTGGTTAAGAATCTGCCTTCGGCTCAGGTCATGATCCCAGGGTCCTGGGATTGAGTCCCACATCAGGCTCCTTGCTCAGCAGGGAGCCTGCTTCTCTCTCTGCCCGCTCCCTACTTGTGCTCTCTCTCTTTCTGACAAATAAATAAAATCTTTTAAAACAACAACAACAACAACAAAACAAAAACCTTGGGAGCGTCTGGGTAGCTCAGCTGGTTGAGCATCTGACTCTTGATTTTGGCTCAGGTCATGATCTCAGCATCGTGAGATCAAGCCCCACATCGGGCTCTGTGCTGGGTGTGGAGCCTACTTAAGATTCTCTCTTTCCTTGCCCTCTGCCCCTCCCCACTCCTTGCTTTCTCTCTCCTCTCACTCTCTCTCACACACACACAAAAAAATCAAAACCTCAAGTAGGTCTCTCATGTACCTGACCAGGTACATCTTCCTCCCTGTCTGTCCACCACCCCCCTCACCTTCATGTGAAAAGACATAAACACCCACCTTGTGAGTTCCCTGTCATCAGGACCAACAGACCCTGGGGAGAATTTACCCATGTTAGCTTCCTTCCTGACTCTTCCTGCTTACAAAGAATGCCCCTTTGGCAAGTCAGGGCAGTCTTTCAGTCTATTTGTGAGGCGCTTTTCTTCTGGGTGGCAGATAATGCCTTCTATTTACCAACCATTCACTCACCACTAACCAGCCTCCTTGGCAGCCCTTAGAAACTTCCAGGTGGCAGTGTTTGTTTATCCCCATTTTGTAGGGGGCGAAACTGAGGCACAAGAAGAGGAAATCACTGTCAGGACATGCCACAGGAGCAAGATACAAGATAAGAGTAATGCAGCTTCACGGGTTATTTTCAAAAACTAAAGAAGGGATTGTAATAAGAACTGAATCACTTCTTATTACACTACCACCTTCCTTTACCACTTCCTTCACACTTCACCTTGAAATGAAACTTGAATGAGAGGCAACACTGACAGATTTAAGTTTTCAATTTTATGCCATTTTGTGCTTTCTGGAGGAGGTATACTGAGCTTGGAAATAGGTAACACAGTGGGAGGGTGGAGAAGAGAAGTAAAGTAAGAGGCTTGTATGATCCAGACTGGGATAATCAAACTAAGAATGATCAGTCTGGTGGAGGCTACACAGAGACTCCAGGAAATGACCCTCAGCTGTACTCAATGTAAGTTCACTGGAAAATTATGTGGCCTCTTTACATCAGGGCTGGTTGAGTGGAGACTTCAGGCCCTGTGCTGTGTAATTATGTAAATACAGCAGACCCTTGAACAACAAGGGGTTAAGGGTGCTGAACCCCCACCCCATACAGTCAAAAATCTGCTTATAACTTCTTTTTTAAAATATTTATTTATTTGAGGGGCACCTGGGTGGCTCAGTCAGTTAAGCGTCTGCCTTCGGCTCAGGTCATCACCTCAAGGTCCTGGGATAGAGCCCCGCATCGGGCTCCCTGCTGAGCAGGGAGTCTGCTTCTCCCTCTCCCTCTGCCCCTCTCCCCGCTTGTGCTCACGCACTCTCTCTCAAATAAATAAAATCTTCTTATTTGAGAGAGGGAGAGAGAGGGCATGTGCATGTGCAGGGGAGGGGCAGAGAGAAACAACTCCATGCTGAGCGGAGAGCCAGATGCAGGGCTCCATCTAATGACCCATGAGATCATGACCTGAGCTGAAACCAAGAATCACAGGCTTAACGGATGTGCCACCCAGGTGCCCCAAAAATCTGCATATAATTTTTGACTCACCAAAATTTAACTACTAATAGCTTACTGTTGAATGGAAGCCTTATTGATAACATAAACAGGTGATAAACACAGATTTTATATTTATACGTATTATACACTGTATTCTTATAATTAAGAGAAAGAAAAAATATTAAGAAAATCATAAGGAACTGAAAATACATTTACAGTACTGTAAAAAATCTGCATATAAGCATATAAGCGGACCTGTGCAGTTCAAACTGTTGTTAAAGGATCAGTTGTATATGTATATACATATACATCAACACACATACATTTACATATACATAATTATATATAATTATTATGTATGTTATATATATATATGTAATTATAATTGAGTCATAAGAACCTACTATATTAGGGTGCTTTCAAGAGCAGACTTCATTATAAAGGAAAACTGTTAGCATAAAAAACTGTTTTGTCTTGTTTCCAAAGGGATATGTACTTTTGTCTTGCTTTGCTAATTAAGAGTTGAAAATTGTTGAAATGTTTCTTATTGGCTAAACTGGAGAGAAGACATTAAGTTCAATGGAGACTTATAAGTCATGAGATTTAGGGTCCACTGAGGTTTACAGGGGGAAGGAACAGGGTTTATAGACTGTGGACGTGTTTATGACTCTATCAGATCCAGCTAACCACAGTCCCCCACCAGGGACACAATCAAAATTGTGCAAATAACTAAACCCTATCCTTTGGAAGTAATGATACTGGGTCATATTTCCAATACTCAGAATTAGCTCCATGGCAGTGTATAGTCAAAAGCTTATCAGATAAAGTTATCTTTATAGAGTATTAAGGCTGGGAAGGTCCTTAGAGAAATCCTTTCATTTCATAAATAAAAGACTACATCCCAGAGAAGTGATTTGTCTAAAGACACACAATAGTTTTTTGGATGAGAAGCCTCATCTCAGTCTCAAGATCCTTGAATCTTCTTCCCACCCCAATAACTCTGTTGGCAGCACCCACCCCAGTCTATCCATTAATAGACATGAGCAAGCACTAGTATTCCAGGCACACGTCAACTACCTCAGGAGGATCTGAGTGTCTTTGATATGCCCAGCCCTGAACAGGCATGGAGGGCTCCACGATGAACAATGACCTGGAGGGCTCCAGTTTCTTCCCTGCTGGAAGTAGTAAGGGTCACATGGAACGAAACAACAGGTAAGTACAGAATGGTGTAAAAACCATTCCAGAAGAATGTACAAGAATCTCTGGGAGCTCTGAGGAGAGGCCACACCAGCCATAAGGGAGAGGGGTGTCGGAACCTTGGAGAAAGCATAGGCATTATTCACGTAAAGAAGGGCAGGAAAGGACATTCATCTTGCAGACAAAACAGCATGAACAAGGTTGGAAGGAAACCCCAGGAAAGCAGGTTCAGCCTGAGTAACCCCAGGGAAGCCAGAGGAGCCAACTCCAGTGAGAAGCCAAACCATGCTGAGACAAATCTCTAACTCTCAGTGGGGCTGCAATGAGGATGAGGTCAAAGCAAACATGGTAGAGGCAGGGAGGTCTAAGTGGGTACCAGAACCAGGAAGGAATGAACGGATGGAGAGAAGAAAAGAGAAAGCAAGCTTCCAAGAAAGCACATGAGCAAAACAGCCCAGCCGAGGCCCAAAGAGGCAGACACAGAGACAGTCACTGAGATCATTCCCTGGGCTCTTGTCCACAGGGGCCAGTGTGGTCCAAGGACTAAGCTGGCTCGAGCTATCCGCCAACAAGAGTCCTCCTTCCCTTGAGTTGTGAACCTTGCAGGACTGCAACTGGACAAGGGGAGATCAGAATTTAAAAATAATTCCTAGTAAGTTTTTATAACTGCTATCATTTTTTTTCCCCCCATCTCTTTCTGTACCTGGGCTTTTGCCCTGATTAAGTGGAGACACTATGGAGGTTAAGATTGCAGTCAAAGGTTCTATGTTCAAACCCCACCCAACTGTTTACTAATTGGAAGACCCTTGACAAGCTTCTTTAACCTGTATTTTCCAAAGATGATAGCAACAAAATTATCCACATGCTCTTGTGATGTGACTTTGACACTTCTCCCACTGAAAGATGGTATTCTATGCTCCCTCCCTTGAATCTGGTCAGGCTTGTGACCATGGCAAAAGTGACAGTGTAGGGCTTCTGAAGCTAGATCATACCCTGCCTCTTTTATGAATGCTTGCTCTTGGAACCCAGTCACCATGCTGTGAGGAAGCGCAAGCAACCACATGGAGAGACCACTGTTCCAGCCGACAGCTCCAGCTGAGGGCACAGCCAACAGCCAGCATCAGATTGTCAGATGTGACAGATGTCAAGTCACACCCCAGCTCTGAATCTTTCCAGCAGAGGGCCCAGACATCACAGAGCAGAGACAAGCCGACCCACTGTGCCCTTTCCAAATTCCTAATCCAGACAATCTGTGAGTCTAAAAAAAATGGTGGCTAGTTTATGCCACTCAGTTTGGATTTGTTACACTGCAACAGTTAATCATTACAATTACTTTAAGTCAGCAGAGGGACTGGAAAGGCTTGAAAGTGCTCTTCGCCAGAAGGCTAACCTGACTGCAGTGGGTTGACACTGGTGGCAGAGAGACCCGTAGGGAACCACTGATACAATATGGCAGATTTTATAGGACTCAAACCTAAAAATTGGGGCAGAGAGAGTCTTTACAGGGGACAGATTAAATGTAGGGGTTGAGAAAAAGAGAGTTCAAATGACTCCAATATTTGAATTAATGGTGGAAGCCCTGACAGAATTAAGTTCATCCAGAAGAAGGACTGATTTCTGGTGTGTAGAGAAGAGAAAATCAATTCCATTCTAAATATACTGAACATACTGAATCTGCATGATGTTAGGAGGATCTAAGAAACATCAAGCAAGAAGAAATTCAGGACCAGAATTGGAACACTGGTTTTGGTTAAAACCTTGAAAATGGATGAGATTACCTCTGAGATCGTGCTGAGAAAAGGTTTTAATTTAACCTCAGCCTTTATTAGAGGAACAACAGATGAGAGGGACCAGGTTTGGTAAGTCACAGAGGCAGAATTCTGGGGGTATAATATCACCAACAAGTTCTGGAAAAAGTGATCATTATTCGTGCCAAATGCTGCCAAGAGGTCAAAGGATAAAGTACTGAGAAAAGGGACTGAAACCAAAAAGGAGACTGGGAAAGGACGCAGGGTCAGAGGAGAACACTTCCACCCCCCGACCACAAGTGGAATCAAACACACAAACTGAAGAGTGAAATGACACAAAGCCTACTTAGCCCATCAGTCTTTAGTCTCCATTCAGATAGACAATTTCCTGTGAGCCTGCAAAGAGGAAGTGAATAGGAAGTGTTGAAATGAGATGGTGGAAGGCACATTTGCAAGGGTACAATGTGGGCACAGGAACACCCGCCACTAATCTACCTCAACCAGATAAGGGAAAAATTAGACTCCTATAAGGTGCTTTGAGTCCTCTGGCACTGTAGTAGATGTGATACCGATCTTTCAGCCTCGAAGAGGAACAGTTCTTAGCATCTATTGAACTCCACAATATTCCTGTGAGGTAGATATTATCATTGGATGCGGAAACAAAGGCCACACAGCAAGTCAAAAGCCAAGGCAAGATTAGAGTGGGGCCTGCCTCCTGTGGGGGGAAGGCCAGTTGGCTGGGTTCCTTTTGTGTCAGTAATAGGTTCTTTGATCCAGAACACGGAAGAGACTTGTTTCTGGGGAGGTTGTGAAAATAGATTCATTAATGACCACAGGGTTTTCTGAAACTCACCAAGGGTGCTATGGAAAAAAAAAAGGTGCAGCCACCCAGAGTCTAGAAACAATTAGAGAAATTCCAGGAACAGTGAAGATTCTAAGCACAGCCAGAGAGACAAGGCACTGGGGAAGAATCAGCCTGGGTGGCAACCAGGAGGGAAGAGGCCGTTGGGCGGACCTTGGAGAGGTGGCTGTGTGCCCACTGTTCCACACATGGCTTTCTTCTGCTTCTTCACTTTGGGCAGATGGCATGAAAGTGGCTGGGGTGAACTGAACAGTAACTGGGCTACTTCCAGGCTGAGCTGGTGAACAAAAGGGCAGTCCTTTGGAGGAGAGGGTTCTGGATCAGAGCACTTCCAGCATCCCCAGGAACAGGGAAGAAGAGGGGTCATGCTTTTGTGAAATATTTATTGAAATTCCTGGAGAAGCAGCATCCCAACAATCCTTCCAGTACTGCATCTAACTTTTTCCAAAAACTCACTTTCTTAATAAAAGCAAAAAAGCCAAGGATGACACTGAACAGGATTCAGGGCTTTATTATAAATGACCAGTGATGGAGTTTAAGATAAATGAAGCTGGCATGTGCAAGGTCACAGGCATTTACTGAGTACCTACCATCAGCTATCTCATTTAACATTTGCAACCCCCTCCGGAGGTAGTGGCAGCCCCATTTCACAGAGACGAAACCAACACCTAGAAAGGTTCACCCCTTGCCCAAGGCCATACAGCTAGTTTATGACAGAGCCAGGGTTTGAGCCCTGACATGCCTCATTGCAAAGCTCATATTCTTTTCTGTGCATTGCACCACTTACTTCCCAATAGTCACAAGTTCAACATTAGTCAGGTCTGAACTAATGAGGTCTATCGTACCGCTCCAGAGATGACGGTGCCTCGGAGCTGGAGAATGTGCAGGGAGGGGCACTCACATTACATATGCCTGAACTATGTGTGCAATTTGCAAAGGATAAAGACATGACCAGGATCAATCCCAATGTATGAGAGGAAAAGTTGTATCATTCCTCCCCTCCCCAGAGAGCTAGCTGTCCAATGGACCCCTCACTGCTCTTGGGTTTCCCCACCCCCGTCCCTTCATCAAACACTGTCCTTCTCCTCCATTCCCTCAGAGCCTTAGGTTGGCAAGAGTGTTGGGTTAATTAAATAAACCACCCCCTGCTAAATTGTTAGCTAATGCATTATCCTTTCTAGGATATGGGTTTTAACTCAGTTATGAGTTAAACATATTAAATATGTTTATATATATAATTTATATATATATATGTAATTGTTAAATATATTAAATATATTGTTTAAGTGTGATTTGCAGATCTTTGGGATCCCCAAGACTCTTTCAGGAGTTGCAAAAGGCTAAAACTATTTTCCTAATAATACCAAAATATGATTTGCCTTTTCTACTGTGTTGGTATTTGTACAGATGGTACAAAAGCAATGATAGCTAAAACTGCTGAAACCTTCGCATAAATCAAGGCAATGGCACTAAAATGTACCCGTAGTCATTGTATTCTCACCTGTACACATTCAGTAATGGAGTCCTTGATAAGCAGCAAAAATTACTAATTTTTAAAAATCTTGACCCTGGAGCACTGGTCTTCCAAAATATTGTGTGGTAGGGGTGCCTGGGTGGCTCAGTCGTTAAGCATCTGCCTTCGGCTCAGGTCATGATCTCAGAGTCCTGGGATGGAGCCCTGCATCGGGCTCCTTGCTCGGCAGGGAGCCTGCTTCTCCCTCTCCCTCTGCCTGTCTCTCTGCCTACTTGTGATCTCTCTCTCTCTGTCAAATAAATAAATAAAATCTTTTAAAAAATATTGTGTGATAAAACGCAAAGTATACATAAAGCACTTTTGCATATACTCAAGTAAGACGCTGTCTCAAGGAAAGGAACTTCTGTGATGGAGTTGTGGGCTTTCTTCATGGAAATACCATTTTTACCTGAAAAAAAAAAAATGACTGACAGGCAGTCAGAGCTATTCAGAACTGGGGACCTGACATACTCTTGAAAATAAATGAAGGGAGCCTATGACTTCAAAGAAAACAACTGATAGTATTTATGCTGCTAATGATGAAACAGGACCTCTCAAGCAAAAATGAGGATTTGGGGAAACTTGTATTTTACCATCAAGAGCTTGCAGCTTACTAATATTTAAGACTTCTGAGATGAGATCAGTCAGGACAGCAAATGATTGATTTTTTGATACTGTAATGGATAATGTAACGTCAACATCTGGAAGACCTGAATAACACAGTATTTTCTAAATAACTAATGTATGGTATTACAAATTTCTGCATTAGTAAGAGATTCTAATGTAACAGAATCTTAAAGTTCATTTGGATGGTTTCAGATACTATATGGCAACTAATCTTTAAGAAACCACTACTTGTCAAGTTTTGATGTAGTATCAAAGAGGAATATCTATAATTATCTGAAAAGGCTACTGAAAGACTCTTTTTCCAACTACATATCTGGGTGAGCCCAGATTTTCTTCATATATTTCAACCAAAATAATATATCAGACTGAATGCAGAAGCAGATATACAAATGTATATGCCTTCTCTTAAGCAAGGCATTAAAGAGATTTGCAAAAAGCCAATATTCTCACTAAATTTTCTAGCCTTATAAAATATAGCTATTTCTAAGAAATCATTATTTCTATTAATATGTAATCATTGTATTATCTTAAGTGGATTAATAAATACCTTCAAACTTTCTTAGTTTTTACTTCACATATGGTGAATATCAAAAGTTCCTTGGAGTCCTCAATAATTTGTAGGAGCGTAAAGAAGTCCGGAGACCAGAAGTTTGAAAACCACTGCTGTACAGCATGGAATCTAGAAGAAGAGAAGCCCAAAGAGCAGATGGTATAGCTGCATCATTTTCCAGGTGAGGGTACCATGACTAGCCACCATGAATCTCATAGACTTCTTCACAAGTAAGGTTCAAGGACTCAATTTCTCATCAGGTTTTATGGCTTAAAGACAATGAGCAGTAAAGATCATTCTCAACTCCTTGCAGTTCCCAGAGTGTACACGTTCTCTCTTTTGTCCAGAGAAACTCTTACTCTCCTTGAAGGAGACTTCTAGTACAGTAGGCACTCACCTCTTCCTTCTGCCTCCAAGCACCCAGTATATCCCTTTACAGCACTAAGCACTTGATTGTAGTATTTGCTTACACGGCTCTCTGATGGAAGTGTAAGGCCTTAAAAATTAGAATTTTGTCTTAATTCCAGCATTTTGCTCAGTACTTGGCACACAGAGTGAAACTCAAAAAAGGTCTGTTCAATTAATGAAGCTAATTAACTCCCCATCATGCACCAAGCCATTTTGCAATAGCAACCTGACCTCTCCAGCGGAAGACTCTAGCCAGCCAAGAGGAACAGTGCAGGGTTTTCAGTGCTTCTCAGTATGTCACTCAACTGACATTTTGACTATCAAGTCTTTTACTAGTTAGATTGGTATGAATCTTGAAATTGTCAAACATTTGAGACCCAATTCCAGGCCAGCCCCCCCCCCCCCCGACCTCCCCACACCACAAGGGCCTTCCCTGTAAGGACACTGGCCTCCTTCTATGATACCTGCATCACAAGTTCTCTAAAACAACAACATGCTTTTAAAGAAGCAGGTTTGAAGAAGAAACTTTTAGCAAAATGAAGAGCATATAAAGCCAATTAAAAAGCAATGCTGTAGTCTGAATGGCTACATGATCAGGGACTTTATAACTCAATTAGAGAAAAAGATTTTTTTCCTCAAATTTAATGTGAGCAATGTGGGAATAAAGGATGTTGAGTTAGATAATCCCCTGTGAGCATCACAGACAATACAATGTGCATAAGTTATGAAAAATTTTCACATAGCTCAGGATGTTACAGCTTCTTTCTGGAATGTTGCTACTGTCCTATTAATCCCCACCCCCACCCCAACACACAATGATCTCTTATCCTGTAGTTCATCCCACCTCTACCCTTCCTTCTGCCTTTCCTTCCACTATACCTTGTTCTGATGCCTCCTCCCTCTATTCACCTAGGAACTGAGGGAGGATATAATGAAGCTCACAAGGGCTCCTGGATGGTTCAGTCAGTTAAGCATCTGCTTTCAGCTCAGGTCATGATCCCAGAGTCCCAGGATCGAGTCTCACGTTGGGCTCCCTGCTCAGCAGAGAGCCTGCTTCTCCCTCTGCCCTTCACCCTGCTTGTGCTCTCTCTCACTTGCTCTAACAAAAAAATCTAAAAAAAAAAAAAGCTGACAAGCATAATAAGACATTCACAAACTCTGCTAAGGAATGTCATCTTATTTCCTTACCTCCACAGAGTATGAACCCTGGAAATCACCTATTCTCACCCCCTCACTTTACTAGAGAGGGAACTAAGAAAAATAATGTTAAGTGACTGAAATGCCACACTTCCTTAATTTATTTCTGTATGTTTCAGGAAAACTGATGCCAAGGAAAAGGGGGTGCCCACAGGTAAAACAGGGAAAGGAACTGAGGAATGCTTAAGAAGATTGTCAGCATCCACTCAGCACCATTTATTGAGCATCTACTATATGGGTAGGTGCCAGAAGCCCTGTGTTATCATAGGCAGACACGGTATGCTCTAACTGTACATGAAAAATTTAATAGGTATTAAATCAGATAAAAAAAGTAAATGCAAACAGACAAAGGAAACCAAAATAAATACAGTAGTCTAGGAAAAAAAAAACCTCTATGAATGAAACAGGAACAAAATGGAGGAAAACATTTATTCTGACTGAAGAAAAATATGTAGTATCTCTCAATGCAAACAAAACTGGGTAAAGACTAAGCAATTTATTTACACTGCATTTTAAGTTTTTGTTTAGAAAGAGTGTGTACATTCATTAATGGGAAAGGATTTCTGGAGACAACTTTTAAAAACCCCAGTAACAACCTTCCAGCATTTTTCAGAAGGCTCCCTTAACCCCCACACTTCGCCACAAGAGGGTGCACACTTCCTTTTTAATAGGGTAGCCAAGGGAAACTTAAATTCCCACCTCTACTCTGGCACCTCTCTCTGGGACCCCTGAGCCTCAGGATAATGAGCATCTGCACAGTTACGTAGGTCAAACCCTTTTCACATGTATTATCTCGTGTAATTCTAACAATAGCTCTGTGAGGGTGGGAAGGGTGAAAAGTACCAATCTCATCTTAAAGATGAGGAAACACACTCAGAGGCAAAGTGACTTGCCCAAGGGTACAGGGGGAATGATGTTAGAGCCCAAACTTGAACTAATGTCTTCTGATTTCCCAATCCTATACACATTTTCCTTAGTTCCCTTTAAGAGCATAATCAAAACCCATAACTCAATCATTCAGTGCCTCCATCCATCCGTTCCACTTACTTTGAGCAAAGAATCATACACTGGGGAGATCCAGGAGACTTTGCTTGCCTTTGCAGTGTTAAAGCTCTTTTTTTTTTTTTTTTAAGTGTGTGTTAACACCTGGCAATTACTTTTATGGGTTTCCAATGAGGTGAGAAGTGTGCTGACACTTGTCTACAGTGTTCTACGGCAGCATTCACATGGACTAGAATAATTTTAAGTGTTGCTTAGGACCGGGAAATTAACTGAAAACTCAAATTTCTTGGGCAGATCCTATGAGATTCAGGCTAAAATGTTAACTCCAAAGGCCTTCTCTTGTGAGAGACAGTATAGCACAATGGTAAAGGGCTTGAACTTTGCAGCCAGACTGCATGAGTTCAAATCCAGATTTTGCCACTTACCCTGTGACCGTGGCCAATTCCTCAACTCCAGTGTGTCTCAGTCTCCCCGCAGCAGAATAGAGAGAAAAGCAACTCCTCCCTCAAGGTGTAATAGTGAAGATACCGATGCCATCCATGCACCAAAGAGCACATAGCAGGCTCTCAAGCCACAACACACAGTCCTTATTGCAAAAGGACAGAATTCTGAATTACACTGATTGCTAAAGAAAACAACTTAATGTGCTTTATGTCACAGAACTGCATTTTATGACAATATGTACACGTGAAAATATATTTAAATCCCTTAATAACCTATGTGCACAGCAGATTCTATCTTAAAGGATTTAGAGTATCGATATAGACTGCTAAGGAGTATACAGTTTTCCTATCTTTGCTTTTATGACACCATGTGTCTTATCTGTGGCTGTCTTGATGCCAAGTCCTCATTCAGGAAAGAAAAGCAAAATGACAGAGCTCCTCTGGGAGGAGATAATAAGCTTTATGCAGCAGAGGGGAAGCTCCCTGCCCTAGAAACCTGAAGACCCAGGTTGTATCACAGTTCTGCCACTATCCAGTGTCCCCCGGATCCTGTACCATCATGGGCTTCAGATCCTTCTCATCAGGCTCCTCATTGGCCACAGAAGTGGGGCTGACTGAGTTTGCTGAGTGAGTGAATAAGCAGGAATGGGAGGAAGGCTGCACGGGCAGGAGGAAAGGTTAGTTTACAAACTACATGCATATACTTGTTAACTCAAGTCCTAGCCCAGTTCTGCCTTGCCAGAGTGCTGGGTCTGATCTCTAAGAATCTTCCCTCCCTCTCAGGTCGTTTTCCTAGTGGTGGTGTCACAGGCCCCAAAGGGACCCCAGATCACCATTTTCAGTCCTGTTCAATTTTCCAGATCAAATTCACCAGACCGTTAAGGCTGGGTGCTCCTGCGCCTGGTTGAAGCCGAACTGGCACCTTTTGGTCTCAGACGGCACTGAGCCTAGCTTCATGTGGTCTCAGAGGTGGGGGTGGCCCACTCTTTTGCAAGTCTGAATGCCTTCCAGCTCCTTCCAAGGGCTGCAACAGACCTCTGATCCCTTCCCATTTTGAACATCACACTCCTTTTAAGACTGCTCTCTAAATTCCTGTTTAGTTTGGACATCTCTCTTGCATGACTCCTGTGGGGTAGAGATAATTCTGTGGCTACATCCCAGTGAATGGTGAATACCTTTTACAGCTTTGGCCTCAGATTTTATTTGATGTCCCCATGGGCTCTGGTGCCTCTCCCGGGACGTGACTTCACACACGCAATATGTGCAAGATCACTTCCTACCCAGGCAATGGCAATGTCTTAACTGCATTCACAGGACAAAGGACTGCAGTGCCTCCTAGGCTCCCTCAGGAATGTTTCCACTTGCTCACCAACTGTGGCTGTTAATTTTGCAGCAGGGAGGCTCCTCTGTATCTTGCTCACAACCTGAAATGCCCAGCAGGGGGCACCATGGAGGGAGGAATCACCTGATTGCAGAGTTAAACAGCCACACTTAGGGTTTCAATTTAGGCTTCATGGACAGTCAGCAAGGTTGGACTGCATGACGCTGGGGACGTGCCTGAGTTTGGCTTCTACAAGAGTGTAACAAGACTCTTTCTTTTGACCCTGATATGCAAAACTGTGCAATCAGAACTGGGTGGCAAATCCATGCTAGGAAGGGCCATGATCTCAGTCATCAAAATTAGAACTAGAAAGCCCTCCCCAAATGTAAGCAGGAGAACTCAGTCGTAAATGCCTTCTATATATGGGGCTTTTGATACTTCTCTTGGGATTCCAATTTACAAGCTAGCAAGTCTCTCCATGAAACAGCTTTTTTTGATATTTAGCGTTAATTTTTATTTCTTTTTATATACTGCTTTGATTGGTTCTAAATACATTTTCTCTTTCCATGATGTTTACATCCTTCACATTCTTAGGGACTGTTATCATATCCCCTTTAATCATCCTTTGGCCAAGCTATACATATTTAGCTCCTTTCATCTCTCCTATGTCCTTCCTTCCAGCAGTGTTGGCTCCTCTTTAAATTCCTTCTAATCTGTCAACATCTTTCTGGAACTGATGCACACCCGCCCTTAATAAACATGCTAGGTACTCCCTGTTTCCTAAGAGTTTCCCAAAGACTCCTATAGTAAAAAGAATACTGGGCCAGGAGTCAGAAGTGATAGTTCTAATCCTGGCTCTGCTGTAAGCCTCAGTTGTCCCTTCTATAAAGTGGGAGTGGTACCTCTTCTGATTTGAGAGAAGATAAAATATAAAAACACTTTGCAGATTATAAAGTACTATTCAAAAAGAATATGCATATATATTACTCATATAATTTTAAAAGCCTAAACAAAGAAAAATAAGATTGGAAACGAGTACGTCAATTAATGGTTATTAAATCTGGTGGTAGCATCAGGAGTAATGGTTACCTTATTCTATGGATTTGATGGGTTTTTTAATTTCAATTTATGGAATTACTCATTTATTTACTCACTGAAAGTATTTATTGAACTTCTATATGCAGGACAGTGGGCTGGATGATATGGGTGAACATAGACTTGATATTTTTTATTTCAATGTATGAAATTACTCATTTACTCATTAAAAGTATTTATTCAACCTCTACTACATGCAAGACAATGGGCTGGATGATAAGGTAAACATAAAAGAAGCACTTCAAGAAGTTATCATCATCTCAAGTTCTCAGGAACTCACTACATACTTGCTTTCGATCACATAATATTAGAAAGCTGTTGCTGCTATACTTTAAAAAAAATTTTATTGAGGTGTAATTAACATATAACTGTTGTTCCTTTGATTATGTTTTGAAACACCAGAGTGATTTATTATTTCCTTAGAACAAATTGTAAGAAACAGAATTAGTAGGTCAAAGGTTATGCCCATATTTAAGCCTCAAATTTCCAAATAGTTTCCCAGAAAGGGTGTGCCAGTTTATACCCTCACCACCAATGTACAAATATCTCTTACCATACTATTGCCAACACTGGGTATTATCTTTTTCCCCATCTAATGGATTGCTTTTAGAAGTCATAAACAGGAGGAAATCTAAAATAAATTCATTTCTACCAACACAAAATATCCCCACGGGGTACCTATTTTGGTATTGCCTTCTGGTAGTTGAGTGTTCAATAGAATCTTTGAGTGCTTATTACTTTCCAGGCAATATACTGGGGGTTAGACCACAAAGATGACTCTGCCCTCAAAGGACTCATAAATCCAGTGCAAAAGATAAATACCAATAATTACAGAATACTACGGAAAGTGCTCCTTCCTTAAGAAGTGCACCTAAAATGCAAAAGCCACACAGGCAAAGCAGCCGAGAATAGTCAGGGAGGCTTCAAGGAAGTGGTGACATCTGAGTTGGGTTTTGAAGGGTAATAAGCTTCAGGGTAAGCTTAGGTCGTGACCAGAAAAGGAAGAAAGAAGGAGAGTAATCCAGGCACAGGACCCAGTTGCTGGTTTGTGTAGCCACTAGAATCCTCCCCACAGCAACTTTTATTATATAAAATCTTAGCAATCCAGATTCAAGCCTTATGGGTAGGTTCAATGTTATCATCTCTCTTTATCATTTGCAGTTGCATTTCTGTCCATGGAAAAGCAATCAGCAAATCTTCCCGCTACTTCATCCAACAACTGAAGGTGCAAGATTTCTCCTGCTTCCTTCACAGAGAACACTTTCACAAAAACAAGTAGGGAGACATTTTGTTGAATACAATCTTTAAAAATTAGATTGTCAAACTGTAAGAGGATATTTAATCCTTAATGACCCTTAAATAATTTCCTCATTTAAGAAACAAAACAAACAAGCAAAGGGGAAAAAAAAATAAGAGAGAGAGAGAGACAAAGCAAGAAACAGACTCTTAACTATAGAGAACAAACTGATGGTTACCAGAGGGGAGGTAGGTGGGGGATGAGTTAAACAAATGATAGGGATTAAGGAGTGCACTTGCTGTGATGAGCACCGGGTATTGTATGGAAGTGTTGAATTACTAAGTTGTACACCTGAAACAAATATGACACTATGCTAACTAACTGGACTTCAAATAAAAACTTAAAAAAATAGTTTTCTCAAATAAGGTAGGAGGGAATAGAAATGAGATTAATAACTCCCTTCTACTAAAAAAATAATCAATTGGATCTACACAAAATCCAGTTTAAAAATAGTATGGGGCACCTGGGTGGCTCAATAGGTTGAGTGGCCGACTCTCGATTCTGGCGCAGGCTGTAGTCTCGGGTTCCTGGGATTGACCCCTGTGCTGGGATCCATGCTCGACAGGGAGTCTGCTTGAGGATTCTCTCTTCCTCTCCCTCTGCCCCTCCCCCAGCCCCCGCTCACATTCGCGCTCTAAAATAAATAAGTAAATCTTAAAATAGTATAAAAATCTATTTTGACATCATATCATTTTCAAATAATAAAAATATCCCTAAAAGCTGCCCTTTTATGTGTTTTCACATGTCATTAGTGGCAAATATAAATACCCATGTCTGGAATCTAACTGTTCTGAAAAACTCTTAACAGAACATGAATTTCTGCAGCACACTTTAAATGGGGGTGGAGGAGACAACTGCAACTATACTGGGTCAAAAGCCTCTAATTTATTCCATAATTTTCAAAGCTGAAAACACCTCTCCAGGTCACTAATCCTCTGGTGTTTAAACTGCAGAGGACTTAAATAGAATTGGCAGAAAATCACATACAAAAGGGCCTCTCTGGTCTTTTATAAATCATTAGAAAATGACTTTTGAATTACTTTGTCAATTATTTTCACTTAAATTTAAGCCCTTCAAATTGCACCCTATGGCTCAAATATCTTCCTAAAGGCTTTGTTGTCAAAAGGCAAACAGATCTTCCCTCAATCTAAACGACAGCCTGTTTTTCTCCTGTCTCCCTAGGAATCACCACCACCTGCTGGAATGCAGCTGGGCTTGGCTGGGAGCAGACACTTAACATCTCTGATGCTGCATGCATCATGGAGACAGCTTCTCCTGCCCGGAGCTCTAGGGGAAGGCTATGACCCCAGAGCCCAGGTAAGCAACCACACAGAGCTTTGGTTTCTGTCCAGGCCCACAATGCAGCCCAGATCCCAGCTGAGGCTTCAGACCATCTGTCACTGAGCCCAGGATTCACAGGTCAAACCTGTGTTCAGATATGGGAAATTATCAGTTATCCCATCTTTATTAAAAGTAAAGATGCCACCAGGTTTTGTCTGGTTTTTTTTTTTTTTTTTTTTCGGTTGTCAAAAAGCAAAGGGGATCCTCACACATAGAAAACCCACAATATATCTCTTGGTTTGTTTATAAATTTAGAAGGATAGAAGTCACACAAGGTGAAAAATAAAATATTTACCTATTTATTCATTCTTCATTTAATCAGCAAGCACCTACTATGTGCTAGCCACCGTGCTGGGCTGAGGATACTGAAATGCATGGCTCACAGCTCCTGTTCTCAAACATTCAGTTTGATACACACGACACCATTTTTCTCCTTCGTGTTTCATGGCTATCTGCCGGATTTCAGAACTAGAACTAGTTCTGAACTACAGAACTAGACTAGACTACTTATTAATCTGATAATATTATTATTCATCTAACCTCACAAATACAGTCATCTGAAGACTTTTTTTTTCAGTTTATACTATAAGCATAATAGTTAAAAGTGAATGCCCATTCTGTGTCAAACATCAAACAAACCCATTTTCTCTATATTAACAAGCATAATCCTTTAAGCTAGCTACTCTACTATTTCCTCTTCACAGGTGAGGAATCCAAGCTCAGAACCATAGGTGACTTGCCCAAAATCATATACCGAGTAAGAGGTAGAGCCAGGATGTGAACTAGGGTCTGCCCAACCGGAACTTATGCTCTTAACTACCAAGCTCTGTAGCCTCCATTTACTCAACAGACTCTCAAGATTAGTTGACAGTCTGTTGAAATGGAAAGAATTTTTAGATATTTTCTGAGGAATTTTCTATCGAAGGCACAGGGGCAAAATACTCCAATAACCTCTCAGAGATAAGTTCAGAAAGTTACTGGTTTGCAAACAGCTTACCAGTACACTGACAATTTTATAAACCCAACAGTAACAAAGGGAGAATACCTTGCAGCCAGCAAAAGTACAGTTTTGAAGCTGCTAGTTATAAATTTTGATTTTTATTAAACTTCTTAAATTCCAACAGCTTGGCCTTTTCGACTCCGCATTCTTTCTTTCCTATTCCGAATCCCTGGGCTAATGTGTCTGACTGATAAACACATAATGAAAAATGAACTGGTATCAACAGCAAGTGTACCTTGTACTACGAATGACTGCTATTTGTCACAGTCAAAAAGCCTAGAATTCGCCCTGAACAGAACTCTGGGCCCAAAAGGATTACAGATAAGGACTCGAAACCCAGAATAGAAAGCCATGGGAAGGGTGACAACAAGAACCGGTCATTAGGATTACAAAAATAACAAGGCCAGCTTGTTAGGGCCAGCTTCCCGGCCACGGCAGCCTGTAAGATCACTCAGGGCCCTGCACCTCACTTTGTTTAATGCTCTCCTGGGGCCACAGAAGAATTCTTAATAATTTTATCTTTGAATGTGTGTTCTGAAAGTGAAGTCCAATAGAATAGCGGAGCATGTGTACAAGCAGAGGAGATACAGGTAATGTGCATGTTGCTCTGTTTGTCATCCCGATTGCGTGGAGCATTCATGCCATCCTAGGAGCACAGAATTCTGGTGGACCCACCATACGTGGGATTTCAGCAAGACTCAGAGCGAGCTCAAGGTAAGCACGTGAGGTCAATGACTGAGTGAGTGGAGGTGCAGACCCAAGAAAGAATGCTTTCCATTGGCACCAGAATTTGTCTTGAAGGTAGAAATAAGGCAATACCGTCCTAAGAAACACAAACAACCAAGGAACCCTATACTATCCTTTCTCCCTCATGTTACTTTCCCATGTTAGCTAACCACTTACACTGAAAATGATCATGTCTGATGTAAAAGGAAGGGAAAAGATAGGGCAATCTGTAGCTTATTTTCCATTAGTCCTCACTGTCAGTAAGCCAAAGGGAGTGTTGGTAGAACATGCACATATTACGTGAAATAAAAATGGCTGAGTTTGTTCGGTGCAGTATTTCCACTGTTCCTGTAAGAACAATGTATGAGCTACAAAATATAAATTTTCTAATGTTCGTGATTTTGCATATGAATTAAATGCTTCTATTTGCATTTTAAACTCAGATGTGGAATTTAAGAAACAAAACAAATGAACAAAGGGAGAAAAAAATGAGAGAGACAAACCAAGAAACAGACTCTTAACTACAGAGAACAAACAGATGGCTACCAGAGGGGAAGGAAGGGGCGGGGGGACGGGTGAAATAAGAGTACATTTATCATGATGAGCACCGAGTAATGTATAGAACTGCTGAATCACTACAGACCTGAAACTAACATAACACTGTATGTTAACTCTGCTGGAATTAAAATTAAAAACTTAATAAAAATAAAATAAACTGGCATCGTACCTTATAAAGGTAAACAGTAAAATTCATCATAATAATTAAAATTTTAAAATTTCCCTTACTTAGAGTGACATGAAATAGCAAATAAAGTACACCATGACAAGTCAAGACAGAGACCATGGAAGAAAGGGAAAAGCTCTATATTTCAGTACCTTTAAAAGACTTTTTCCCTGTGTTTTTGAAAAAGGGCCCTCCCATTTTCACTCTGCACATGGCCCAACAAATTTGGAGCAGCCTTGACAACAATAACAGATGAAAGGATTCAGTTATGATTGATTCATTGCCTGTTTCCAGTCAAACTTCAAGAGGTGAAAGACTCGATAATTCAATAATAAAGTATAAAAACATGACTGCTTGGAATTCTGACTTCGGTGAAATCAACTCATCAACGCACTCACACAACCTTCTTCCACCACATGCAACCACCCAGAGAATCACAGAAAACCAAGGGTATCCAGTCTGAAAAGGAGGAAAAAGATTTTTACATCGAGTCTGTCAGAGACACCTCTCCTGGGGTCCAAGACTGTGCAGCAGGGTTTCCCTGTGAGGGAAGAACCTGCAGATAGGACAAGTGGGATCACTGACACGTTTTCAGTGCAAATCTCTGTATGACACAAGCTTCAGCAAATGACTTATTGCTCATGTGCACCTGTCCTATTTGGCACTTTAGAGGAGAAAGATAACTGCTTATGTTTGATAGATGTTTTAAGACTTAATAAGCATAAGCACTTTCATATACAGTCTTATTTTATTTCTACCATAGCCACGTTAGGGACTCGGGAAAAGTAATTTTCAATAACATTTTTATTATCAGTATTCCAATACTAAAAGTCATGTTGCTTTTAACGTTCTTGACCTGGGTAGTGGTTACACGGGTATTCACTTTAGACTCATTCATGAACCTTCATATATGTGTTTTATGTACTTTTGTGTATAAGTCTGCAACAAAAAGAACAAAAGGTAATAAATGTTCACTGCAGGAGACTGGAAAAGAAAGTTAAAAATCTCCCATATTCCCAAAGAAAACTATTAACAACTTGATGCTTTCCCCCCTTTTTTTTTCTTTTTGAAAGAGAAAGAGAACGCGCACATGCGAGCAGGGGAGGCGGAGCAGAGGGAAAGAATCTTAAGCAAGCTCCTTGCTCAGTGTGGAACCCAACTCGGGGCTCGATCTCATGACCCTGAGATCATGACCTGAGTCGAAACCAAGAGTCGGATGCTTAATTGACTGAGCCACCCAGGCACCGCTCCCTTCTTTGTTTTTATAAAACTGGAATCATGCTTTCCATGATGTTTCGTCTTTTCTCTCCAACATACCACATTTTTATAAAGCATTAAAAATTCAACATAGGGGGTGCCTGGGTGGTGCAGTCGGTTGAGCATTGGACTCTTGGTTTTGGCTCAGGTTGTGATCTCATGGTCTTGAGATCGAGCCCCACCTCAGGCTCTGCTCTGGGCACAGAGTCTGCTTGAGATTCTCTCTCCCTCTCCTTCTGCCCCTCCTGCTCGTGCTCTCTCTCTCTCAAATAAATAAATAAATCTTAAAAAAAATTCAACATAGTATTGCTTAAAGATTAATCCTAGTTAATAAACGAATTCCTTATTGCTGGATATTTAGGTTGTATCTACTTTTATTTCCAAAATTACCAGAGGGCACTTCTTTCTCTCTCATGGACAAGGTAACAGCTCATGCAGGGTGATGACCTTATTGTTGCTGTGTGCAGAGCCAGGGAAGGCTGCAGCTCACTGGGTTTGCAGGCTTATTCCTCTCCCTACGCTGCTCTGCACTTCCTCTGATCACAAGGGTTTAACTTGACAAATCAAAGGGGGAAATCGTGAAAGACGATCTGCCCCTGTCCCTTTCCCACGAACGCTCTGCTCTCTCACCCTAAAAAAGGGGCACAGTCCACCAAGTTCAGGGTTTAGATCAGGAAGGATGTATTTCTGTGGTGCCCAGTCTGAGATAAAGGGCACCATCGCTGTCCTTCCGAGATGTACTGCCTGGACCCAAACGGTTACTTGGGAGGCCAGGGAGGGAGAATAAACTTTTCAAAGGTACAAGGTTGCAGGGTTCGAGGTTAATAGGGAGGTTCTATAAATATTTACTGAACAAAACTCTGCCTGTTAACTGGTGACACAGAGCAAGGTGTGGTTTTCCTTCCCGCCCCCAGAGGTGGCTGGGAAAGCTGGTCTGACAAACTAGTGGGAAATGCTGCCCAGCCAAGATGGAACCAAGAAACGCAAGAATGCCTAACAGGATTCAGGAAATGAAATGAGCCCAATCATCTTCTGTCTGCCCTCTCCCCCAAGTCCCCACAACTCCCACCCCTCATCGCTGAAGCCGGAAACCATAGAGGAGAAGACACTCATAAACAAAACACTGGCCACAAAAATGAGAGCCTGAAGTAGCTGACCAAACAAACAGCTCTGGTTGCAGTACACAGTTTAGCTGTTTCCCAACAGGTTGAAATATCACTGGCACCATTTTGTACTGCAAATGCCACTGGGTAGCAATAAAAATCATAAGCTGTGGGAGGCTGTACATAGAAAAAAAGTCCTAGCCTACCTCTGGTTTGGTGGGTGGTCTGAAAGTTCTCTTTTTGACAAGACCACGTCCATTCCTTTACACTCCTCGCTAACTGAAGAGCCAAGAACTCAAACCTAGGTTTGAGAAGGTGACCTTCCTTCAGGGAGAACCACAATTAAACCACTCCAGACTTAAGAGAATCTATCCTATCATCTAAGGACCCCACAGACCCCCAAACCTACTTGAAAACACAAAAATGTGTAGCCACAGTTTACCGGGAAATCCACCCCTTCCTGCCCCTAGTCCATTCTAATTTAATGTAATTCTAAAAAGTAAGCCTATTTTCCATATAACTTAAGATATAGTCTATGTGGCATGACACATTTTGCCTGGGAACATCCCGAGTCAGTAGGGGGCATTCGATGGTACAGGAAGCCATCTTTCAGAGCTACTGACGCCAGGTGTACCAGACTGTTCGTAGCAACTACAGACATAAAACCTGCTGGTTCCAAACATCAGCATTCCAAGGATAAGGGCTCCAAATGGCAGGCATTGCTCTGCTGTGGAGCTGCTTCTCACATGGGCAACTCCACATCCTCCCAGTAACAACAGGATTGATCTACTACTAGATGGTGATTAATTATTTTCCTGAGCAGCACTGGGGAGGCCAGCTAGGGTAGGATATAATTCAAAAGGACTAGCCTTTCTAGCACTGGAACCCCAGTTTAAACTGAATGTCTCTTCTGGGATAAAAAAAAGGCAGGTCCATGGTATGAGGCATACTTTGATTTATAAGCTTCTAGGAGAAAGACTATATGAGAGTGGAACACAAGTGGGGACAAAGCTCACAAGAACATATACCACCTTATGCAAGACACCTATTTATAATTTTTATTTAGATTTTCATTTAAATGATAGATTCTGGAGCTAGAGATTCCTGTAGAAATTATCTGAAATATTTTATGGGAGAAGAGAAAATACTCTAATGTCTGGAAGCAGGACAAGAAAAGGATTTCTCTGATGCTTCAAGTTGAAAAGTTGATCTGTAAAGATCTAGGTATCCAAAGGTGGCTATGATAAATTTGAATGTGGGCTCTTTTTCATTCTGGACCTGCCTTCTTTTGGAAGTGTAATTGGGCAAGAAGCAAAATAACAAACAAAAGCAAAAGCAGGTAAATCAAAGAAATAAGTCAGAGACACAGAAAACTCCAAAATAAATCATTTCCAAATCACTAGGAGTTAAGGACAATTACCCATGGAATTATCAATTATCTGTCAAATATCAGTGGAATTACTATGTTTTAATTTTCTTTCTTTCTTTTTTTTTTTAAAGATTTTATTTATTTGACAGAGAGACACAGCGAGAGAGGGAACACAAGCAGGGGGAGTGGGAAAGGGAGAAGCAGGCTCCCCGCAGAGCAGGGAGCCTGATGTGGGGCTCGATCCCAGGACCCTGGGATCAGGACCTGAGCCGAAGGCAGACACTTAACGACTGAGCCACCCAGGCGCCCCTATATTTTAATTTTCTATGATTCTTATGCTTTCAACATTAATTATCTGCTTACTTCAAACTTATAAACAGGTACCCTTACTGCTTTGAAGAAGTTTTAAAAAATATTTTGTTTGTTTATTTATTTTTCCATCCATCCATCCATCCATCCATCTGAGAGAGTGAGAGAGAGAGAGAAAACGAAAGGGAGGAAGAGTAGAGAGGGAGGGAGAGGGACAAGCAGATTTCATGCTGAGCGGAGAGGCTGACTCGGGGCTCAATCTCACGACCCTGAGATCATGACCTCAGTGGAAACCAAGAGTCAGACGCTTAACAGACTGAGCCACCCAGGCACTCCTGCTTTGAAGAAATTTTGATTTTAAGATGTTAACATATTTAAAAGCTCTGAAAACTAGTAATACTCTGACATCAGCTCTTTTCACTATCCTTATGTTTTGGTATAGACACCTTCCCTGGGGTTGGAGGTCTCTGGTATTTATGGTATAGGCACTCTGCTCTTACAGGATTTAAAAAATATATATATGGACAATGACTACTTTAATCTCTTTAATAGGTTGAGTGTCGCAAATATAAATTATAAAAGTTTGCTTCCTACCACTTTTTTAGGTGGTCCTATTCAGCTTGCCCTCAGCAGCAGCAGCAAAGGCAGAGGAAGGACTAATGGGTCAGCATAACGGACACACCATTAAATATATGATGTACTGCCTGCCTGTGCTCAGTGTGTCAATGAACAAGTACTTTGTGCCTTAACACCAGAAGCAGCAACCGACAGACAGAACAATATGCCACAAAGCCTGTGACTGTTACTATTGTGGGAAGTCAAACAGCAACCTTTTTAAATACTAATTTTCTTTCCCCCCAATAATAGATTATATAGATGCTCTCTCCCCAATTACAGAATTTGTTTTCTTTTCTTTTTTAAAAGATTTTATTTATTTATTTGAGAGAGAGAGAGAGCACGCACAAGGGGGGCGGGGAGCGGGACGAGCAGACTCCCTGCTGAGCTGGGAGCCAAGGATGTGGGACTGGATCCCAAGACCCTGAGGTCATGACCTGGCCAAAGTCAGATGCTCAACCAACTGAGCCACCCAGGCGCCCTGAACTTGTTTTATTTCTAAAAATTCCCAACCAACAAACTGCAGGCCAGCAGGAGGAACTGGTAGGGCATATTATGTAACAATCATTAGAGGCTGAATTCCCCAACTCTGGATTTAGAATATACCAACTGTTACCCCCACCTCAACCTCCGCACACAGCTTGATGGGTAGCAACCCTGTTCCAGCAGGTCTGGCTACCCTGCATAATTTCAAAATCAGCCTAAGTCGCATTTTGAGAAACCCATTCTCCAAGCTGTAGACACAAAGAACTCCAATGTCATTGATAATGTCAGAAATTCCATAAGGCCCTTTTACTTTTCTCCAGTCATTAAAATTATTTAAAAATATGTATAGTAACTGAAGAATTTCTCCCTTTTCCTGCCTGATTGCATTGAGAATGGTAATTTAACCTAAACATGTACATGCCAAGGCTATGTTGTAATAAATGATATAATTACCTAATAGTTTATTTATTAAAAGACTCTTGGCCTTAAAAACAAATGTCAAGAAGGGAAAAAACAAGAAGTGGGGGGGTCTTCATTTGAAGATAAACTCACTTAAAGAAATTAAGACATAATCAATTACTGATTAGACACTAATGATTATAATTTACACTGGAGTCCATAGTTCAAACAAGCAATTAAGGCTGATAGAAGAAGTGTAAACAATTAAATGAATGGACTAATTGCACTTCTGAATGAGCCTGGCCTCTTCCTCGTGCAGACTTTGTGACCATCTATCCTGTAATCTCTACGGTAACTCCCATGCCACTTCCTCCCAGGAGCATATTTAAGAACTCTGAAAACTAGTAATATTCTAGAATGCAGAGTAGTGTTGTGTTTATGACCATCACTTCTTCCTCTGGGTAATTCTGAGGAAAAAAACTTCAAGTTGTTTTACTAACCAGTGTGAGAAAAAAAAATAGTGCTTACAATCAGATTTGGAATTAGCCAGGATATGATCTCTCATTGAAAGACAAAGGCACTATTAAAATTAGCAAAGTTGCAGTGTGTTAAAAGGGTCCCTGATACCAAGCCAAAAACATGAATTAGCTTGGCTCAGGGAGAAAAGAGCCTATTCTTGAGATAAATCAGGCAAGGACTCATCTTCAACAAAAATTTAAAGTACACCAAAACCACAGCAGCATTTTCGCTTTTATTCCTCTTGCTGATTTAATATGTGACTAGAAACTCTTCAAAAGTGGGGCTATATCCTAGCTCAGTTGTTTCAAGCCAACCAGCATCAGAATTCCTTAGAGGACTTGACACACACTTTACAGGACCTCCCTCCCTCCTGAGTTTCTGGTACAACAGATCTGGGATGGGGCCTAAAAATTTGCATTTCCTACAAAGTTCCCAGTTGATGGTAAGAGGACTACACTTTGAGAATCATTACCGCAGCTTATATGTTCCATGGGATGTATAAAGGCGAGAGGATACTTACTTTTCTGTGGGGAACATTCCCTCAACAGCACTGGAAAGCTGCAAGGTGAAAGGATCCTTCAGGAAATGCCCACACAGGTCCACACTTTGCCTCTGACACTGGGAATTTATTATTTGTTGATCTTTAATCTATGTATTATAAACCTCGCCAGATGACTTTGAGACCTTCTGAAGCAAAAGAGAGCAATTCCCTCAGCCTGGGACAACATGGATCTTGTCCCCTGCAAGTATAAATTCTAAAATAAGACGTACCTAAATTCAAATCTTGGCTTTCTCTTACTAAATGGTGAGCTCTTGGGCAAGTTATTTCATCTCTGGGCCATCATTTCCTCATCTACAAAATGGGACTCATAATAATACCTATAACTCATAGTGTGGTAGTAAAAATTCAGTGAAAGAATAATACAGTTGACCTTTTAACTAATGCAGGGGTTAGGCATGCTGACGCCCCCATGAAGTCAAAAATCCCCATACAACTTTTGACTCCCCCAAAATTTAACTACTAATAGACTACTGTTGACTAGAAACCTTACTGATAACATAAACAGTTGGTTAACACATATTTTCTATATGTGTTATACACTGTATTCTTACAATAAAGCTAAAGAAAATGATATTAAGAAAATCATATGCAAAATATATTTACAGTACTGTAGTACAAAAAATTGCATAAGTGGACCCATGCAGTTCAAACCCACATTGTTCAAGGGTCAACTGTGTATCTACAGCTCTTAGCCCTAGGTCTAACTCTTAGAAAACTCAGTAAAGGTCAATGCTATCATGCCTGCTCCTTGCTGGAGATTTCGAGAATTCTCACATTTGTAATCCAGGATCTCTTCCTCCACTGGTAACTCCCACCTACCCGGATTGCAACAAGAGGCCAAGACGGGAGAGAACATCTCCTGAGAAAACATCATTACCAGTCCCCTTGGAACTCTTGTCCTCCTGCCATCCTTATACCTTTGCTCCAATCCAGACCCTCCATATATGCTAATGTATGAGGTCTAACTGGTGTACTTTCACTCAAGTCCTCCAGGCACCCTAAATTCTTTCATCATTTTCAAAAAACCATCTTTTTGGAAAAGGGAAGAAAGGTGTGGGCCATCATTAATTCAGTCATCTGAAGATAAGCAAACCATTACCACCTGAATGCATGCCATTTCCCTTGAAATCTATGTATTCCAGTACACATTTTATCCTTTTAAAAAATGTTTCGGGGCGCCTGGGTGGCTCAGTCGTTAGGTGCCTGCCTTCGGCTCAGGTCATGATCCTGGGGTCCTGGGATTGAGCCCCGCATCGGGCTCCCTGCTGTCGAAAAAATAAATAAAATCTTTAAAAAAAAAAAAAAAGTTTCAGTTTCATAACATTTAAAAAAAATTTTTTTTAAATAATTTTATCTATTTCAGAGAGAGAGACAAAGTGAGAGAGAGAGCATGAGCAGGGTGAGGGGCAGAGGGAGAAGCAGATTCCCCGCTGAGCAGGGAGCCTGATGCGGGGCTCGATCCTGGAACTCTGGGATCATGACCTGAGCCCAAGGAAGACGCTTAACCGACTGAGCCACCCAGGTGCCCCTCAGTTTTATAACATTTTTGTTATATAGAGAAGAAATTAGGAAATTAAGACCACTAGTAATTCTATCACAAGATAACCACTGTTAGTAATCTGATGAGTGTTATTACAGTTGGGTACATGCTTATGAAAATGGGATCATACTATTTATTTCTGTTCTGCAATCTTTTTCACTTAGTACATTGTACAGGTTTTTAAATATTCTTCTACATTAATTTTAATGGCTGCAAAAGATTTCATGGCATGGTTGGACAATAACTTACTTAACCCCTTGGAACCTTTTCTCTCTCACACCTGCTGTGCACGTTTAGGATCCAGAAGAAATAAATACATGTATTTACTATCCCTGCTCTCCATCACTGGGCCATGTGCAAGGATAGAACTGCTGGATTGATAAAGCTAAAGGAATTATTACCTAATGAACTTATAGCCTGACTTTCTTAAATCAGAGAAAAACACTTGAATTGATTAAAAATACTTCTATTTGTTTCTGTACATTCTAATATTGGAGAGCAGGTAGTCACAAACTTCTTTTGTACTTCAATGTAGGTAGAACATTTTCCCTCATTTTTGTTTTAATGAGAAATTTAATTTTGTCAATGAAATTAAATAGGAATATACTTTACATACATTCCCCAGGGTCTAAAGAGAGTAAGAGGATTTAAAACTTTTTTTTAAAATAAAGAGAAAGAATGAAGACTTATCTAAGCTATTTACTATGCTTCAGCTCTGTATTCACTACAGGGACAATGCAGAGTGGTTGGGGGAAACAAATCGAAGTCTTATACCGCACTTTTAATTAGTTGATGTTGTTAAAGAATCAAAGACCCCATGTGAGGAACAGTCCAACTCTTCCTGTTTATGCTGTGCTTATCAAAAAGCTCTCATAAAGCTGATGATCATGAGTACAGGAATCCCACTCCAACAGAGCGTTCACCAGGAAGCGCGTACAGCCACGGCCTGCACATCCAGCACAGACATCACTTCAAGGACCTGCAGGGGTGCACTGTGCTTGAAAGTGCACTGCGCCCTCCAAGTTTCGTTTCTCACTAACTGCTTCAAAGCATATATGTCGTCCCATCTTGGGAGGACCAATGTTACTAGGAAAGATGCAGAAAAGGTGATATATATTATCTACTAGATTCAACTCATATATCCCTTATGAAAAGTTAAATTATTTATCACTTCCTGTAACAAGGCATAGCTGGGGGGCACCCAGGGATATACCACTGTTCATGCACAGTAGATGCAGCAGCTGCCCAATCCGAAGAGACCAGCAGGGCACAGCCACCCTCTCCCACTACTAAGCAGACTCTTCCTCTTGATGTCCCAGTGCCTCAAATTTAAAATTTTACTTTCTCAAGCCCATCCCTCTCTTCTGATTTCCATGTTACACTTAATAAAACAATACCATCACCCTTCTCCCAAAGATCCCTGGTTCAGGATCACTGGGCCATCTCTGATTATTCTTCCTTACCTTCACTAGACTTGCATATCCAGTCACTACTCACCAAGCCCTGTTTCTTCTCTCTTCATAATAGCTCTTCCATCTGCCTCTTTCTTTCAGCTTTCTTAACCAATACCCTCGTTCAGGTCCTTATTACCCAAACACCGAAACATAACCATAGTCTCTTAACTGGTCTCCCCAACCATTAGTCAGTTCCATCCTCGACCATCCATTTTGATCATACCTTTCTGCTGATCAGAAATTCAGATGGCTACAGAATAAAATCTGAATGTCTTCATCCAACACTCAAGATACTCCATGGTTCCAGCCGTACCTCTGGCCCAGCAAAATTAGTCTCTTTGGTCTCTTCTCTTCCTGAGCACATTTATACATGCACTCCCGTGTTTCCAGAGTACTCTTGACACCATCTTTTGCATTTGGAATGTCCTTCCCACCTTCCCACCCTTCTCCTCTTCCTTAAATGTATTCATACTTGAATGTCTAGCTCAAATCCAACTTCTTCTACAAAGCCATAAAAAAAAAAGCTACCTATCTCCTCTGCACTCTCATTAATTCAAAAACTATTTATCAAGTTCTAATGATGTACCAGACACTAAGCTGGTTGCTGAGCATGAGGACATGAAAAAAAAAAAAACAACACAGATATGGTTCCTGTTTTTATATTTTTCTGTGTGAGTCATATCTGCACCAACTGGTGTAAACTTTTGAGAGGCTATATCTCACACTTTTTCCCCCTCTTAATCCTCCAGCACTCCTAGCATTGTGTCAGGCATGTGGCAATTGGTCAGTAAATGTTTGCTGACTGATTTTTGATTAGTGCTTAGAGATCCAATTTATCCATATATCTATACCCTGACCTGCCTGTGACAGAAGCTATTTATGCATTCAAGCTAACTGGCTCATATCTGAAGAGGCTAACCTTTAGTAACACTATGCTCCAAAACCAACTAGGCTAACTGGCCACCTGACCAAAAACAATAACATTCTTTCCCACAGAGAATGTGAGCAGTTGGCCATTGGCACTGAGAGCACTTTGTGAAACCCTGATGCAGCAGCAAAAGGCACTTCTGAATGGCAACAGGAGACAGTACAGGTGGGTTTTGCCTTCATATGTCTAGGCAACAAAACATGGGTTTGGTCATAGATTCCCATTCATATAATGCCTTTGGTATTTCTTATAGACTCATAACCATTTCATCTCATATAAATTTAGGAGATATGCAAAAGATCTGTCAAGCATCCAAAACACGCATCAATCCAGCAAATATTTACCAAACACCAAGAAGAGGCAACACACTCTATAAAGAGTATGGGCTTTGAAACTAAGAAAACCCGGGTTGATTCTTAGATATACCACTAACTAGCTGTGTGGAAAGACATCTGACCTTGCTTAGCTTTGGTTTCCTTCTCTGTAAAACAAGGATAAGGCCACCTACCTCACAAGGTTGCTTTGAGGATTAAATGAGGTAATGCATGCAAACTATTTGGCACAGGTAGCTATTCAGTAGGTGGGTTGTTGCTACAGTTGAAGGAGAAGAACAGCAAGCAGCAGAGGTATTCACAGTGCTGGGCATTGTGCTTAATTAGCATCGCTGCCTATTGGCACTGCCAACGAGACAACCTCAAGGGAGACCCTGACTTAGAGAAATAAGGTGAATATATATATATATATATATATATATATATATATATATATATATATATAAGACTATCTTATGCCTTGGAACTCTGTCATTAAAGTCTAAGTAATGTGGAGAACCAGATGTTTCATTGACATCACAAGCAACATATTATGAAGCAAAACATCTCCAGCTTTACTCTCACGTCATAGTCACTTGGTGCTTTCAACAATTCAAACTGCTTTGGGGGATATAGGTCAGTGGTAGAACATTTGACTGCACTTTAAAGTACTTTCATCTATTTTATCTTGAGCTAAATATAGCCTGTAAACTCCTAGAAAGCCAGTATGTTCCAAAAACCAATGCTGGTTCTTTAGGGGAGGTAACACGGGAATCCAAAACTAGTGTAAGAATTCGGCTCCCTTGCAGGCCACTGCAAAGAGGACACCTAGCATATAGTAGACACGCAAATGTCTGCTGAACATAAAAATGAGTTTCAGTTATACAATGAACCTGTACATCCAGTGTAATGGAACACATGGGATGTCAATGCAATAAATGTTTTTATGAGTAAGAATTCCAATCTTTAGAATCAGAGAAGGAAATACAACTGCCCAGCTTCCTGAGAACAAAGAGTACCTGAAGAAAGTACTGCAAGAGAAGCTGGCATTCCCTCCTAATCATGTGCCGCGTCAACATTACCCCATTTTCCCCACAGTCTTACGGGTGTGGGCAAGGGTTTTAGACCCACGGGTCTTAAGTTCACATAGGAAGTCAAGGATAAACGCTATTCTTTCAGTTCCCCTCCCAAGAAGATATTACATTTAAGTACTTTAGCACTCAAATCCACTGAAGAGCAGGGAGAAAGAGGAGACAAAGAAACGTAAAGGGCAAAACTACCCTTAAGAGAGGAGTACTGGGGCACCTGGGTGGCTCAGTTGGTTAAGCATCTGCCTTCGGCTCAGGTCATGACCCTGGGGTCCTGGGATTGAGCCCCACATTGGGCTCCTTGCTCAGCGGGGAGCCTGCTTCTCCCTCTCCCTGTGACTCCCCCTGCTTGTGCGCGCGCTCTCTCTGACAAATCAATAAATAAAATCTTAAAAAAAAAAAGACAGAAGAGTGTTCCCCTCTGCCTTTCTGAAGAGCAGCAACTATTCTTTCCATAACCCATGTAGCACGCTCTGAGAAGCACAGGGAAGGCTGAAAAAGCTGTGGATGACCTTACTGGAATTTCATGCTTACTTATACGTTGTGACCTAGAGCTAGCACCCGAGCTTCCAATCTCTCAGAAGTCACCCATAGATCAGCAAATGAGACAAGCGCGGCAAATAGCATAATTTCTCATGAGCAAGAAATTAGGTGATGTTAGATTTTTTTGTATTTAACAGAGAATGATAAAATCTGTTTTAACATGTTATCAGGAAAATTTTCAAACTTACACAAAAGTAGAGAGATAGTGTAATGGACTCAACTTGAACAGTTATCAATGTATGGCCAGCCTTGTTACATCTATACCCTGTCTACTGGATTATTTTCAAGCCGAACCCAGATATCCCAGCATCTATTTAGAAATAATTCAATATGCATCTCTCAAAGACATTCAGAAAGTTACCACCATGCCATTATCATATACTAACAATGAAAAGTACATAATTCCTTTATATTATCAAATATGTCGCCAATGTTCAAATAGGTCCCAATTGTCTCATGACCTAATCGTCTTTTTACAATTGGTCAAAAATTGAATGTTCACAATAGAAAGAAACTTAGAGATTGCATGGTCCAATTTCTACCCAGTATGACCAACTCCCCTTAAAGCAGTACCTCAGCTGTAACACTGTCCCTTAGAAGTGTACATCTTGTGGAAGATGTGAATCTTAGACTCATGAGCTGATTTTTTTCCTGTATGTTATTTTACGATCTTTCATAATTACAATTTTCAAATTTTTAAAAATAGCTTTATAATGATATAATTCACATACCACAAAATTCACCCATTTAATGTGGTTTTTAGTATACCCACAGGTTATGAAATATTACCACTATCTAACTTTAGAATACTACCACCGCCCTCAAAAGAAACCCCTGTACCCATCAGCAGTCATTCCCCACCTCCCTTCTCCAGCCCCTGGAAACTACCAGTCTGCTTTCTGCCTCCGTAGATTTTGTCCATTTTTCTGGACATTCTTACTCCACTCACACACCATTTTAAAACTGCTTAGGGGTTTGCTCCCCCACCCCCAACCAAGGCAGGAACTGTCATCCTGCGAGGGTATTCATGGTACCTGACACTCACCTTGGGAACAAGATGCCCCAGCAAGGAGCTCCTCCTCTATCCCCTACTTTGGGGAGAGAATCAGTCATTTCTTTTTGCTTTCCTGTTAGCTCAGAGTCGAGAAATAAATAATACATTATACATTAATAAAAAAATTTAAAAAATAAAATTTCCTGGGTTTAATTACCCACCTTATTTTAAAAAAAAAGAAAGCTCAGAGTCGAATTTGTGGCCCAGGTTTTATAACCATGTAGCATATTATTATATACCTTTCTCTGACCAAACTTTCCCTCTGTCTTCACTTTAGCATTCTACCTTAATTTTCCTTTTGTTTTCTTCATTTGTTTTTTTCTTATATTTCAAGAATTTTTGTACTTTAGGTCAAATGCTTTTTTGGAACAAGGAAAGATTTAAATGCGTATAATTTTTCTCCAGACATTTTGATATGATCCTATCATATCCTAAAAGCCTTGGAAAATCTCTCCCATTTGGCCATAATTATTTCTTTTTGATGACACGTGCTTAGACTGGTATTCCCAAAAATATGGTCCTAGGACTCCTACTAAAGGATATGAATGCATAAAAGGTGACTTGAGTGAGAATATGTGAAGTTTATTCCTGGACACACACAAAAAAAGAGGTGTACGTGTGTGGGAAGAATCTGTGAAGGAAGAGCTGGTGATTCATTGGTTTAGAGAACTAAACATGACAGAGTTGATGGTTAGGGGAAATAAAGAGAAAGAAAAGAGACATGGCAGGTATCACTCTGGGATGTTGGCCCGGTGGCTCAATACCTTACTACTGCATTTACTGGGAGGTGTGTGTGTGTGTGTGTGTGTGTGTGTGTGTGTGTGAATTTCAGGGAATAAGAACTGCAGCTTTACTGACAGAAGTGTGATGTACTCATCCCCATTCCAAGTGCTGGCACATTTTACTTGGTGGTATTGGTTGTTCTGCTTTTGCCAAAAGAGAAATATCCTGTACCAAGCAACATTAAAACCCAGGTTTCCCAATGAAAAGTTGCCTGGAAGGACCTCACAGACAGAGACATTAATCCTTCCCTTGATAGAGTTTAACAAAACTCTTCCTGTACCCAGGAATGCCATGATTAATCAACTAATTTCAACCCAAGTTTTGTTTATATGTTCCAACTATAAACATTAATTGAAATATTTCCATTGCAACAAAATCACTTTGGTTTGGATTTAAACACTACTGTATGACAACATGCAAGCATGTTTCAGAACATGAAAGCACAACTTAGCAAAATATCATTTCCTGTATTAAATCCAAGGAGACACACGGTGGAAAGTGTATATTCTAGGGTGCATGGCGACTTGACAGCTAGAGCAAGGGACTGAGATTTCCCTTTCCATATGATAAACTGCAATAGATTTTTCCACCCTACTTTGTGGTTTTAGAAAAGCTTGCATGAAGAAAAACTGCCTGGTGGTCTGTTTTATTTTGTTGGGGGGCAGGTAGGTAGTATGAGGTTTTAACATGCGAAAAAGAGACAAAAAGGTGGGAAATATCATGTCTGAGAGTACACATGATTTCGATAGTATTTGAATAGGGGACAAATATCCCTGGAAGAACCTTTCATATAATAATAGAGGTGAACATGATAACATAACTCATGTGGGCCATATTCTATTTCAGTTATGGCTCTAGGAGAACGCAGCCTTCGGGAAGGGGAAAGAGTCTGGGCCATCTGAGATGCACAAAGGCTATTATCTTCATAAAAGCTAACAGATGAATTTTATCCAGATGCTTTAAAGTACACATAATACAGAACGATCCGTACCAAATCTTCTCACACCACCAGAACTCTCCCACCCTCAAGATGATAACCTCCTGGCTTCTCTAACAATGTCACAGCAAGACATTTATTTTTTTATTTTTTTATTTTTTAAGGAAGATTTCTCTGCCTAGACTGTGGTTCTCATTCCTGGATGCTCTAGAATCACCTGGACAGCATTTTCAAACAGCTAAGCCCCCTCCCCCACCACCCAAGGCTCTAATTTAATAGTCTGGGATTGAGCCCAGGCACTGATATTTTTAAAAGGCTCCCCAGTGATTCCAAAGTGGGCCAGGGTTGAGAGCCTTTGGTCTATACAGATGCCTCAAATAAGATTATTCCTTCCTTCAAAGGTGAATCTCTTTCATGTAATGTACCCAAATGGTCCTACCTTAGTAGGGCCCTAGTCATTTAACCATTCCAGATACACCTCCAATATTACGTTTTTTTTGTGTTTTTCCTGTGACTATTTATGAATATATTCAGCCTTATATTCATAATGTAACCATTACGTCTGTGTTTGTTACTATGGTTTGTGCTAAGCTACATGCTTGTGTTAGCTCTCTCATTTGATTTATTAGATGGCTTTAGACTGATTATTACGTGAAGGTCACTGTGCTCAAAACCTGTGGAGGATGCAAAGATGAAAAGTCACTCTTGTAGCTACACCTGCAGTCAAGGAACTCAAACTCCAGAATGGAGAGGAGACAGGTATGAATAACAACACAAGTTAGAATATGAAGTCTGTAACAGACAGCCAAGATGCGCTTGACCATGCTTAGCTGCAGAGCTCAAAAATATTTCTGAAAGTCACATATATCAAAGTGTTAACAGAGGTTATCTCTAGGAAGTGGGATCAAGGATTTTGTTATCTGTGTTCTTCTATTTCCAAGTCTTTTACAAGGAGTACATGATAAAAATACTCTCTAAAGAAAGTAAAATCAGTTTGAAGAATGGAAAACTAACAGGTAGAGAGGAGCACAGCAAAGACAAAGCACCAAATGTACTTGGCAACATGAGTAGCTCTGTTTTGCTTGTGACCTGGAGGGTAGGACCGAGAGAGAGGAGGTAAGGTTGGACAAGCTGCAGCAATATCACGAAGACCCTGAATGTTGGGGTGGGTGTGGGGGGGTGTTTATAATCAGCAGCTGGGAGCCAGTAAAGATTTTTAAATGGTACTCTTTATCATTACAAAAATGATATCTTTCTCAAAAAACATTATTATACATTTATTGTAAAAATAATTGGAAAAGTCTAAAAATCATAAACTAAAAAAAAAAAAAAAGTTATCACCAGAAAGAAGCTGATCACCAGGAGAAAGCCATTATTAATATTTTGGCACACTCCCTTCCAGTCTTTTCCCTATATGGAAGATTTTTGAGTAGGAGTGTGACATCACTAGGGCTATGCTTGAAGAAGGCCAATTAAAGATGGTCTAAGTATAGGGGCACCTGGGTGGCTTAGTTGGCTAAGCATCTGCCTTTGGCTCAGGTCACGGTCCCAGGATCCTGGGATCGAGCCCCATGTCGGGCTCTCTGCTCAGTGGCGGAGTCTGCTTCTTCCTCTCCCTCTGCCCTTCCTCCTGCTCACACTCGCTCTCTTGCTCTCTCTCAAAATAAAAATAAATAAAATCTTTAAAGATGGTCTAAGTACAAAGTGGACTCTCTGGGTATGGAGGTGACTGGCTAAGGCTTCTGCACACAGGTTCACAGCTTCTCCTGCGTATTGGCTCTTTAGAGCAGACCCACAAATACACCCTAAGGGGCAAGTGGCACCTGAGGGAGAATGCCCCAGGCCAAAGCCTAGGGTAAGCATTCCTACCACTATTCAGCAACGCTGAAAGGCCTCCGCAGAGGGGGAGAGATGCATCTGCAAAGCAAACAGGTTTCCAGGAAGGGAAGTCTCATCTCCCGATGGGGCCTTGTTTCATGGAACCAGAGAATGCTTTCCTAGAGACCATCCTCACCACGCAGGATTCCCAGTATAGAAATGCCTAAAAATAGGCTATTACCACATCTACTATGTGATAATTATATTACGATAAACCAGTTCGTGGTATGACGGCTAGTGCCTATTAGTCAGAAATCATGTTGACTCTAAGATCCCAGCCTCAAAAGAGGCTGACCTGTGTCAAAGTTCACGGACAGGCCTCACTGGCCAAGTCAGCTCTCCCAGCACTCAGCCTTGCCCCCCACGTGGAGACAATGGGGCTCTGTGCAGGAGCAGACGCCAAAGACTGGAAGGAAATTTGCATGCCTCTTCTACCCCCGTGAGGTGTTTATTATTTTGCTTCCAAATAGGCTGAATCCAATGTTTTATTCCTCCCCTTTCTTCCTTTGCTAATTTTAACTCAGTTTCAAATTAATATTTTTCAAGAGATAACTTACTTAATCCCCAACCCCTCCTACCCCTGTTTATGACTTAGGAATGAACGTAAGCACAAAACATCTTGTGATGGCCTCAAAATAGAAAGCAGGTTTAAAGTTTTATTTTTCTGTCCCAAAGCTGCCAAAGCTCTGGCGTGTTTTAACTTCTGCTCTACACACTGTTTTCTCCTTCCTTCCCTTCCATCCAGCTATATTTAGTAAAGCCCAAATAAAAGGGATACAGGCAAAGCAAAATTAAATATAGTTTCTTTGAATCAGTAAATCCCAGAGTTAGCCTATATGGCAGCAGCTAAGAAAGTGAAGTTCATATAAATACACATATGCACATAAGATGCACTGTCCTTCTCCAAAGGTGGCCTGCAGCCTCGCATGCTTCACCAAGTAGCAGGTACAACAGGAAGGCAGGCACATCCTCTCCCATCTTCAATCTCTGACCGCCCCTTTCCCTTCTTGCTCCCACATCTCCCCACCCCCCACCTTCCCGGTTACCCCCATCTCTCCACTCTCCATTTCTAGATTTCAATAGATCTACACCATCCCTGACTCTCTGCCTGCACCCAGAAGGAAAAAAGAAAAACTGAGAAAGGTTCATTTAAATAAAAGGAAGCATGGAAAAGTGCTTAGGTGACCCAGAAATTCTAAACCAAGCTAGTTCAGAAGCATACCACTGTTAACTGCTCTACAGTATACATTTTTACTTTAGTTGATTTATTTAAAACGATCTTGGGCTTTTGTTGACTGAAGGAAGTTCTATAGGACTTGGGGACCAGGGAGGGAAACACTCTGGTTCTGGTTTTCCAATAGGGACAATGAGACTACAGTGGCAATCAGGCTTTTGGGGGAGAACTTCTTGTCCAAATACAGAACATTCTAAAAGAAGGAATGGGTGGGTTTGAGGGGCATGAATTGTGGGCATGAAAGGGGAATGGCACTAAATGCAACTTTAGCATTTTCCCATAAAAGAAGTACCTGATTGCCCTATCGCTTTCCCCAAACCAAAGGCACAGAAGGAGAGAAAATGTGGAGGTTCTAAGAGCCTAATGGCTGGGTAGCAAACTCAACTTCCACAGAATATTATTTTTAAATATTTTTAAAATTTATTTATTTGAGAGAGAGAGTGAGTGAGACAGAGAGAGCACAAGCCAGGGGGAGAAGCAGACTCCCTGCTGAGCTGGGAGCCTGACGCGAGGCACAATCCCAGGACCCCGGGATCATGACCTGAGCCAAAGGCAGACACTTAACCAACTGAGTCACCAAGGCACCCCTATTTTTTTTTTAAAGATTTTATTTATTTATTTATTTGAGAGGTGGGGGGCGGGCAAGCAAGCGTATCCGAGTGGGGGAAAGGGGCCTCCATCCCAGGACCCTGGGATCATGACCTAAGCCAGAACCAAGAGTGGGACATTTAACCAACTGAGCTACCCAGGCACCCCTTCACAGAATATTCTTACCTAAATGTACCCCCATTTCCATACATGCCTGCTGAATTAATTTAATTCTACTATCAAAGAGGCAGCTACTATCGAATCCAATCTAGGGAGCGATAAAGATAGTACACTTTCTATTTAGACAATATCAGAAAAAGCTCCAAATGTATTTGCTACTACATTAAGGCAAAACAACCCTACATTTTAAAATATTTTCAGTATCATGTTATAGAACAGGAGTTAGCAAAGTATGGACCATAGGCCAAGTCCAGCCTGCCACCTGCTTTTTGTACAGCCTGCAATCTAAGAATGGTTTTCACTTTTTAAAAATGGTTGAAACAAGTCAAAAGAAGAATACTATTCCACAAGTGAAAATTACATGAAATTCAAATTTCATGTCCATAAATAACACTTTATTGGAACACAGCCACACTCATTCACTTACATATTGTCTATGGCTCCTTTTGTAGAGTTAAGTAGGTAAGAAAAAGACTATAAGGCTTACAAAGACAAAAATATTTACGATCTGGCCCTCTACGTAAAAAGTTTGCCAACCCCTGGTCCAGAGAAATATCTGGGGCATGAAAAAATACCTTTCACTTATTTCATACGTTATAGTTTCTCAGGTAAATTCACACTTGTTACTCTTATTTTATCTTTACTTCAAGCCTGTGAGTTGGGTAAGCAGAAATTATGATCCCCTCTTTAGAGATGAGAACGCAGAAGTTTGAAAATGGATTTGCCCAAGGTCATGTTGCTGCTAAGTGGGTAGGCCAGACTTACACTCCAATTTTCTGACCTACATCCAGAGGTGTTCACATTACACAGCTCTGTCCTCTTGGATTTCTGCCAACAGTGGCTGCCAAAAGTCTTTTAAACATTCTCTCCATATTTGATAGTTCACCATAGCGTAAAATCCCTCCTTCCTAAAACAGGATCCCAAACACCACACTCCCCAACCCTTCTTTTTGGTAGGGCAGGGACGCACGAATGTGGACTCAGTGGTTCCCGTTTTGGCAGAGGCAGCTCTGGCGGAAGCTTCCTGATGGTGGCGGAAGCAGCAGCTCCCCAGGCTGACCAGTTCTGTAGAATTCCTGGAAGCTCAACCTGGAGTCTGTTTCTTCAGCCGGCCCGACAAGCTCGTGCTCTGTCTATGTATCTTAATACGTTTTCCTGTACTTGATCAAGCTACCCCAGGTTCTAACCTCCAGAATGAAGATCAAAGGCGAATACAACTTAAGTTGAGAAGAAATCCTTTCAATACTGTGGTGGTTCCTAAAAGCTTCAGGAACAACTATCACCACTTTCTAAAATACAATCCTGTTTTCATGAAATATGACCAGATGTTACTCTTAAAAGAGGATTCTGTAATTAGACAAAATTGGGAAACACCACGTTAAACAGATTCGTTTACTACAGGATTTCTCAGAGCCTTCACATATATGTGTGCTTCATAAATCTACAAAAAACATTTTAAAAATTTACTGGACCACTGAACCATTTTTTAATATCACATTAGCTTAGTAATACATTTTGGGAAATACTGATCAACAGATCTTCTACCTAGAAAAAAGTGTTTATAAAAAAAAAAAGAAAAAAGTGTTTATAGTTCTAAAATATTTTTTAAAAGAAGGCTACAAAAAGGAGGAATCCAATTCTGGAGTGTATACAGTGAAAAAAATACTTTAACAGATTGCTGGTGGAGTATACATTAGTACAACCTTTCTGGAGAGCAATTTAGCGATAATTAGCAGGTGTCCTAATATTTATGCTCTTTAGACTCAATAATTCCACTTCTAGGAATTTATCCTAAAAAATATAATCTGAAATTGTGGGCAAATGTCAGATCCTCAGTTCTTATGATATCTTTGTCACTCTATGAAAGGAAAAACAGTATGCTATGACTTGAGAAAAACAAAAAGGGGCTACTTCATCTTCTTAGGTGATAGAAAAAGGACTTCCTTATGATGCAGGGAAAAGAGACAAAAGCGGGTCTATATTCTTAGTAGCATCATGACACTATATAAACATTTATTTAGCTTTTCACCTTCTGCCTAAAAAGAAGTAAAGTTGGAAACTTTCCCCAAAATATCTCCATTATTAATTAAAGCATCCTAGGCCAGACACACAGCATTCCCGTAAATGAAGCAGGGAGAAGAAATCTAGGTGACTAGATAAGTAGTTAAAGGTGCTACGACCCTGAGCTAATCTAAAGGCTGATGACAAACCACAAACCTATGAGACAGATTGTTTACTCCAGGATTCAGGTTAACTGGGTGAACACCACGACAAAGAACTGTATGATAAATATTTATATCTTAAGTTAATTTAAATATTTTTTAAAGATTTTTAAAATTTATTTATTTGATAGAGACACAGCGAGAGCGGGAACACAAGCAGGGGGAGTGGGAGAGGGAGAAGCAGGCTTCCTGCCGAGCAGGGAGCCCGATGTGGGACTCGATCCTAGGACCCTGGGATCATGACCTGGCTTAACGACTGAGCCACCCAGGCGCCCAATTTAAATATTTTTTAAAAGATCATTTCATATTAATTAAACAGTTATTTATTGCATTTTGTACTTTGCATTTTGTATTTATTGTATATATTTAACATACATAAAGAACTACTACAAATTTTAAGTGGAAGATTGAAGGGAGGAGCTTCAAATTCAGCTATTTGTAGGTTCAGATCATGTGACTAAGGCAGCAATGCCCCCTAGTGGTAGAGCATCACACTTTCACTCTGAGGCTTTTGATAGATCAATAGGCATCTTTATAAAAGATTGAATCCACAGAAATAAAGTTATATAAGGAGATAGCAAACATTGCTAAGAACCTGTAACTCTTAAATAGTGAAGCCATGATCAAACAAGGGTATTCCGTTTTTTGTTTTGTTTTTGTTTTTGAGAGAGAGAGAGGGGCAGCAGGGAGGGGCAAAGGGAGAGGGAGAGAAGAGACTCTTAAGCCGACTCCCCAATAAGTGCAGAGCCTGATGCTGGGCTTGATCTCACAACCCTGAGATCATGACCCTGAGATCACAATCTGAGCCGAAACCGACTGCACCACCCAGGCGCCCCAACGGTATTGTTTTAAAGCCATTCCTTGATTTGCTCTCAAGTCCATTTTACAGATAGAGAAACCACAGCCTCAAAGATTAGAAATGATTTCATCTCTGGGGCGCCTGGGTGGCTCACTCGTTAAGTGTCTGCCTTCGGCTCAGGTCGTGATCCCAGGGTCCTGGGATCGAGCCCCGCATCAGGCTCCCTGCTCTGCGGGAGGCCTGCTTCTCCCTCTCCCACTCCCCCTGCTTGTGTTCCCTCTCTCGCTGTCTCTCTCTCTGTCAAAGCAATAAATAAAATATAAAAAAAAAAAAAAAGAAATGATTTCATCTCAGTCACAAAACCACACGAACCAAGAGGACTATGTCTCTGCCATGCTTACTACCTATTAGGCAAAAATCACAAAATAAGGATGAATGAACCATCTTCTCATAGTTTATCTCCAACATGGTGCTAACTGCTTATAGCACCAGTCACTACAGTTTTCCCTTCCACTTCAGCTGCTGAGGACCAAAGGCCCACACAAAACAGGGAAGGTCCATCTACCACCAGAAGGGAAATGAGTCCCTTCTCCACATCCCTCGGTGAGTAGAAGAGCGAGACTGTCTCCCTCTTAAGCTCAAATGCCAAGAAAATCCGGGTCTCCTAAGAAGGGATGTGGCGGTGCGTGTATAATTGACATCAGACAATGAAGCCTACATCTCTGGTCTGCAGGAGCACAACCGCAGAGTTAGGATTCAGGACTGGTCAAGCAGGACTGGCCAACCCCAGGGAATGTGTCTAATGATCTACAGGAAACTCTCTGGTTCTCCCAGGGAAAATGGGATGTGGCAGGAGAGGCAAAACCAGAGAACAGAGACCATCACGTTGGTGACAGCAGTAACAGTCGTTTATATTTGTAGATTTTTTTATACATTGCAGAATACTTTGGCAAACATTTCATTTGCTCCTTTGGTTAAGACCTGATAGAGAAAGTACCTTTATCCCAATATTATAGATTAGAAAGAGAAGACTCTGAGAAGTTTAAGTTGTTTGTTTGTATAATCTGCCAAATTAGCAGACTCAAGACTCACCCTGAGGTCTAACTGCGTTCCCCACGGCACCTGTGACACTCAAGTGGGAAGTGGCTTAGTTAGCAGTAACTATACATTATGAGAGGAGAGAAGGAGCTCCTATAGGTAGTCACAGAGCAGCTGAGAAAGACGGAACAGATGACATGGTGGAAAGGCTTTTCAAAATCCAAGAAACAGCCACAGAAATTAAAGAGCAAGAAGCCTGAGACCATTTAGAATAGGGAAAAACAGGTTTATAAAGCTTGAAAAGAGCCTAAGGTAATCACTGTATCACAATTAAAATACGTGCACTGTACTCTGTTTAAGAAGCAGGAAGATGAGAAGTCCATTTTAAAAAGGCTACTACCCAGGGGCGCCTGGGTGGCTCAGTTGGTTAAGTGGCTGCCTTCGGCTCAGGTCATGATCCTGGAGTCCCAGGATCGAGTCCCACATCAGGCTCCCTGCTCGGCGAGGAGTCTGCTTCTCCCTCTGACCCTCCCCCCTCTCATGCTCTCTCTCTCTCTCATTCTCTCTAATAAATAAATAAATCTTTAAAAGTAAATAAATAAAAAGACTACTACCCAAAACTATTAAAACATTTGCTAAAGGAAGTAAACTCTCCACTTTGCAAAAACCTCTTGTACTTGGAGTTTTTAAGATGGAACATTTCAAATCCTATGAGCTTATTTGCATTGCAAGACTCATTCTCAGTAATGAAAGAAAACAATGGAACTGGAAAAGTAGAGAGCCTTTAATAGACATATTTTTGAGACTCTCAGTAGCTCACCCTGCACCCCACACCCTCAGGAACTGCCTCTTCATCTACGGAGTGAGCTCTTGGAGGCAATGTTTATATCCTGGAACCCTGTCCCTGGGGCCGTATCTGATTGATGTGGAATAGACATCTGTCCCAAAGAGAGCCAATCAGAACCCCCCCCCCCCCCCCCCGGCAATTCCTTTTGCTTAAACTAGCTGGATTCTGTTTCTACTACTTGGAACAAAAAGGTTCGAAGTCATACATTTTATGTATTTTCTGCTTCCTCAAATTGTTTGCTCTATGAGGACAGTGATTTTTATCTGTTTTGTTCACTGTTATATCCCAACTGCCTACAACAATGCTTGACCCATAGTAGATACTCAAAAATGTTTGCTGAATAACGAATATTGTTTTATTTTTCTCCACTGTAAGTTTTATTCAGTGTATACATTCCATTTGTGTAAGAGAGAAGACCCAGTCCCTGCAGGGTCTGGTCTTTACCACGCTTCTACACAATTTCTGAAAGATTTCAAATTCATCCTTTTTTTTTTTAAATTTTATTTTATTATGTTATGTTAATCACCATACATTACATCATTAGTTTTTGATGTAGTGTTCCATGATTCATTGTTTGCGTATAATACCCAGTGCTCCATTCAATACGTGCCCTCCTTAATACCCATCACCAGGCTAACCCATCCCCCTACCCTCCTCAAATTCATCCTTTTGCAAGTATCTGTTCCCCATGCTTCTGCCCCTGAAAGATTCTCATCTTCCCTTTAAAGATAAGCATTTTAGGGGCGTTTGGGTGGCTCAGTGGGTTAAGCATCTGCCTTCAGCTCAGGTCATAATCCCAGGGTTCTGGGATTGAGCCCCGCATTGGGCTCCCTGTTCAGTGGGGAGTATGCTTCTTCCTCTCCCTCTGCCTCTCCCCCTTGCTTGTGCATGCTCTCTCTCTCTCAAATAAATAAACTCTTTAAAAAAAAGATAAGCACTTTAGTACTACATCTATTGTATACAGTGCACTGTACTATCACCATCATCATAAAACAATCCCTACATTTCCCTTTCTTTCCTTTTCTTTTATCCTTCCAAATGTCTGCTCTCAATAATGTCACTGGCAGGGCCATCTCTTAACAAATGGGCAGAAGACCTCATTCCTGCTTCACAAGTTCCAGGATTTAAATGGTGCCAGCCAGAGAATAAAGAAGTGCCTGAGGGAGCCCTGCAGACTCCATTACAGTACCAACCAGGGTCCCAAGAGCCACAAAACATGTGACTGCCACCCAGTAGGCCAACCAAACCATGTCAATATACCTGTAAATCCCTTCACTGAGTGGGGAGCATGCAAACTGCAAAAACACAGCTGGCCAAATCTTTATACCTCCCAGATACTGCCCCAGCTCCTATAACTGAGCCACTTAACTGCTCTGTGTGTTGATTAGTAAAACAGATCAGTCTTCTTTCTCTGTAAGAGGGAACAATCACTATTATAACACCTAAACTACAGTACTTGAGTGTTTGGCTAAGATAAAATATTAGATTTTTAAGTATTTTAAAAAGCCTAAATACTAAAGGAATATAAATCACTCATATATAAACTTCAAGTCCAGATTACATATTCAAATGGAAACAAAATGAAGAAATAGGTAAGTTTTTTAAGTAGAAAATTTCCCCAAATATATAGCTTTAAAATTTAGTGTTAGGGGCACCTGGGTGGCTCAGTTGGTTAAACGCCCAACTCTTGATTTCGGCTCAGGTCATGATCTCAGGGTTGTGAGATCGAACCCCAAGTTGGGTTCCGTGCTGGACATGGAGCCTGCTTAAGATTCTCTCTCTCCCTCTCCCCTGCCCCCCCCACCCCCATGCTCACACACGCACTAAACACTAAAAGAAATTTAGTGTTTAATGTCTAAAATCAATTAGTTAAAAAAAAACAAACCCAGACTTGAGGTAAGTTTAAATTCCCAACATAAAAGCCAAGTTAGGGAAACCAAGGAGGGGCTTTATTTATAAGGTAGAAAGAAACATCATCACAAATGGATAAATGAGCAAGTGGCCTTATCCCTATAGTTCCTTACAATTCCTTCTATCACTTCATTTCATGCCACATTCTTTTTCCTGTTTTATTTTCTTAATGTAACTTCTTAGGCTTAAACACAGAATTTTTTTCATATCGTGGCCATGAGTTAGCTCAATTTTAATTTCTTGCAGTCTGAATACTCTAAAAACAAGTGCTCTAAAAGCCCTTTGTCATACTTTTAATGTGTTGAGCACACTTGTGTAAGTGATCTGACAAAAGCATAGACTTGTCCAGCTCCATTCATTATCTCAGACTTCTCACTTTTGGCCCTCCCTTCCAGGAAGTCCTGAGTTTGCTGATTAAGGGGAGAAACAAATCTCTTTTGATACGCTGGGGTGAGGGCTGCCTGCCACTCTCCACCTCTCCTTAATATAGTGCTGAACACAGTTTTCTGGAGGTGCTCCAAAATGTGTGCTTTCTAGAAGAGCAAGAATTGTGGCTGCATCCTTATTCCAGTTCACACAGCTGAGGAGAGTCCAGAACAGAAGGGAGGGAAGCAAGGAGCCTGTTATACGGGACTCACATGATATCGGTGTCATTCACTAGGTTACAGATGTCATCTTGTTCTCCTACACTACTGCAAAATAGCAGACTAAGAAAGTAGAAGTGACTTCAAAAAATAACTCCTGGGTAAAGCCCTGCCTTCCCACAGATAAATAAGTAAGTCTCATATTATATATGATGGTCAAGAGGGAACCTAGTTTCAACTCTTGGCTCCACCACTTACGTCTGGGTAAACTCTAACAAGTTACTTAAGCTCTATGCCTCAGTTTCTTTATTTGTAAAGTAAGGATAGTAAGAGTACTGACCACCAAAGACAGTGCATTTAGAACAGTACCTGGCAGGTGAGAGTTCAGTAAATGATGGCAGTAATCGCTGTTGATGTGACTACTATCACTAGTGCTGTTCTCCAAAAGAGTTCCAAGAATGTAATGCCTTCATTCAGCAAACATTTTGTTTTTTATTTTTATTTTATTTCATTTCTTATTTTATTTTTAGAGAGGGAGGGGCAGAAGGAGAGAGAGAATCTTAAGCAAGCTCCACACGGAGCATGGAGGCCGATGTGGGGCTCCATCTCACCACCCTGAGATCATGACCTGAGCCGAAATCAAGAGTCGGACGCTTAACTGACTGAGCCACCCAGGCGTCCCTTCAGCAAACATTTTGATGAACACTCACCATGTGTGTCATGTATGTAGTGCTAAACACAAGAGATACAGACTCAAAAGCCACAATCCAGACCCTCAAACAGCATCCAATCAAATGGGACAATATGTCACAGAATGGTAAGATCTACAATAGAGATGTGTAGAGGACGCTGAGAAGCAAGAAGCTTGAAGACATCCGAGAAAGGGGGAAGAGCCAAGTCTTAAAATGCAGACTGGAGTGCACCAAAGGAAGAGGAAAGAAAAGGTCATTCTGGGCAAGGTTGCGGAATGGCAAAACATAAGACTAATAAGCTTATTAGCAAAGGCAAGTGTATGAAAGGCCTAAATAACTTGAACCTTCGCCTGAAGAGAAATGCAGACCTTTGACTTCAGGAGAAAGGATGGGCTGGAGTGGGGGAACAAGAGAGGAAGGAGACAGGAAGGATGGAGCAGAGCGAATAGACCCAAAAATTGGGTAAAAATGTAAAGTCACAGGTCTTAGATGCTGATTCGATGTGGTGGATTATGGAATGTAAAAAGTGAGCACAGGTGACTGATCGGAGAAATGGGGTAGATGGTGGTGCCACTGGAATCCAGGCAGAGGCAGGTTTGGGGGTTTTTGGAGATGAGCGCTTCACTTGGAACATGCTGAGCTGAGGGACCTGTGGGACATTCAGATGGAGCCATCTGGTAAGAGGGAAGTCAGAAATATGGGCATGTATCTGTAAATTCAGGTGAGACTGGAGACAGAGTTGGAAACACACTGCTTGGGATACAGCCAAAGCCAGAGAGAGAGAAAGAGGGGTGGAAGTGACCAAGATGGATCCATTAGGGAGACAAGAAGACCAGGGAGAAAAAGAGACCAGATACCACAGACACCAACATTTTCTCAGAACTAGGACACTATTTTCATCCTCATCAGCCTTGTCAATAACAACTTTTTCAAACATTCCAATGTTCTTTATTCATATACCATCTGTTTCACAAATATTTGAGGCAGCTCATGGTAAAGACATATAATAAAACAGAGAAATAAAAATGAAACAAATAAACCAGAGCAAGAAAACATGGAATCAGATTAGGAGATGAAGACAGAGGCAGACTGGGGGAGAAAGGAGGATTCGAATACAATTATGCAGGCCAAGGGGGACCAGAGAGTTGAATCACAAGTACAAGTTCAGCTCTGAGCTTCCTGGTGGCTCAAGTAAAAAGAGAGATACCTCCATAAGAAGAAACCACACTCCTCCTTAGGATTAACTGATTTGCCCAACATCACCCAGTTAAAAGGTGAATGGCTCCTTCAACTCTACCAAGCTGTTTCAACAAGCAAATACCCTTCAGCATAATTAGATTCCCATTATCAGGATGGAATGGCAGGAAGGGAACTAGACTAGGAATCAGGAGGCTTAGTGATATAGTACCTGCTCTTCTACTAACGTATGAGTTCAAGATCACTGAAATTCTACGAGCCTTGTTTTCTCAACTATAAAACAAGTGCTTTCACTGAGCCATCATCACCCAACCACAGACAGCATCTGTGCTATCATTCTCCAATCCAGCACACCTTGACAGACATTGCTAATGAATCACAGAGCTTTTTTCTGCTGAATCCTAAAAAAGACCTCAAAATCCTGCCAACAGTGTTCCAGGTAACCACCAATAAACCAGCACATGAGCATTCTGACCCTCGAGGCTCTCAAAGTACCTCCAGTGCTATCATGCTATCGCGCGCGCGCACACACACACACACACACACTCCCATGCTGTGATCATGGTGTCAGTCATATTTCATGGCATCCTCTCTGAATGAGGAAGGCTGAGGAGGATCCGACTGCAGCTGCTAAGGTAGGTAAGTACACAACAAAGCTCTTTTTGCACTTATTTTTAAACTTCTAAAAATACTTGGATATATTAAAATTAAAACTCACATGACTCAAAATATACTAACTGATTAACACAAAATATTTTCCAATCACCTACCAGAGGAAATCTAGGAAAGGCATAGTAGCATGTGCCAAGGTGAAAATTCTTAGGGGCAACTCAATTTTCAAAGGATCTTTTTTTTATTTTAAAGTTTATATTATGAGCATGTCTATAAAATGCTCTGCACAAAAGTAGGGAGAATAGTACAAAGAACCTGTATGTATCCATCACCCAGTTTCAACAACCATCAACATTTTGCCATGTGTGTTCACAGGACTTAAAGGTCTAGGCTTCTAGGGCCAGAGTTTAAATATTATGGAGAAACATAGCTTTCTCTGGAAACATGCTTGTGTCACGTGTTAAGGCATGGACACACACACCCATAAAAACTGTAGCTTTCGGTATTATGTAAAAACAAGCTGGAATGAGATCTGTTCTCTAGATTTCTGCTACTCAAAGTGTGGTCCCTGATTAGCAGTGTGAGTTTTACCTGGGAGCTTTTAAGTAATGCCGAATCTTAGGCCCCATTTCAAACTGCATCATAATTTGCATTTTAACAAAACCCTCAGGTAATTAGTCTGCATATTAAAATTTAAGAAGCACTAGTCTACTCCAGACCACCATCACTAGCCTCTGCAAACCTTTCCCTATTTAATTAACTCCGAGGAGCTGGGCAAAAGACTGAAGCGTGAAAAATAGTGTTCATCTTATTTGGCAGGCCAATTTGCCATTAACTAGTCAAATTTTAGAGTATATAATTTACAACCCAGCAATTCCACTTCTCAATATCTACCCTAAGAATACATGAAGAATTTACATATATGCTTAAAGGGGATATACAAACATGTGCAGACGGCCTTGTTTGGAATTGGAAAAAATCTAACTGTCCATCAGTATATAAGTGGTGAACAGTAAGGACAGAACAGTGAAGGGAGGTTAAAAGGAATGAGCCAGATCACGGAAAGTTCTCCTGGACATGTTGTTGAGTGAAAAAAGCAAGTTGCAGGATGTTCCACTTAGTGTAACAACACTTGTTTAAAACAAAACAAAAGAAAAACAGATGCTTCATCATGTATTTTCTCTGGATACATATATGCATGTGTAAAGGAAGAGAAAAAGTACAGAATAACAGATACCAAAAGGAAACAATGGTTACACTTGGAAAGGGAGGAAGGTGAGTGGGAATAGGGATGGGGAGTTAAAGGAGGATCTATTTGCTTTTTATGGAAAGAAGAATGCATTCATGTATCATTTGTGGGACAAATATTTTTTAAGTAGCTATATAGTTTCTCATACCAAGTGAGTTTATCTAGAGAAATTATGATCACAGTAGGGCTATAGAAAGAGGGATAGGAAGTTTAAAGACCCGTGACAAACTGCAGGTATTTAGAAATTAGTTCTGTTTGCATATATGATGGACCATTTTTTCTCACTGTTTTCTTCAACATGTGCATTCAGCTGGTACTGGGCATATTTTGCACTATTTAAAAATGTCTTCCAAAAGTGGTATTTGGGGGTGCCTAGGTGGCTCCGTTGGTTAAGCATCTGCTGTCAGCTCAGGTCATGATCCCAGGGTCCTGGGATTGAGCCCCACGTCTGGCTCCCTGCTCAGTGGGGAGTCTGCTTCTCCCTCTCTCTCTCTGCCTCTCCCCCTGCTTGCACATGTGCGCACATGCTCACTCACCTTCTCTCCCCTTCTCAAATAAATAAAATCTTTTAAAAAAAGTGGTGTGGTGTTTGTTTTCTGTGTATTTTTGTATTCCCTTCATTTGTCTATGAGCTACTTGAGAATACATTCTATATGTGATTGCTTTTATTGCTGCATATTTCCAGTCCCTAGTTCAACAAATGATGGTGCACTCTAGCTAAATGAATAACTCACCAGTCTATGTATAATAATAGCTCAAAAAAAAAAAATTCCTAAGAGGCACAGCACATACTGTCTTCGTTTTATAGCTGAAGAAACAGGCTTAGAAAGGTTGGGTGGTGTGCCCAAGGACCGTTTAGCTAGTAATTGGCAAAGCCAGACCTTGGCTCTCAGTTTGTGATGCCAAGTCCTCTGCTTTTCAATTACACTACACTGGCCATGCCGCCACACTTAAATATGGTTCTTACCCACATTTCCTAGCAGTTCTTAGATCGCTTCAGAATGGAAACTCTCAGGATAAATATTAGAATTCAATAATATGTACATTTTGGGGATCTCATATCTAATTATTTTTAGTTTCTTTTCTTTTCCAATACCTTGCCTTGAACAACCCAAGGAGATGAGACTGAAGAAAGTAATACTACCACCATACTCCATTCATAAAGAAGGATGAATTCTGGCTATTCTGAGTTTTAAAAAATTTATCTGCTCTAATTTACATGTAAAAACAATATAAAAGTAGATAGATACTATGTACCCATCTCCCAGCTTTAACAATTATCAAAGCCCCTTAGAAAAATCCTAATGATGATGCAAATAGTGGATGGGGGGAGGGGAACCAGTTGTTTGCTCTTAAGAAAGGAAAGTGACAAGACATCTGATAACTGCTCATGTGAAATAGTCTCAATTGGACTTGCAGGTTTTATGAAGGTTTTTTTTTTTTTTTAAGTATGGAGTTAACAAGGTTAAAATCTCACACTGGACTTTATTTTTTTTTTTTAAGATTTATTTATTTATTTATTTGACAGAGAGAGATACAGCAAGAGAGGGAACACAAGCGGGGGGAGTGGGAGAGGGAGAAGCAGGCTTCCCGCCGAGCAGGGAGCCCGATGCGGGGCTCGATCCCAGGACCCTGGGATCACGACCTGAACCGAAGGCAGACGCTTAACAACTGAGCCACCCAGGCGCCCCTCACACTGGACTTTAGATATCACGATAATACAACCAGCTTCTTGATCCTCTTAAGCACTGGGACTACAGAGGATACTCTGGACACACATGCATGCCTCTATTTATAGCAGCAAGCGCCACGTCTTATGGGAAAAGCTCCTAAACCATTTAAAAATCAAACTATTTTAAGCACCTCTCAACTTTCTAAGAATTTTGTTTGTTTTAACATTGTGCCCCCCAAACTGGGTCATGAATTGTGTGTATGTATGTGTGTGCCTGTTTTGGGGAAATGTGCAAAATGAGGTTAGTGGGTTTGAAGCATTCAAGGCTCAACAAAGAGCTCCAACCAGGGCTGCATTCATGGGATAAGGTCCTGGGAGTTCATAGTATGACTAAGAAATGAATTAACTGCCTAAAAAAAAATCTTTTTTAGAATTGGGCAGAATATATAGATTGCTAAAAACCATGAATCATGTACAGCTCATTTCAAATATTGGGCACATTTCCCATAACCATTTAAAACATATATGTACTGACTCTGGGATCTTGCTAAATTTAAACCCTGACTCAGTAGAGTAAGACAAGTCCTTCCTTCTTCTTTTGGGGAAGGAAGAATGGAAGAGATGCCCCAGTAGGGAAGACTGCTAACAACACCCTCTATGTGCCAAGAACTTCACATGTCAGGAACTTTTTAATGATGTAGAGACTTATTAAGCCTTACCCCCTAGCTTTCTTTTGAATGAGTAAAAACTGGTTGTACCCTGGAAAAACCTGCTTAGGATCATAGCTAATTTCCAACATTGGTCTGTTTGACTCCAAAACCTATCCCCTTTCCTCTCTACCACAATGACACTCAAAGAGACCAACAACACCATTATGTTTGCTTCACATTGTCTTTTTTTTTTTTTAAGATTTTATTTATTCATTTGACAGAGAGAGACAGCAAGAGAGGGAACATAAACAGAGGGAGTGGGAGAGGGAGAAGCAGGCTTCCTGTGGAGCAGGGAGCCCGATGCAGGGCTCGATCCCAGGACCCTGGGATCATGACCTGAGACGAAGGCAGACGCCCAATGACGGAGCCACCCAGGTGCCCCATAAATATATGCATATATGTATTATATATGTATATAGATAGGTTGATAGATAATTCTTTTGTCTTGCCAGTAGCTGGCAAGGTGCTTGGCCTATAGTGGGAGCCCCACATGGGGCTGGATCCCAGGACCCCAGGATCAGGGCCTGGGCCAAAGGCAGAGGCTTAACCAACTGAGCCATCGAGGCGCCCCCTTCCTTCAGATAGTCTTGAAATAAATTTTACTCACCAACTCTGCTTGGCATTAATTTTTTGACCATGGCTTTCTCTAATGTACCATGTTTTTAAAAAGTTCACATTCATTTATATAGAAAATTATATTATCACACACTGATTTTGAGAAAGAAGCCTTTTCACTAAGCCATGGCACTTACAAGGTAGTCATCAAGAAATGGTTATTCCCTAGTAATTTCAGTCCATCACCAGAAGCTCAGAATGTAAATTAAGGGGCACAGCTACACTGATCTTGTCTGAAAATAGCTGCATGACTAACTATGTCCACACAGTGACTACAATATGTCAAAGCACAAGACTCATGGGTTGCAGGACTTTTGTAGAGGGGAGCCTCCATGAAGGCAGACCAGGACCTCAGGCTGAGAGCTGGAAGGTGGAAGTCACTGGTTTTCCAGCCTGGTCACCAAACAATACACTAACTCGAGATTTTTTAAATCCTATCTTAAGGAACAAATATGAAGAAATTATGCAGTAGGGCTTAACCACCTGTCAGCTGTGGGCCTTGTGTTATCAAGTTACAGGCTTGACTCAATTAGTAGTTGTAATTAATTACATAATTTTTAGTTCAAGTTTAATTCCACTAAAATGTCATGGTGAAACTAGGCCATTTAAGAAGGTTTATAGTAAAGGATAACTATAAGATTGGAGGTTATCATACATTTGATTCAAATTTGAGACATGTGGGATACTTGTAAACCAAGAGTGGACCCTCTTGCTCCATGAACAGCAATAAGTGTACCCCTCACATATATAGGTTTCTGAACATTTGGACTCTTAACTGAAAAGAGAATGATACCTCTACTCTGAGAAGGCCTAATTGCACCCCGGCCCTCAGCAAGGACAATGTGGTGGGCCTCCCCTGGGCTGCATGAGGCTCTGCAGAGGTGCAGAAGGACTTAAGGTGATGAGGAGCCCCAGGGCCACTGTGACTGCCATGGGCACCAAACGGAGTTCTCATCTTTGAGGGCAGGACAAAGGGTTCCCAGAGACTCTACCACAGCAGCTGATTTACAAACTCTGGGACATAAAGCAGGGAGAGCCAGAGGGCTATCACTTTGTCATTCTAACCACACGCCACTGCCTCAGCAGCTAGTTCTTGGTTTTTATCACTTCATGTGAAAACACCTCAACTCTCATTATCTGACTGGCCACAATGGCTAATACCTGTTTGTGCCCAACCGATAGCCTAGCTATGCTTCTCCATCTATGATGTAAGTCTTCCCAGTGCTTCATAATGATGGGCTCAAGGTACAGGATGAATGTTAATTCTTGTGGAATATCAATTCCATGTAAAGTTTTATATTATTTTTTGATATCTTTATATGAAAGCAAACACATATACAATGGAGTGCATTGCTAGACACAGAAATGTTAAAAAAAATGTAACAGGAGACAAGGTTTATGTTCACAGAGGTCTTTTTGATGGATAGCTTCTGATTCCCAAGGGGAGTATTAGTGGAGATATTTGAGGAATACTGGCCTGTTGGATCTTCAGGCTGTTCCCTCAGAGCCTCAGGCTGGAATGGAGGGTCTCTCTCCCCAGATACCACTTCCAGCTCCCAGCCCAGAGAAGGCATGAATCCTTGGCTCTGCCTTTTCAGTATCATCTACCACATACATTCTTAAGTCAACCACAAAGCTGGGCACTACTACATTAGCATTTGTTATGCCATGAAAACTTCCCTTGGGCAATGAAGGCTGTTTGAACAATACCCTGCTATTTATCATCATCAAACTCTACGACAGTGGTGGAAAGACCAGCTGGGACCGGGGACCAAAGTGAGACAGGTGGAACGTATCTATCGGAATAGGTCTGTGAGTGAGAACAGGTGGGGCTAAGAAAACCTGCTAGTAGAAACAACTCCAGGATACAGTGAGGCATGTGCGGAAACATCACCAGTACAGCCAGAACCAGAAACACAATCATGAATCACCCGCCACGTCCTAGGTACTGGGGATACACAGAGATACGTAAGACACAGCCCTTGCCTGTGAGGCGAGATCAGGATGACCTAAGTTCCTAACATTTCAGTGGCCTACTATCAAAATCTGTATATTCTAAGTCCGACTTAATTTTTTCCAGTAAAATAATGATATATCTGTGTTTCGTTTCCAATTTAGAGTTGACTGTGAGGAGCTTTACAGGAAGGTTTAAGGTTAGAGGGCTTTACACTCTAATACCTACACTCATTTTATTTTATTTTATTTATTTATTTTTTTTTTTAGATTTTATTTATTCGACAGAGAGAGACACAGCAAGAGAAGGAACACAAGCAGGGGGAGTGGGAGAGGGAGAAGCAGGCTTCCCGCGGAGCAGGGAGCCCAATCTGGGGCTCGATCCCAGGACCCTGGGATCATGACCTGAGCCGAAGGCAGACGCTTAACGACTGAGCCACCCAGGCGCCCCCCTACACTCATTTTATTGTGTCAATAACAAATGTAAGAAAAAATAAGAAAAATTCTATCCTAATAAGCAAGAAGCATCCGTTTGTTGTATCAGAAAGATTAATCATTTGACAAACTTTTTTTTTTTTTCAAGACTTTTATCCATTTATTTGACAGAAAGAGACAGCGAGAGAGGAACACAAGCAGGGAGAGTGGGAGAGGGAGAAGCAGGCTTCCCGCTGAGCAGGGAGCCTGATATGGGGCTCGATCCCAGGACCCTGGGATCATGACCTGAGCTGAAGGCAGACGCTTAACGACTGAGCCACCCAGGCACCCCCTCATTTAACAAACTTCTTAAAGGTTAAAAAGAACTTAAAAATTTCTAGTGCTGCAGAGTTTGTTGTGAAAGCAATTTCTAGACAGAATGGATCACTGAACCAGATCAGAGGCTTCTTTCATTCAACTATGCTATAACGAATTTAACAGACTGAAGAAAATATTCTAGATCCTCTGCTAAATGCTGGTATATTCAGAGACTAATAAGACACACATCTTGCTTTCCAGAATTTAGTGTTGGGCAGTGTTCCTCAAACTTTTATTCATTATCACTTCCTTAACAAGCCTAACTACCTAACTAGACATTTGCTCTAATCACCCCAGCCCCTCTCCCCAAGAAATTTAATACCAAAGCTATACTGTGTATCTGTTTATATACTGTGGCTCTTTGGAAGGCTGCAAATCATTATAATATCTAAGATCTTTTCCTCCAAGAACCAATTTCATTGCGTTAGGGTAACATGGCCCCACTGAGAATTCATGGTCTAAGATAGATGTTCATATAAGCCCCATAAGATACATGGAAGGGTACATCCACATACATGGACAAGTACACACACACACACGTTTTTAATCAGATTCTTTAAGGACCCCATGATAAAATATATATATACATCAGATCTAGAACAGGGGTCAGCTTCTGTTCTATAGAGGACCAGATATTAAATAGTTTAGGTTTTGTGGGCTACATACTCTGTGGCATATTATTTTGTTTTTACAACCCTTTAAAAATACAAAAATCTTTCTCAGTTCAAGGACCCTACCAAAACAGGCTGCTGGCCAAACTTGGCCTGTGGGCTAGGGTTTGCTGACGCCTGATCTAGAGGGATAACAGCTAACATTTCTTGAGATCTTACCATTTATAAAAAAAGTAACTATTTGTAGAATGGTGGTTGCCAGGGGCTGGGTGGAGAGGGGAATGAGGAGTTAGTGTTTAATGGGTATAGAGTTTCAGTTTTGCAAGATGAAAGAGTTCTGGAGATGGATGGTGGTAATGGTTGCACAATAATATGAATGTACTTAATACCACTGAACTGTACAGTTAAAAATGGTTAAAACTGTAAACTTTATATTATGTATATGTTACCACAATAGAAAAAGTTATTTAAAAATAACTGTTTAATTTTCACTTAATACTCACCAAAAAGCCATAAAAATAGATATCTTCATTTTATAGCTGAAGAATGTGAGGCTGGAAGAGCTTTAGCAACCTGCCTGAGTTACCAAGTCGGAGCACTCAGATTTGAGTCCTAGTTTGTCAGTTTCAAAGACTGAGCTCTTAGTCATTCTCACCCCCAAGAACTCTTTTAATTTATTTTCTCCAACAGATGCCAAATTTCAAAAGATTTTATCTGCTAAACAAACATCATTCACTAATAATTTGTTTTGCTTCTTAAACAATTATTCAAAGATACATACTGGCAATCAGAGCTTCAGCTCTGTTCATGGGTCAACTCATTCTCAAAAGACAAGCTCTAAACTAGTCTGATTTCAGCCAAAAATCAAAGAAATGTGGCATCCTTAGTTAGCCTGTTAAGATTTTTCTTTAGGTAAATGTAAGGTTCACAAGGGCAAGCACGTTTCTCGTCACTCTCCTCTGTTCCCAGAACTGGCGGAACATTTATAAGTGCTCGCCCTCTTTTATCTCCAGATTCTTTGTGTTTTGGAGGCCCCATAATATAGGTGAAACTTTTAAAGGTAGAAGGAATCTTAGATCTCTTTCACCACTTGAGTTTTATGATTCTATGCCTCAATATACTTACTCCAGTGGTATTCATTTAGTCAATCAACTACCATTCTCAAAAACACACTACAGCACAGGCTGCTAGTCTGTGTTCTTGTGAAAACAGAGTCAAATCAAAGAGGAGCCTACAGGTTAGCTGGGTGTAAAGTCCATAACCTGACAAAAACAACAACAACAAAAGACTTCAAATGATTTTCAACGAATTAGAGAAAGAATCTTAACTAGTTGTTTGAACTGGGCCTCATATGGACTAAAAAAGCAAGAAATAGCTCTGGCTATTTGTAACGATTCCTGCAGGGCAATGTCTGTGTGACCTCCCTGGGCACGGGACACAAGCCAAGCCTATCATATACCTTATCCCTTTGTCTGTACAAATGTCAAAGGCACAGGACCTAAGCCAGGTCAATCAGAATTCTTCCCTGGGATTTTTCAAACTTAAACTGGAGGGAACTTAAGCTGTTTCCTCCCAGATCACAGGTTTTAAAGACATCTACAGGTTGGCACTGAATGTGGTACTACCTTCCATGTAAAGAAAGCCCATCTGAGATATGAAAAAAATGAAGCTAGATAGAGACAAAAGGTGGCAAGAAAGAGGGAAGGAGCCAAACAGAGATCTACAGCTGTGTTCAAGTCCCTCATTCTGAAGGTCCTTAAAGCCCACTTCACTCCAGCTCATTCTGCAGGGTGGCTAAGTAAGCAAAAAAATCCCCCCTTTTGCTTAAGCTAGATGAAGTGAGTTTCTGTTACTCGCGACCAAGAATCTTTTTTTTTTTTTTTTAAGGTTTTATTTATTTGAGAGAGAGAGAGCACAAGCAGGGAGAACAGCAGAGGGAGAGGGAGAAACAGGCTCCCCACTGAGCAGGGAACCTGATGTGGGACTCAATCCCAGGACCCCGGGATCATGACCTGAGCTGAAGGCAGACGCTTAATCGACTGAGCCACACAGACACCCCACAACCAAGAATTTTAATACACGGGCCTAGGAAGTTGACTGACCTGAGGATAAAATGCATCATCCCAGGGAAAGTAGGCTGAAGGTAACACCTCCTCAGCTCACCCTGGATGGTTCCTCAGCCTTCTTCCACCTCAAGTTTTTATCTGAGAAACTAGGTTAAACCTCTTTGCTAGCAGGTGTGCTTGAATCCCTAACACAGGCAGATCTGACATGAGGTACTGTTTATCCATAGTCTCAGAAGCTCCCCTAAAGTCCCCCAACAGAATTATGTTTATCTTGAAAGCCCCTCTACATTTTAAAGAGCAGTCACTCACAGTAACAAGTGTGAAGAGGTGACTGGGCTTCCGACTGTACGTAATAAAGAACTTTACGGGAACTGTTAAGAATATAATCTCTTCAAATAGCTTGAATAAATTATACTAATCTATGGAAAGAAATCTTGCATCACAGAAAGAATATCAAGAAAAAATTTCACTTTCTTCCAACCTGGCCACCCTTTATCTTGCTGGCTTTGTATTATGATTTTCTTAACTTTATTTTTCATGTTTTTCTGTTTTTACCCACATGAAACTGATGAAGCTATTCACCATTAAATCTATTCAGTTTTACCTAAGATTGGGGAACTATGAATAGAAATAATATGCAACTGAATTAGTCACCAGGCACAAGGAAAAGTGATCACTTGCCTTAATAGAAAACTCAGAAAATTAATAATTTGCTAACAGAGTATTTGGAAAAGTTTATTAGTTAATATCTCAGATTACTACTTTAAGACTTCATTTAAAAAGAAAGTAAATGAGAATTACTCTAATCAAACACTATGTAAAAACAAACTGCCCACATCGTATCTTTCATTAATTTATTTTTAAGCACAATTCTGAATAATTGTAAAAGTCACTTTTCAATACTAATATTTAAGAAAAGAGATTTTGCCATCAGACACATAGGCTTATTCAAAGCTCATCCATGTATTTCTAAAATAGCAGTCTATGTATTTCTAGGAACAGTCCCCACCTGACCCAGTGAGGGCCTTCCTGATGATGGTTCTTTTTTCCCACCAGACTCTAAGCTCCAAGAGAGCAGGCAATGGAACGGTACAGGTCCACTGTTATGCTTTTAGAGCCTGGTAGTTCCCAGCACATTATAGGTGATCAATAAATGTTTGGTAAGTAAATAAAGGGGTCAATGAATAAATCCAACTGCATGTCCTACTTCCCATGCTGATGAGTTCTACATAAGAAAGTTCTTGAAAAACTAATGAGGATAAAATAGAGAATGCAAACGTTTTTCTTCCTTAAATTCAACCTAATTAAGCAAGAACTGGCTAGAATGTCCTCTGTGCCAGGCACCAGACTGGTAGCTGCCGACACACAGATACAGGTGCATCCCAAGGTGCACCTCAGAATGAGCTGACATCAGCTGGAGGCCCAGCTTTCACAGGACCCAGCAGCTCACCAGGAGGTTCATCCTAGGTAGGACTGTAAAAGTGGGAAGAAGGGAGAGAAGACCATGGAAAACTTAACAGAATGGTGATTTTTAAATGCACCTAAGTATCTTAACTAGCCATTATGAGCTTAAAGTATCATATAACCAATTATTTCCATAATATCATTTCTACAGAGAAATATGTTTTTTTTTTTTTTTTTTTAGATTTATTTGAGAGAGAGAGAGAGAGAGAGAGAGAGAGAGAGAGAGTGCACGAGAGGGGGTAGGGTCAGACGGAGAAGCAGACTCCCCACTGAGCAGTGAGCCCGATGTGGGACTCGATCCTGGGACTCCAGGATCATAACCTGAGCCGAAGGCAGACACTTAACCGAAGGCAGACACTTAACCACCCAGGCGCCCCAGAGAAATATGTTCTAAAAAAATTCTAACAGGATGCTATATAGTTCCAGGAACAGGCCCCCCATTCTTAATTTCTCTTCTCTCCTCCTTCGGGAGCATTGCTCAGGCAGAAGTGGAAGAAAAGAAATAAAGGGCACCTCTGATAATGGGGGCCTCCTAGGGTGGGAAAATAGGAAAAGGAAAGACGGGGGTGGGTATGATATTCCTATATATGACATGGATCATTTGGGTATTTGAAGAACAGGAGTGGCTACACCTTAATTTTGAACCTCATTAAACCCACATGCACCTTCTCATACTGAATTCCACTTTAGTGGAATAGTAAAGATATTACTATTGCTGCTATCAGCTTGAATGCACAGTCACAGAGAAATCACCCATCAAATTATAGCAAATCCTGTTAAAAAGCAGATCATTACTTTATTGGTTTCAAACACCATCAAATTATGACCCCTCCCAAGACAGCAGATATACAGAATAAAAGTCTATTTTTGGAATTGAGTATCTATCCTTTTTCTCCAGTCCCAAAAGTTAAAATAAATTGCATTATGTATTCATTTAACACAGATGTTATCAAAGACATAAACAGTGATTCTCTATAAACTGCAAGCTCCTTCATCTATTTATCAAATTAATCCATGGAAACAAATTATGTGTCAGATACATTAGCCTTAGGAAAAATATTGGGGGGAGGGGAGAAGGGACACACAAAGGGAACACACCCTCAACCAGTAACATCAAGTAGCATTCTTTCTATATCTCATCTTGACTTGTTAGAGTCTAAATGAATGACTAATGAGTGGAACAGGAAGGCAAGATAAATTCCAAGTACTATCCTATAATAAATTACAGACTTAGAGTAGAAGTTAAAAATAGATGGAGTAAGAGCCACTATTACTTAGAAATACACAGGTGCAAACAAAATGAGAGTATCTGGTCACACCATAAGCATTCCTAAAAGACACCATAAATAGACCTATGAAGAACTAGCAGCATTAGACTCCTAGGATAGCTCTGAACCACCTGAGACCTTCTCCTAAGCAGCTACAGCACTTCCTCCTCTATCCCAGCTAGGATATTCTATTGTCCTAAGATACAAGGACATGGAAGAATTGTTCTACTTTTTGGTCATAGCTATCACAAACATGGCTCACTAGTCACAAACTGGTCAGATCTCAGCCTTATGGGGAGAAAAATTACAAACAGAACTAGCTAGTGATTCTATTACTGCCTTATTAGAGATAATCTTTCAGTTCTACATTATCAAGTAGCACAGTTATATGTCTTTCTATATTATGAAGTGTGGTATAGCAGAAAGACTATATATATAGGCTTTGCAGTCAGACAGATATAAGCTCAGATCTAAGGTCTGTCACCTTTCTTGCTGGTGGCCTTGGGAGAGTGGCAGTCTCCCCAAACCTCTCAATCTTCTCTTCTGAGGAATAAAGTTGCCACCACGCCTCACAGGGCTATTGAGAGATGGGAGATAATCCATACAAGCAACCAGCCCAGTCAATGGCCTCTAGTTTTCATGCCAGGCTGTGTGTACCTCCTCTCACACAACATATCCACGTGCTGCCCGCACACGGCACTCACAATGTGCTAAAGGGAAGCTGCAGCCTGCCACTCAGCCTGTGTGTGCTTAATAAAAGCAAAGCTCTGCTAACATGAGCCTACACGAAACCTGAGGGGAAGGATTAACTTCTTACAAAACTATATGCTCCAAAGCCAAAAGAAACAACTTTTACGTGACTGATATACTAGCCCAGGTAAGAGAGAACCTTTTCCATAGATGAGTGAAAATAAAGGCAATTCGGGAGGAACAGCCCCCATCCTTGAAGGCAGAAACTGACTTTTGATGCCACAATCACTGTGTCAAAAGCACTGAGAGAAACAGCCCCCGTCTCTGGGCCTGGGGTCAAAGCAGGTACAGGACACTAAAATATAGCTCTGGAATCCAACAACTCTGGAGGTCTGCTCCTGCCTCTAGAGCAGTGAGGCAAGATGGACAGGTTAAAATGATTACTGTATTTTTGGGGCACCTGGGTGGCTCAGTCGGTTAAGTGTCTGCCTTTGGCTCAGGTCATGATCCCGGGGTCCTGGGATGGAGCCCCACATCAGGCTCCCTGCTCAGCGGGGAGTCTGCTTCTCCCTCTCCCCCTCCCCCTGCTTGTGTTCCCACTCTTGCTGTCAAATAAATAAATAAAATCTTAAAAAAAAATAAAATAAAATGATTAGTCTATTTTCAAATGTGCCTGAGTCAAGGGCTGGTCAGAACAAGTTCTAGAGAACTGGGCTGCCCTCAAATCGCAGGTGTGCCTGGCTCCGTATCTTCATATGGACAGGAGTTCCTGAGAAAGTATTTCTTTCCGAAGGACTTGTGACTCCCAGAATTCTAAAGCAGGCAGGAAGGCTGGATGGGAACGAGCCTCCACACTCACTTTACTGATGTCAAAACTAATGGCCAGCTGGGTAGGGCACAGAGCTGGTGAATGGCAGAACAAGTAGAGCCCAGGCCAGCATTCCTCCCACCAGACTTTACCATCTCATTCAGCCAGTTCCCTTCCTTCAGGGTGGTGGTGGTTGTTTTTTTTAAAGCCTTTCAAAGTCTTGACTTTATTTGGAAGATCACCTTTTTCCAAACATTTTTTATTGTGAATATGTGTGTGTGTGTGTGTGTGTGTGTGTGTGTGTGTGTATCATAAAATTTACCATTTAAACCATTTTTTTTTTTTAAAGATTTTATTTATTTATTTGAGAGAGAGAGAATGAGAGAGAGCAAGCACATGAGAGGGGGGAGGGTCAGAGGGAGAAGCAGACTCCCTGCCGAGCAGGGAGCCCGATGTGGGACTCGATCCAGGGACTCCAGGATCATGACCTGAGCCGAAGGCAGTCGCTTAACCAACTGAGCCACCCAGGCGCCCCCATTTAAACCATTTTTTAAAAGTTTTTATTTTTAAGTAATCTCTACACCCTACATGGGGCTCAAACTCATGACCCCAAGATCAAGGGTCATATGCTCTTTCCACTGAGCCAGCCAGGAGCCCTGTAAACCATTTTTAAGTATATAGTTCGACAGTATTAAATACAGTTGCACTACTGGGCATCCATCACCACCATCCATCTCCAGGACTTTTTTCTTCTTCTTCACTGAAATTCTGTAGCAATTAAACAGTAATTCCTCATTCTCCCCTTACCCCGCCCCCCAGCCCCTGGCAACTACTATTCCACTTTATGTTTCCATGAATGTGAATACTCTAGGTGCCTCACAATAAGTGGAATCATTCAGTACTTGACTTTTTGTGTCTGGCTTATTTCATTTAACATAATGTCCTCAAGGTTCAATTATGTTACAGCATGTGTCAAAATTTTCTTCCTCTTTAAGGCTGAAAAGTGTTCCATTGCCTGTATACATCACATCTGTCAATGGACACTTACGCTGCTCTCACATTTTGCTACTGTGAATAATGCTGCTATTAAGATAGGTGTACAAATATCTGTTCGCGTTCTTGCTTTTATTTTGGGTACATACGCAGAAATGGAATTGCTGGATCATATGGTATACCAGTGCTATTTTGAAATGTGTCTCAAAGGAAACTGAAGAAACTAAATCATCTTGGTTGGTGAATTCTTAAAAAAAAGAAAATAAAAATACTGAATGTTTTGTTCCTGAACTTAGCTTAAGCTAAGATCTCTTTTAGGGGTTGTGTTAGGTAGAAGAAAAACCATAGCAATGATAGTGAGGAGGATGACTCTGTATTAATGCCCAAGGTAACACTGTTGACCTCACTGAGCACAAAGGAGACAGTGGGAGGAGAGTTGTCTAGACAATCCCTAAAGTCTATAGATTCTGTGGGTTCTAGGAATCTATGGAAAAACTTAGAGAATTATTATGTTCCTTCACCATTTTTTTTTTTTTTAAGATTTTATTTATTTATTTGAGAGAGAGAGAATGAGAGACAGAGAGCATGAGAGGGAGGAGGGTCAGAGGGAGAAGCAGACTCCCCGCCGAGCAGGGAGCCCGATGAGGGACCCGATCCCGGGACTCCAGGATCATGACCTGAACCGAAGGCAGCCGCTCAACCAACTGAGCCACCCAGGCGCCCCAATTCCTTCACCATTTTTACTTTCCTTTACTTCTGTTTGAATAACCAATCATATTAAAGCTTAAAGAACTGTTTCTAGTTAAAGAACTTCGTGTATTCTTGAAAAACAAATTTCAAGGGCAAGGAGAACCCCTGAGCTAGAAAAAAAATCACTGAGACTAATTTAATAAAATCAATGAGACTAATGTAATATAATAGGCAATAATCTTCCCTAGTAGCACATTTATTTGATAATTGCCTTAGAATTTTTTTAGAGTGTAGTATCTGTATACTCTAAGTCACTGTGGTTTAATTTAAGTCACTGTGAACTTGTGATTATTTTATAGAAGTTGGTCTCAATGCACAGCACTGAGTTCAGTATCAACAGGGAATACCTGCCAGGAAAAGTTTGAAACAATAGTTTGGTCCAAACAACCCTTCAGTTACTGAGCAACATACAGTCACCAAGATCCCTAACTGACAAGGCATTCAGAGTCAAAATGCAGACCTGGCTACAAGTGAGACAGTAACACACTCCAAATCCCAGCCATTCTTGGGCCTTTCCTAATGACCCAGGCTATGGCCATTATTATTGTCTTTCTCAGGAAGGATTTGCACCCTATTTTCCCTAGCTTCCCAGAACTCTATCTGCTTGAGTACCTACCACGAAGCAAGCTTTCTACTCCAGGGTCAAGAGGAGCAAGATACAGATAGACTTCCTCATGTCTGTTTCCCCAGTCAGTATTTCAACTTCTTAAAGTAACCTTTATGGAAAGCGTCCCTTGCTGGGTACAATTATCTCTATTAACCAATTCATCCCTGACAATTCTGGGAATAGGGTGTGTTCATGTTCACATTACAGGAAAGCAGAGGAAACTCAAAAAAAAAAAAAAAAAAAAAAGAAGTGTCCTATCAAGAGCCACGCAGGTAGGAAGGAGCACGGCTGGATTAAACTGGTTCCAAGTCCAGCACTCCTTCCTCCACACCGCTTGCCCATACTCTCACAAGCCTATACCAAACTGGGCCACCCCAAAGAGAACATCTGAAGTTCCTCCCTTAAAAAGCAGGCCCTAATGATATAAAAATTTATGGTTTTTCAGTCAAGTGTGAAGTGTATTGATCACATCATTTATTCTCTTACCTTTCTATTTCTGCTGATAGGCAGAACTTTGAAGGAACTAAGTAAGACCAAGAGAAGAGATCTCAGATCAGTCCTTTCATTAAAAAGAGCTTTTCAGGGATAGAAACACCCACATTACCACCACCTCCAACAGCAGCAGACAATGATTAGGTCCCTGTATTTTTATCCACCTCCAAGTTTACTCCTGGTCAGTCGACTGGGAGAAAAGGCATCCATTCAAGACATCCTTGGACATTTTGAGAGACCTAGACTATGTGAATCTTTCTTCTCCAAATTCTAAGAGTGCATACAAATAGTGTTAATGAATATTTATTACATAATAGATTCAGGAAACTGTGTTTCCTATGACCACACGCATTTTTCTACAGCACTGAGACATCTGGGGTGATCCTAGGTTGCACACCACATTTATGATGATTTTATGGACTTGGAGGATAATTTTATGATTTTAAATGACCATAGAGGTTTATAATTATTGTATCATTGATTTTATGACATGTTATTGGTCCCATCTATGATTTATTTGATGCCAAGGCTTTGATCAGGAAGTTAACACCCAAATATTACATTGTTCCTGTGGGAAAATACCACTGACTTTAAAACACCTGCTTTTTTATTTTTTTTTTTTTATTTTTTTTTTTTTTAAAGATTTTATTTATTTATTTGAGAGAGAGAATGAGAGAAAGAGAACACATGAGAGGGGATAGGGTCAGAGGACGAAGCAGACTCCCTGCCGAGCAGGGAGCCCGATGCGGGACTCGATCCAGGGACTCCAGGATCATGACCTGAGCCGAAGGCAGTCGCTTAACCAACTGAGCCACCCAGGCGCCCAAAACACCTGCTTTTTTATTAATGCAATGCCATGAAAAGTGGGGACTGCCTGCTCAATGAAACCCAGATTAAGCAAAACACAACTGTAAATTTTTCTTTAGGAGAAAGAAGCATTATTTTGGATTTTTAAAAATTTATTATTATTTTTTAGTAATCTCTACACCCATCGTGGGGCTTGAACTCACAACCCCAAGATCAAGAGTTGCATGCTCTTCCAACTGAGCAACCCAGGTGCCCCTGGATTTATTAAGAGAGCTGCAGATGATCATGTGAGTAATTCCACTCCCTACATCACTGGGTCTCAGCTCTGGCTGCACGTCAGTATCACCCAGGGGCACTTAAAAGACAGCTATGCTAGGCCTACCCCAGACCAAATGAATCAGAATTTCTGGGAGTGGGCTCAGGGGCTGCATTTTTTAAAGCTCCCCAAGTGTTACACTATGAATCCAGGGTTCAGAACAACTGACCTATACCAGCGGCTCTTAACTTAGTGCATCAGAATTACCTAAAGGCCTTGTTAAAACACAGACTGTTGGACCCACCTGGGAATTTCTGATTCAGGAGGTCTGGGCTATGGTGGAAAATCTTCATTTCTAACAAGTTCATAGGTGATGCTGATGGTCAAAAGGCCACACTGAGAATCACTTCCTTATACTTTCTCTAGCTGAACAATATTAATAGTTATTCTAAATTAATTTTATTACAAAAATATTAGACCTCTCCTCAATAAGGTGAGGTCTAAAATTTTAGAAAGGTTTTCAACAGTGCAGGCCAAAGAAAGGATTTTCTGATTAACCATCAATCACTTAGTTTATCAGAATGTACCATTCCCTGAGAATTTTAGTTACTAAAGTTAAACCAGGATAAAATCAGACACAATTCACTTTAACCATTAGCAAGCACCGCCCATGTGATGGCTGGGCACACACCATGGGTAAGTCACTATTTCCTTCCTAGAACAGTGAACAGACTATCAGACCAGCCTGCTGTGCACACAGATAACTCTGCAGTCAGACGGTGACAGCTGAGGGAATAGCGAAAACCTGAGTGGGAACATTTCAGAAGGAGCTGGGCGAGCCTTACACAGGAAGGGGACCTTATAGCTACATCTTCAAGGGGATCACCCTGTTGCCAGTTTCCCAGGGCCCACAACAAATTTTACAACACCCAGTGAGTGTACTCCCTGCCCCATGAGGGTGCATCTGGACCTTGTCCCCCCGCATGACAGGTGTGATCAGGAACTACAGGCTAATTTCACTTCCAGGCAAAGGCAGGTTCTGTGGTTTATCTACCTTTGTACTTCTTACAACAATTAGGCCAATGCCTCACGTGTAAGTGTGGCTGAATAGCTGAGAGTAAGTAATGAGAAAATGTAATGTGGGGGACGCCTGGGTGGCTTGGATGGTTAAGCATCTGACTCATGATTTCAGCTCAGGTCATGATCTTGTGGGTTGTGGAATCAAGCCCCATGTCAGGCTCCACTCTCAGTGGGGAGTCTGCTTGAGGTTCGCTCTCTCCCTCTCCCTCTGCCCCCTCCCCATTTGCATATTCTCCCTCTCCTTCTCTCTCTGAAATAAATAAATCTTTAAAACAAGTGTAATGTGGAAGGTAAACCTACTGCACAAACCAGGGGTGCACTCAGGCACACGGGACAGAGTCTGGTTCAATTTCAGGTTGAGTCCTGCTCCCTCCCAAGCTTAACACACCATAGACATTTGAAAAGTATTCTTGACTAATCAGAAATATGGCAACACATTAAGCTGGTATGGGGATGGTAAGGGCCAAAAGCAGCAGTTTCCTCATCGTTCGCTTCTGTGAATTTGGAAAGAATAAGAGAAGACTCTTTAGAGCCTAGCTCATTAATGTGGAGACTGAGGGCTGGCTTCTTCTGTGTCCTACGTTCTGTGCCCTGCACTCTGGCTAAACACATAGTAGGTGCTCAGGTAATCCTCTTCCAAACTGAAATAACCTGAATTCCTTACTGAGTCTCAAAAACATTTTTTAAATTATTGGGACATTATTTGATATTCACCTGAGGTACTGAGAGCTGGCAGGCAGTGAATTTCAAAATCCAAATGTAATAGCACCAAGTAAGCATAGAATCCCTCTTACCCACCAGCCAGACTGAGGCACTATCAACAAAGCTCAGGTCTCTAAAGACCCCCGACAGAGAAAATAGCCAGAAGTAAAAGCTTTTCTCAAGATGAAAACACCCACAAACACTTTTTTTGTTGCTAGAAGAACTGAAATAAATGTAGAAGTTAAACGCTGAAAGTACCCTTTGAGTGCTGATGTAGGAGGGGTTAGCAGACTGCAGGCTCCATATCTCCCACCAGAACACAGCTCCCAGGCAGCCTCTTCTACTTAGCAGCGGGATATTGAAGGTTATCATCCTATCTCTGAAAAATGTAGTTTGCTAGGCTCAATCTCAGAAGTTACCCACGATGTTTCCTTCAAAACTAAAACATATATAAATTTTACCTTTAAAGGGTAGTACAGAATCAAATGTCAAATGATCAAACATTAAAACAGCCCCCAAATTAAAGTACTATTGGGTTATTAGATTCTTGTTGGTGACTATTTCCCAAATAAAAGTACTGAAAAAAGAGGTATTTCCATTTTATTAAACTATAATTATTCTGATCAAAATTGCCTTCATTTCTGTCAATTACGTAATAATGGATTGCCATGATTTAAATTGAACTCTCTTTTGAATGGATGACTTTTTAACCACTTCCTGTCACGTGAAAATTACAAAGGCATCATCCTAAATTCTTCTAGAATAGTTTGATACTCAGACATTAAATTATTTCCATCTTAAGGGCACTGGAAACCTACAAAGAACTGAGATATTATAGCCCATTGAATAGTGAAATGTCATTAATTCTAATTTTAACAGCAAAGAACTGGAATTTACTCCTTCTTTAAAAAGAAGGGAAGGGCGGCTGATTTAACCAAGGAATCAATATTAACAAGATCATAACAGGGAAATTTAAACTACTCAAGAGAATAAGCTATTTAAACACATTTCGGAAGTATTTACATATAACTGATATGATGAATATAAATCATTTTTTCTATTCAATAAAAAGGTCTGGTAGGATTGCTCTTTAGCAACATTTTGTTAACTCAGGTTGCAGTACTTAATTGAAAGTAACATACATTTTTAAAAAAATCTGCCCGTTCAGACATTTGACGAATTATCATTGATCTTCCCCTAACCGGCATCAATAAAGCCTCAATGTATTTAATTCTAACCATAACCTCAGGTCAAGAATTGAACAGCATCAACCAGATTCAGAGAAATTGATGCCGCTTGTGTTTTCAGAGAGGGTCTGATGTATTTGATGATGAAAAACACCCAACCACGTTCACTGTACATTATGTAGTCCCTAGGCTGTTAGACACAAGAGAGAATGTCTGAGGTTCAAACATCAATTGCACTAGCCCAGAAGCACTTCTGAAAAACCAGGAAACATGTACATTTCCAAAGAACATGCAACCATCCAGGAGAGCCACGACACACACCCAGAGACACTCAGAGGAGCTGTGTCCTACCCAGAACTCTGTGGACAGCTCCTGTGCTGAGGTGTTTTGTAGGTAGAGACACCTGTTGTGGCTCTGGGAGGAGACCTGGGAAACAGGCTCTGTCAGGTAGCCAAGCAGGAAATGTTCTCTTCCACCCCAAATGCTGCTTTTCTAGACTTGAAAAACAAATCAACTGGAGGGGCAACTTGAGGAGGAATAACTGAGATTATAGGAGATTGAGGAGGTCACCTGTGGCAGTTCAGCCCATTTGTTGGCTTCTGATTTTTTTCCCTCCTCCCTCTCTCCCAGGCTGGGATTCTAAAAAGATAAATCTCTGAGGAAGAATGAGAAAAAATACATTTCTTTGGGTGAATATCTACAGGCAGTCAAAATATTACAAAAACAACAATAAAAAAAACGTGTAGAGTTACATATCACATTGGTCCTCTGAGCTCCCAGAATTGTTCATGCTCACCTTTAACCTCCTAACACTTGAAGATGACAAAAATCTGAAACAAATCGTAAACTTGGTCCTTCCACTGAAGGCAGTTGGGGAGTTCTCTTTCAAATCTCTGAAGAAAAAAAAATTCTTAATGTCATCATTTGATTGTTTTGTGAAAAAAATACATCAAGATTTTAAACTATGGAGAGGTTGAGAACCCACTCAAGGACAACCCTCTCCCACAAAGGATAACTCAGGATATACTCATTTAACTAGAATATACAGAGTGTAAAAAATTCAGGGGGCGCCTGGGTGGCTCAGTCAGTTAAGCATCTGCCTTCTGCTCAGGTCAAGATCCCAGAGTCCTAGGATCAAGCCCCACATCAGGCTCCCTGCTCAGCGGGAAGCCTGCTTCTGCCTCTGTCCCTCACCCCACCCGTGCTCTCTTTCTCAAGTAAGTAAACAAAATCTTAAAAAAAAAATTCAGTATTTGCCCCTAATGGTTTTTCTTTCTTCTTTTTTTTTTTAATATTTTATTTATTTATTTGACAGAGAGAGAGATAGCAAGAGCAGGAACACAAGCAGGGGGAGTGGGAGAGGGAGAAGCAGGCTCCCTGCGGAGCAAGGAGCCGGATGCGGGGCTGATCCCAGGACCCTGGGATCATGACCTGAGCTGAAGGCAGACACTTCAGGCGCCCCCCCCAGTGGTTTTTCTTAAACAATATAAAAAGTATCTATCTTTCCTAGAGAGCAGTCATTCCTAAAGGACTTTAACACTCTATAAGTCTCAGTCTATACACATTCAAAAGAAAAGAATCAAAATAACTCCTCACTCGACACTATCGTGTTATCAGGACCTTTGAGAGAAAAGGTTAAATGGGTTATAGGAATATGTAATGCAAGTAAAGTAAGCACTGAGATTCAATAAAAACTTAAAGACATGACTATTAAAATACTATATTTGAGTGAAGTCAAAGTCAGGACATTCTATAGGCAAAGTTGATAGGTTTGCATGAATTTAGCAAAACACTCACACAGAATGAATCCTTCAACACCAATGTGGATATGACTAACACCAAAAACACGATCAAATCTCCTCAAGAAATAAATGTATAAAAAGGTAGATACCAAAGATCTGAAGGCCTGATGTTTTGCATTTTTAGTGGGGAAGAGAACTGGCCTTGTCTGATATCAAAGTGACCACTGCATTTTGTCCCAGAAAGATTTACTCAGATTTGGTATAGTAAATAGCATATTTCTTAGAAAACCAATGATTTTAAAGAAGGGTAAATCTATTTTCCTCTTGTAGACTATGGCTAACCACAGTACGGCACAATTTTGGAGAAATCAGACCTCACCCAGTTACAAAAATAGCAAAAAGGGCTCTTACTGCTGGCAGAAAAGTGGCTAACAACTTTATTGATACTATAAGAACAGTGTTTTAAACTTTTCAATTAAGCATTTAAAAAATCAGCTCTTTCAGATAAGGCTGAAAGGGAAAAATTAAATTGTGTTTTATAAAAGAGAAAGTAACTACAATCATTCTTTGGAGGATAGAAGAGAAAGAGGGTAAAAAGAGAGGCGGGGAGCAGACACTTTGGGATGAAAGCTGAATATGTGGCCTGTCTAAGCCGTTTGAACAGTCTGGGCCTCAGTTCCCCAATCTCTGAAATAAGGAGAGCAGTGCCTCCCTCACCCTAGAAGGGGTTCTGAAAAATTAAGTAAGGATTATAAAAGGATTCAGTAATCCATAACTGTTATTACTGGTGTTTTATAAGGAATTTGTTTTGCTCCAAAAGGAGCTAAGTATCAATATGAATAGAAGGGGATTATTCTCCTCAGTATAAACTCCAGGTCAGCTAAGACTCTCTTTGACTTGTTGACTTTTCCTGACTGACTTAGTTAAATCCTAGGTGCCCCAAGGATCCCCACACCTCCAGGTATTCACTTCCTGAGTGACCCTTTCCCACTGAGTGCGGGCTGGACTAGTGTCTCATGTCTCACACACAAAATAAGGCAGAAGTGATGATGCACAACTCACGGACTAGGTGGGGCAAGGCACTGTGGTGTCACGCTCTCTTCGATTACTCACTCAGGGGAGCCCGTGGCCATGCTGTGAGCAGACCTATGGAGAGGCCCATGTTATGAAGGCCTGAAAGCTCTAGCCACAGCCACAGAGAAACGGAGGCCTTTCAACCGCCATAAGAGTGAGCTTGATAGCAGATCTTCTTGACTGCAACCTCATAAAAGATGCTGAGCTAGAACAACCCAGGTATACTGCTACCATATTCCTGACCCTCAGAAAATGTGAGAGATAATGAATGTTCGCTGCTTTAAATTGCTAAGTTTTGGGGATAATTTGTTTTGTTTTGTTTTTAAGTAGGCTCCATGCCCAGCATGTAGCCCAGTGTGGGGCTTGAACTCACAACCCTGAGATCAAGACCTGAGTTGAGATCAAGAGTCATACACTTAACTGACTGAGCCACCCAGGCACCCCAGTTTTGGGATAATTTGTATGCAGCAATAGATTACTAATACAGAGCATTTGACAGCATCTTGTTTTGCAATTAACATTTATTTTAAGATCAGTCATTTCCTTGGGTATGCATTATCTTACCCATTGGTAAATTCTGTCATTTTTGCACTTGTCTATTTTTTCACAACAATTTCAGACGCTGTCTGCTTAAACTGATCATCTTTGATTTACTACATAAAAACACAACTTAACTTGCTTCTTGTATCCACCTACTATCTTGCAATAAGAGGATAGCCATTTTTGTGTGTGTGTGTGTGGGGGGGCTATATATGTTTTTCTTCCATGACTCCTGGCATATTTTTAATCTAATTTGGGTTGGAGAGAGAAATATCTACAGAGAAAATTGTATTTTCGAGTAATCACACTGAATCTGGTAATACTAAGATTAACCCACCATTATTATTATTATTATTATTATTATTATTATTATTATTATAAAGACTGATTTGCAAAACCTATTCTGGTTCCACCAAATCTAAGGCTCTGCTTTCCAAAACTCACTTTGCGGCCCTGGGAAACTGCTCTTTGCAGTGCACCTCATGTTTTAAAGGACCTTTGTACCTAAAATGCCCATGAAGATTTCATTCCACTTAGGCCAAGGATTCAGTACAAAGACTGAAAAACCCATTCACAAAAGAGTAAAATCTTTGAACTGCTATTTCTCCCCACCCTCAGCTTGAAAATAAAGAAGAGGAAAAGAAATAAAAGCAAATTATTAAGGATACCTTATTATGGCTCTAATTTTTAAAAGTTGAAAAATATTTAACGAGCAGCTAATTTCACTTTTCAAGGCATTCAAGATGCACCAGTGGAAAAAAAAAACAAGACAAGAGCAAGATTTCATGGAACTTCAAAATTTTAAAGTTCAAAAGATCAGTCCAAAAAATAGAGTTAGCTATTTTTATGGAACTGATAGCCATTAGATCCTTCACAAATGAGGGAAACCAAATGAAATCCTGAATTCTCAGACTCTTATATGCCACTCTATTATGTCTTACCATAGATCATCTAATTTTATGTTCCCCAAGACATGCGCTCTACCTCACCATTATAGGGATTCTTAATGAGCTATTTAATTTCATGTAAGTTTTAGAATAAAAAGATACATTTTTAAAATGCTAATCCAACAATCCTACTAGTTTTTTGTGTTTCAGTTTTCTTTGGGTTTTGTGTTTTTGTTGTTTTTTTTGTTTTGTTTTTTTTGTAAAGGTCCCTCAGGTAACTGGCAGTTTCCATTTAGTTTGGCCTTAATGAGTATTTACTGCACCCAGGACCCAGAAGCAGAATCCATACGGCTTTCAATTTCCTCAACTTAAATACAAGAAAGTGCAACAGTAACCAAAACACTTTTCAAAAATATTTAAAAGCACTACTTTTCACCACTGAATTTTCCTGCCAAGTACACACTATGCTTTTATTTTTTTTTAAAGATTTTATTTATTTATTTGACAGAGAGAGACACAGTGAGAGAGGGAACACAAGCAGGGGGCGTGGGAGAGGGAGAAGCAGGCTTCCCGCTGAGCAGGGAGCCCGATGTGGGGCTTGATTCCAGGACCCTGGGACCATGACCTGAGCCAAAGGGAAACGCTTAACGACTGAGCCACCCAGGCGCCCCCACACTATGCTTTTAAAACTACCTGCCTTATATCAGATGTTGATTTACAGGCAGAATTCAAGCTCTTATTTAAAAAAAAAATGTTTGCTAGACATATGAGAATCATATCTTCTTAAAAACAGTTTAAAACATCATCTATAGCTGGCCCAGTGTTTAACTGGAGAAGGTGTAATTGAGACCGATGAGGAAATACGTTCCTCCAATTATATGAAAATAGGGCTTGTTTTTTTTCTCATGAACATGTATAATGAAATAGCATATACATAAAATTATAAGATGGTCACACATTCAGCATATGTACCTTCTAAATTTACAAAAGGATTTCAGATGGTTCCATATAATAGAAACATAATAAGGATATAAAATTAAAAGTGTAGGTACTTTATAGTAGAGAAAATAATTATTCCAGAAAACTAACTAGACTAAGGATGGCTGCAGCAACTGAGACATAATTTTAATTTTGAGCTTCTAAACAGCTATCATCATCATTAGATAAGAGACATACGAGTTTATCCAGTTCATCAACAGAAGGACTTTCCCCTCTCATTCACAGACAAGCCTTAAGGGTAGGAGATACTAAACGTAATGGAGAGTCTTCAACAATATTTTATAGAAGCTGCCGAATTTTCATGTGGCAGAGACTACAAACCAGCAACCCGTGGGCCAGATTCAACCCACAAGTTATCTTCTTCGACCTTCACAATCTCTACAAAAATTTTTGAATTGTTGCCAATATTTAACATAAGAATTCTGACTTCCAGCTTCTTCTGAAAAATCAGATTTGCGAACACTGGCCTTACATTTCCACATGGTAGCAGCTGGCTGAAGCTGACTTAAGAGCTACCTGTCCTGTACGTCACAGAAACCCCCCCTTGCCACCACTTACATCACCTGCAGGTATTTGAGTGTGGACCCCTGTAAATATATGGTGGTTTCTTGTGACAACCTTACTACAAAACTTGGATGTAGGATATGAAATCAGTGGTCTTTGAAGCTGGAGCAATGGAGCACGTGGGCACAAAGCAGAGCTCGGAGGGGAGCCTCCTCTCTCTCTGGGCATGAAAACCCTCCAGGAGGCTCTTTAAATAACATAGAAGGCAAAGTCCAAGGACTTTAAGTACTGCCCCCAAGAGTCCTTGACCACAGGTTAAGAAATCACTGAGAGAATAACATATATTGTTTGAAGTAATAATATCCTGGGTTTTTTTTTTTTTTTAAGATTTTATTTATTTATTCATGAGACACAGAGAAAGAGAGGCAGACAGAGGGAGAGGGAGAAGCAGGCTCTCGCTGAGCAGGGAGCCCAAGGAGGGGCTCGATCCCAGGACCCTGGGATCAGGACCTGAGCCGAAGGCAGACACTTAACGACTGAGCCACCCATACGCCCCTAATATCCTGTTTTAGAACAAGACTCATGCATGCAGGACTGATGCTGTGCAAGTGTGTATTAGATAATGGTTTATGTCCCCTCTGACTTGTGAGGTGTCCATTCTAACCAGTTGAAAATATTCTGAAGATCACCCCTGTGTTCATGGAAACTCACCATATGCAACAGATAAAAGTAGGGACGCTCTGTTTAAAGAAGGGGCAAGAGGGCCAACCTGCTTGGACCTCCTGAAGCAAAGCCCTGTTGTTGATCAATGAGTGGGTCCCTTGTCACCAGACCCATCACTCTTCAAAGTTAGTTGACTCTAATGGCTCTACCAAGAACTGAAGTGCAATCATTGGCCAAGGAGCTCCTTAGAAAGTTCCCGAAGGGCAAACATTCTGTGCTACTGATTATAGAAAAATCCATAGATTTAGTCTGGCATGCAGTTGGCAAAGCAAACATTTGTTACTAAAGCGAAAGTGACAGGCCATTCCACAGGAAGTAGATTTAGAAGTAGCAAAGGCAGGGTCTAAATTTTCCTTGAGAAGGAGCTTTGGATCTGCTGGAATGTCTGAACAAGGAATGGACTCAAGGCCCAGAATTATATACTATAGGACAGATAACTTTCAAACTGTTTTTTAAAGCAGCAAACCTCTTTTCTGAACCAAATTCTAGACTGAACTCCAACACATAAAACTGCAATGAATATAGCTGTTTTCTGACTGAAAGGTGGTTAAGAAGCCAGGATCTCCCATGTACATATGTCCACTTCTTCCTTCCCATGAATTTGGCATCTCCTCAGAATCCTAAGGCTTTGTGAAACACACTGTTAAACGTACTACCATGGGGAGTAAAAGATAGGACTTTGGCCTGTAAACATTTTTTTTTAAAGATTTTACTTATTTATTTGACAGAGAGAGACAGCGAGAGAGGGAACACAAGCAGGGGGAGTGGGAGAGGGAGAAGCAGGCTTCCCGCAGAGCAGGGAGCCCGATGCAGGGCTCGATCCCAGGACCCCGGGATCATGACCTGAGCTGAAGGCAGATGCTTAACGACTGAGCCACCCAGGCACCCCTGGAAATATTTTTTAAAGATTTATTTATTTATTTTATAGAGAGGGCACACAAGCAGGGGCAGAGGCAGAAGGAGAGGGAGAGAATCTTAAGCAGGCTCGACTCCCCGCTGAGCATAGAGCCTGATGCGGGGCTTGATCTCACCCACCCCTGAGATCATGACCTGAGCTGAAATCAAGAGTCAGACGCTTAACCGCTTGACCGACTGAGCCACCCAGGTGCCCCAGGCCTGGAAATTTTTAAGGCAGGTATTAACATCTTGTCCATAATTGTGAACTAAAGCCACCAATTTTCAATATCAAAATTATTGTCTTGAAATCGTTGAAACAGACAGGCACAGCAAACCATTAATACAAAAATCAATGAACCAAAGAGCTAACTCTTCCCTGGCAAATCTCCTAAGATGTATAAAGAATTATATTAGAACCAACCACCTGTTCCCAGTCTTTTATAGCCCTTAAAACAAAATGTCAGTTTCACTAACCTACTTCATAAGACTAAATCTCTGTCTTCTTTATTTCAAATAATTGAATAAACAGCACCTTTGTTATCTCAAATCTTTTGTGAATAAAAAAAATAAATGAACGTAAAATTTTAAAAAATATTAAGGGGCAAAAAAATTAGAAGTCTTCGTTGAGCAAGTATTTTATTCTTTATTCCTCAAAAGGGAAATTAATCCTACATTTTAAAATAACTGAGCTTACAACCTGGTTTCTAAAGATCCTTGATTTTATCATCATTAGCAGTGACACAACTCAGAGTTTTCAAAAGCTTATTTTACAAATTCAGTGTCCATGATTTGAAGACATCACTACTCATATAAAGAGAAAGGGGGAAAGAGTACAGCAAGATCCAGGAGCAAGGCCAGATTATGCATCCACAAATTTTTTTTCTATCCTTCAATGGTATTTGTGGGGGGGGGAAGATGTTTTCCCTTTACAAAGAATAAATACAATTGCACTCTAGCGGGGAGAAAAGTAGCCTAAACTTTCAACAGTAGGAAATTCCTTCCCAAATTTTCAACTCTTCATAAAAGCCAGCTATGTTTGACAACCCCCCCAACCACTGACAAGCGTGTGTGTATGTGTGTGTGTGTGTGTGTCTGTGTGTGGGTCTGTGTGTCTGTCTGCTGCACTTTCCCGGTAAGTGTATGCCACAGAACCCATACATTCCAACACACTGAGCAAGCGCACACAAACTCAGCCAGCGAGGGGGCACTGCACTGGAGGTAGGCCTGCACACCAGGCACCTTCCAGCCCTGCCTAGCCATCCCCACGGAAATGCAAAGGGGAAGGAGAATGAGAGAGAGGGAGGGAGGGAGGGAGGGAGGGAGGGAGGAAGTGGCCAGTACAGGGCCTCATAGAAAGAAATGCAAAACCTTTTGTGGGGCAGGCCAGCCACATACTCCTAGAGTTTTTAAACATCAAAGAATAAATTGTGTGAGATTTTCAGTCCTGCTGGCACCACTAGAGTCACTTACTGTCTTCTGTGCACTATCAGTGAGTACCAGTCTTTCCCCCCGTGCTCCGGAATTAGAGAATGCACGAGCTGCCTGACATAGTTCACTCAGTCACCTATGCTGCTATGGCCGCCTGTCTCCTGTCCCCCTTCCTTCCCTCTCTCCCTCCAACTGTCTATCTTTCTTTCTTTCTCTCATTCCCCCCTTCCTTCTATTTGAAGAGGCTAAACTCCATTTTTCTTAGTGTTAAACTGTTGAATCATCTATATGACTCTCTCAAAGATGCACAAATATTTTACTCCGAAATCTTACCCATACAATGAAGAAAAACATCCATTTTTCATTATGCATTGTTAAAATCACAAAGATCAGGAGGGACTCAAGTAAAAGGTCTCCACATAATACAGTTATAGCCTGTCCTCACATGAGCTTTTTCAAAATATCTTCTATTTCGTGAATTGGTTTGAGGTTAACCTGTCCCCAGAATCACCATTCGATTACATATTTTTTGCTTTGCTTTTTGAAGAGAAAGCATAAAGAGAAGATGTAGCAAGATAATAAAAATGTCTTCTCTGATAACATTTTAAGCTCTATTAGAGGTTCTTGACTGAGAAAAATCATATTTTTTAATCATAATAAAGTTCATAAGATTATGTTTTTATCAAAAAAGCACCTCTATCTCTAGAAGCAAAACTCTTGTAAATCTCATTTCATTGATAGTATAATTGTATCTTACATCTTGTTTACTTAAAAAAGTCACCAATGTACTATATAATATTTAAGTATTGTATCAAAAAGACCCATCTTTCCACTCCCTGTGCTTTCACCGACATTTTCATGTGTCAGAAAGGTTTAAAATTTTCTAATGTTAGTAAGATGAATCATTTTATGAAAAGCAATTTGTGAGAATCCCATATTTTCCTTCTCTAGACCATACACATTTTTTTTATATACAGATGAAAATGAAACCATGCCAAACTTTGTGCAACATTCTAGGTCCTAAACAAAAAAGGCTGAGTCTTTTTTCAGGGTTTAAAAAAATATATCTGGGCCAAAAGCATGAATACAGACCCTCTCCCCACACTGCATACACATTATGTTAGTTTTCAGCCACAATGACTTTTAAAAACACCTCTCTTTCATAATTACTAACACCTCTACAATAGGAAGGACTACTTCAAAAAGTGTCCTCAAATTAGGACTAACACTTTTCACTGTTTTTCAATTATACTAAAAATAACTAAACTTCAGCCCCTTATCTTCCTCAGCATATCTGTTGTATACATGTAAACTTTATCTCTTATTCTGAGTTGGGAAAAACATACAAAGTTACTCTGTAGCCTATGTAAACATTATCACAACTCCTGCTTTACTGGTAGGGTACTGTTACTATATTTAAATTAGGAGGAGAGCAAAGGTAATAGGACCACTATTTCTTTGAAGCAGGTTTGGTCAGGTGGAAGGAGGAGCTGCTTTTGAGCCTGAAGCCTGACCACCCTATCTGTAAAAAGGATGAAGTACAGGTCTCTCCCGGCTGTTGTGAGGATAAAATAAGATACACAGAAGGCCTCGTGCAGCCCCCTAGCACAGGAACTGCTTCCTAAGTATTAGTTACCTTCCTTCCCCATCTTCAGAGTCAGAATTCCACAGAACATGCAATACCTAACTCCAGACTATCCTAACTTAAAGAAATGAAATGTGTGGGGAGTTGGAAATAATCTTTTCACCTATTATTTTTTGATAGTGCCTTCCTCCCTTCCACCACCACCATATACATAGGACAGTACACAAAACTTAAAGGAAACAAGAGGATAAATACAGGGAAAGTTTACAATTAAGGGAAAATGAACTGCACTTCACATGCTTAGTTATTTAGTATATGTTTTTGAGTGATTGTATCATTAATGAATCTGAAAACTTCATGGATACTATCCTACTAATACTCATTCCATCCCCACAAGAGAGGCCAAAGGCCATATTCTGTACAGAAAGTGAAGCAGAGAGACACCAAATCTAGGGAAAGACCTGGCAGCCACCAGGAAAAGAAACCAAAACACAGTCCTGACCTCCAGCAATGGGTTGGTTAAAACCCAGGAAGAACCCACCCAAGTGATTCCTTGAGCTAGACTTTCCTTTACCACAAGGCTGATAGTCTTGACCAGAGCTACAGCTCACTGCCTAATGTGTGTGGTGCAAGATGTCGAGAGATACGTCTTTCTTGGCAGTGTTCTATTTCATAGCACAAGGAATGCAACCACTGAAAAAAGCAACAAACTCCAACCCCACTTCTGTCTATGGGCGAGCATGGTGTGAGGAGGAGGTAATGCTGCTGGTAATGTTTAAATTGTCTCTGTTTGTTTCTAATTATTTCTGCTTCTAAAAAAACTGTAACAAAGCACAGATCACTCAGATTGATGTAAGAATAAGACTGCAAAGGATCATTCACAAACAAATCTATTTTCATATACTTCCATCACTCTTGAAAGGCACCCTTTGAGCCTTACAACACTTTTGACTGACTTCTTTAATTTAAAAAATAGAAAAAAAAAGTCTCAGCATGCTGGACTGAGGATCAGAAGACCTGGGCTCTAGCCACAGCTTTATTTAATAGCCATGTGGCCTTGGGCAAATTATTAAATCTCTCTGAAACTAAGTTTCCTCATCAGAAAAAAGGGGAGGAAATTACTTGTCCTATCTTCTTCACATAATTATTATTTGGAGTAAATGAAATAATGTGTTGAAGAGGCTGAGACATCAGTACTATATGAATATACGATGCAGGCACATAAAAATACATATATCTCCCCGAGAGAATACTACTAGCATTATTTACACATCAACACATGGAATCATGAAACAACCTTTCTGATCACATTCAAAACAAAAATTAAAAATCCAAGCTTCCCCCTAAGACAAATTCTCACACACTGGCACATATTAATTATATCATAATGAGAAAAGCTGAAATGGTCCCATACATATTTTCCTGGTCATTAGGTACAACATTTCTTATGATACAGGTAAGTATCAGAAAGTCTAAAATATGCATTCGAACGCTTAATTTTCATTTATGGGACTCATTAAAACAGCTATTTTATGAAATATTCTTGATAGTAAACAGAATGGGAAAATTCTAAGTAATATTCACATTTTAAGAATAAAGTACAGAATAGATAAATAACAAGGAAATCTGGGAATAAATGAACAAAATGTATCTCAAAAATGCAAGCCTATTACATAGTGAGAAAGAGAGGCTTGGAAGGAGACATATATCTATTCAATGATGGACACTGGGTTAGCTTTCAGATTTGATTGCCTGCTATTAGTGCAAAAGCATCCATTTTCTCTGGTCTACTTAATCTTTACCTCAATATGCCATCAAACTCTAAACCAAATTAAAGAAACAATTATCATATCCTCCCTTGTCTTTGGAAGCCAAAGCAACAGAATCTGAATTTTTCTATAAAGGAAAATAATTTTTCTTCTCTATTTTATGGAAAGACCAAAGTACATGATCAAAACAGGAAAAGAAAAACCTTAAAAATAATGCTCTGAGCACTCTGCAATTTTGCTGCCGAAAATAGAACCCATACAGTCCATGCCACCAAATGAAAATTATAAGTTTGTAAGCATGAAGTCAAATTATAAAGTAAAAGATTTTTAAAAATATTTTAATGATGATAAATGGGAGGAAAAACTGTTATCTTTACCGGTAGGTGTTCGTTGTTTATTTGCTATTACGTTTTCTTCAACGATAGTGTTCTGAATGACTACCCAAACTGACTGGACTTGAATTTCAGTGTAAAAAGGATAAACCTTGACTAATAAATTACTTGGGCATGTTTTGTTAAACAGAACTATGTCATCCTTCAAATTAAGAAGTTAATCATAACTTTTGAGAGATAATGCTTTTGACTAAAAGTTTTAGAAAACTGGTTTAAAAAACTGGCTTAGCCAAGCCACGCCACTCTCTTCTTCAACACCAAAAAGAACGTGAAGACACTTTGGTGGCATGTAAGTGGAATTTTTAAAAGTATATTTTGAAACTTTTTTTAAGAGTCTCCAAAGAAACCAGTTCAATATTTATGCTTCTAATGAAATTGATTCTGTCAGAGTACTTCTGTTGTACAAAATAATATACTGTCTTCCACAGTATAGAATTTCTAAATGAAAATGCATATTCAAATTTTGAATTTTCTAACATTTATAAAAATGGCTTATACATCATCAGAGCCTTCACAGAATCACTGAGCTAACTCTAATAGTGAGAGAGGATATCCAAGCAAGAGGAAGGAGAGTACACTGTGCATTATATCGTCCTCCTAGCAGCACACTCGGTGCAGAAGCCCCCACAGGTGCTGGAGCCCTGGCTTCCAAAAGGTTAACCACCTACAAGAGTTATGTATCACTCAAAGCAAATACTGATTCCCTTTGTCACAAGGTTCAAACATCCAGCAATTTTCATTTGCCTTGTCAGATTCTAAACTCCAGAGCAAATGTTGCTCAATTAAAGATTTCCTCCACTTCCCTCTTGATACCATCTGAAAGTACTGTCCCCCACAAAGCACACATGCACACAGACACCCATGTGCACACACCCCACTGAATCACAGAGATGACACACTTAGCTCAAATAATATCCTCTCACAACTCTGACCAATTGCTCATCTACTTTTGAGAATTTCATTAGAAGACTTGGAAGAGTGATTCAGCAATAGACAGCAAATATTTAGAAAGTTGAGAAGTATCAGATATGCGTAAAAAGTTCCTGTAGAAATCTGATTTTCATTGTTTTGACTTTTAGTAAGTGTGCCCAATTACTATCCTTTTATGCACTTTCAACCTCATTTACATCCCCCCAGCTGAAAAACTGGAGCAACTTCCATTAAAAAAAAAAAATCTACTCAAAATAGTTAGATGTAAAATTTGACATGCAATTAGTTCTAAATCATCTAATGTCCTTTAAAAAATTCTTCTTAAAGAAAATACATTATTTTACCATGTGTAAAAGGTATTGTACAAATACTACTAATCTTCTCTCATGTTTATGTAATCTCAGGTTAAAATAGTAAAAAACAAAACTCTGAGACCATCCCTTACTGGTCATCTTATATCCAGCCATAATTACACGGAAACATTTTAAAAAACACCATTTGACAAATGTATTAAACATCACCAAACCTCCTTTTAAAATTAATGGTCAGATGCAGCCATTTAATACTTTTATAAATTGCTACAATACAAATTTAAAACTGAGATGAATTTGACAAATTGGTAAATCAAGCAGCACATAAAAAGTATTTTGATTTGTAGCTTTCAATGTTTTTTAATATTTAGCTAAATAACATAAAAACACCAAATGACCAGTCTTGTAATATTTGTAAGCTAGAACTTTAAACCTACATTATCACCTGAATTATCAACTAATATTTTTCTTTGTTGCTTCTATTATCTCTTAAAGGTCACAAAAATGTGTAATTCTTTATGGCATTGCCTAGAAAGAACCATATGAAAAAATTTTTGTTTTAAAAATGGGAAACTAAATGTCCAACTCAAAGTCAAATCATAAGTTACCTTACAGTTTGACATGTGTTTTATATTAATATATGTTATATCCACACATGGAATCTATCTAATTAAATTCAGGAATTAATTTTTAATTCAACAAATTCTTTAAATAGAAGGCTATCATATGATTTTAACATAAAAAAGTCTTTTCTGTTGCTACAAAATTAAAAATTGATGTAGCAAAAGCCTTTGTTGCAGGGAGGGCTTGAGGTTGGGTGATTTTTTTTTTTCCTTTTTGGTATTTAATTCAACTATACACAATGTAGTACATACAAGCAAAATACAATTGAGATACTGTTTTCTTTAACATTCCTATAGGAGACCGAATTCATTTGCATTGGAGAGAACACAATTACTGATTTTTAACTCATGAAAGACAAATTCATAGCTTTTTCCTACACTACCTCATAGTATTCACACCATCTCAGTGAAAGCATGTCTAGCACCACTTGGTTACTTCCTAGCAGTGGGCAGAAATTGCATTTTTCAAAGTTTTGTTTCTCACAGAATCATTCAACTTTAGTTACAAAGCACATTCAGGTTAGCGTATGTCTTAGCTCAAAACAATTTATGTGATGTGTGCGTGCGAGTAGATACATATGCAGATATATGTATATATTTTTAAACTAAACTCTCCTCAACATCAAAAATGAAATTTCTGTCAAGGAAGTTTCCACAACTTTTAGCAGAATTTTAAAGTCACTACCAAGTTCTTCCTCTTTAAGGAATCTTTGATTTATATATACTACCAACAAATATGAATAGAGAAAAACAATCCAAAGATTTTTATTCAACAAAGCCTGAAATCAACTTAGAAAGTAAGAAAAATAGATGGTTTGTCTATGGTTTGCATTACAATACTTTGTATCTAGTAAGAATGAAACACATATGGCAAAAAGGAAAAAGAGTTTTCTGCTGCTGATGACCCTGAGAAAATAATGGTTATCTAGTCTGTCTACTATAATAGCACATGTAAAATGATGCTAGAATGATATATAACAAAAGACCCAATTGGTAAGCAAATGGCATGCCAATAATTTCATGACTTAAGATAAAAACATCTCCTCCCAAAGTACCATTAGCTTAAAAAAATCTATTTGGAATGTAGATACTAAAACTGATTCTTGAAAACAGAAAGAAATCAGAACAATATAAAGAAAATGAACACTCAATTGTTAAATGATTTTTTAAGTAAGCAAGCAATGAGGATGAATTGTTTTCTTCACATTTTCACTTCAACTAACACAAAAACCACATATAGAACTGACTTAACGCTGACAAATTTACTTCTAACTTGTTAAATTTCATGGAAATGCAACAAAGGAACACCAAAATAGTCACCATATAACATAAAAGCTTTGGTTTCAAATGTCACAGTACCCTGCTTTTTGAAAGCCAGCACCGTGGTAGTGCCCTGTACATGAGAACATACAGCTGCTTCATCCCAGGGGTCTGAGCTCAGTACACAACGCCAGTCATTAGCCATCTCTCCCTTAGCCTGCAGTACAAGCAACTAATTCCTGCATTTTAAACCAATAAAGGAAAGGGAAAAAAAGAGTAAAACCATCCAATCAGAAATGATGCAACCCTCTACAGCAGCAGCTTATGCATACATTTGGTATGTCAGACGTCTTCAGTGTAGTGAATCATACACAGCGCATTTTAATCTACCTCCTAGGTATTTCATATCGCCCACATGTTCAAAGAAATCATGTACTAATAGGGCTGTATAAGTCCTAGTTTGCTCTTTATTTAATTAATACTAAAAATTGGGGACATGCTTTTAATTCTGAACTCTCACATAAACACAACAAAATTACTTAAATGACACTCTGGCTAACAGCAAATAACCTCTTCATTTCGAAAGAAAAAGTTTAGAAGAAGTTTATTTTTGAGAAGTCTTAGGAGAGGTTAATAACTTTAGATAAATTAGTATTTCCCTTACATTGCAACATGAAATAATGTACTTTGCAACATGAAATGAGACACCAACTAAACAAAGTTAAAATTCTAGTGATTTTTATTAATTATAACCCCAAAAAGGACTCAAAACAGCTAGACAGCCAATAGAATTAGGCATTTATAGAATAATAGCCCATCAAATGTTTTAGGTGGTTCTTTCAAGTTTTGCTCAATATAGTCATCAAATTTTCAAGTGTTGTAGGATGAGTAATTTAAACTTACAATAAGTACTTAATATATCAGAAAGTTTCAACTTGGATTTCTCAGGCAAAAAAAAACTTTATAGAAAAGTATATAAATTAAAATACTTAACTGAAAAACCAGTTACACACTACATCTGTTCCTAGAGAGAAGAACTAGCTTAGTATTACACATGAAACTGCAAATCATAACTAACTTTTGCCTTTTTAAAAAGGCATTACCTTTGTGACACGTCACAGAATCATTTGCAAACAAAAGATACTCTGTCACTTAGTTAAAATAAAAGTATCTGAAAATGCGCCCACAATTTTTAAAACCTCTTTAACAAAACATCTAAGTATTTATAAAATTAGTACGTTTGTTTTAAAATCTGTTCAATTCTGGTAAAAATCAAGTAAGCGGTTACAATGTTGAGTATCACAAATTGTAAAGGTGGTAGATCAAAGACTTCACTTAGAGTTTTCAATCCAGCTACTTAATGACTAATGGTGAAGAAATGTATGTGAATGGGATATAAACTAAGTTAGGACACATGGGAGAAAAAAAAAATGTAGAATGAGTAATAAAGGGCCCCAATTTAAAGTCCACAATAAACTTTAAACAAAGATGTTCTCCCTCATTCTCTCCTCATAGATACTTCTCACGTAGGCAAATCACTGTGGAGAAATCCAACTTCCACAAAACTCTTTACTCCTTCATTAACAACAGTGCACTTAAATATAACTACAGATTTCACAAAGATACTTATTTAGCCTCAAACATACCTTAAAAGCAACAACAACAACAAAACGCTCAGAAGCAATAGTCAGTAGTCTCAGTGACTAAAAAAGTCTGGCTTTTTAACTGCCACCCAATCCAAACAACTTATTTCTTTAGAGTGCTATGCAAAATATTGACCCCTTACTGAATTATTTTATTATTCAACGTTAAGCTATCTAAAAAAGAAAACTAATTAATCGCGAAGTTTAGTTCAGCAATTTAGCTGACAAAGTAAATATTTACTCTTAACATCTCACAGGAAGTCTTGACAAGCATTTGTTGCCACTGTGCTGGGGGTAGGGGTGGGAGTGGGGGGTGGGAGGCAAGTTTTGATAAACAAGTTTAACGGTCCCAGCGAACTTCACACAGCTAGGGTTCGCCACCCCTCACCCCCAATAAGGCACCAGATATTTTCCAAGTACAGTAAACACCTTATATAATGAAAGTAAAAAAATGTAACTTTCTAAACTATGTTATCTCCACTTAACAAAACAAACAAAAGCCTTTTTTAAAAACTATAAAAGCACACTTTAAAAAACTGAGTGTATTTCTGTATTTATACGTAAGCCCTATCACAAAGTAACTAAGCAAAATATATTTACCTGAGCTTTTTAGAGACTGAGTAATCAACTTCCATGATTTTCCCATGCAATTCCACTTTACCTTTAAAACAGAAATTAAAGCACTCAGAACCTTCCTTAGATCAAACCGGCGGGGGTCTAGGAGGGGCACGCACAGAACTCCACGCTCGGGCTCCGCCTTCGGGCGCCCTCAAGGGGTCTCCTACCCCGCTCGAGCTGGGCAAACTTGGTTCCCAGTGGGAAGCAAGGTGGGCGCCCCGAGTCTTGGGACGAGGTGGGAAGGGCGCGAGCCCGGATCCGACCCCAGGTATAGCTGTGGGTGGCATTACCGGAAAAACAAATTTAATAAAGAGCGGCGCCAATTTGAAAGGATGAGCTCATTTGAAACTCAAGCTGCAGGGCTGGCGCGGCCCCGCTCCTCTCCCGGCCCCCACCTCTCCATTCCGCTAACCCGGGCCCCGAAGGCTCCGCTGCGCTCCCCTCCCTGCCCTCTCCACCCGGTGGCCCCGAGAAGACGCACTGAAGCCCCCCACCCCCCTACCACCACCACCCCGGGGCCGCTTCTGCGAGAGCCCAGTCCCGGCCGGCTCCTGGGTGTCACCTTGGCCTTACTGCCGCCCCGCCCCCACCCCGCGCGCCAGTGGGGAAGGGGCTCCCGCCGGGCCGGGGTTCGGGGGGCGCAGGCTCCCGCCCCGGGGGCGAGCGCGGCTCCGAGCGGTGCGTGTGCGAGAGGGAGAGTTGGTGAGTGCGCGCGCGCGCGAGTGTGTGTGTGTCGCTCTCCGTCTCCCGTCTGGGCTCCAGCGCTCTCGCGGGCCCCCCCGGTCGCCTCTTTCCCGGTTCTCAGCCCGGGCCCCCACCGAGTTGAGACAGGGTACCTCGTAAAAAGGTGCTTCTGGCCGAGCGGGAGGCGGGGGGACAGGCGGCGGAAAGCCCCCAGCCCCGAGTTCTTCTCAATAAAATCGGACAAAAAATTCAGAGAAAAATAGGAGCGCTTGAGAGACGAGCGAGAGGGGACTGAGGCTCGGGAGAGGACCGAGAGAGATGTGCCGTCGTGCAGGGGCTGGGGTTGGGGGAGCCCCGAAACCTCGGAGGGGGTCATCAGGGTGGCGCCGAGGGGGTGCCGAAAGTGGGGGACCGCGGGGCGAGGTGGGGAGGGGGCTTGAAAGGAGAGTGCGGCTCAGGGGACGCCAGAGGGCGAGAGGTCCCGGGCACGAGGCACGGAAAAGGGTAAGGTCCGGTCAAGGGAGAAGGAGATGCAGGATTTGGAGGGGGTCCCCTGACAAAGGGGGTGACGGGAAGGTCAGGGAAGAGAGGGGACGGGGGCTCTCTGAGGATGGGGGTGGGGAAACTCTGGAGAGCAGCTCAGGGAGCCAGGGGGAGGAAGGGTGCCCCCAGAGAGCGAGTGAGCCCTGGGCACCCTCGGAGCGGCACGGGGGTCGCCCCAGGGCTGCGGCTGGGAGGGCGGGGGGGGGGAGTCGGAGCGGTGGGGGGAGGGGAGCGGGCCGTCCCGGGATCGGGCCGGCGGCGAGAGTTGAGGGTCTGGTGCGTGGAAGTGAGCGTGCGGGCGCGGGAGCCCCCGCCGGGCGCCGCCCGCAGGGCTCGGCCTCCCTCCGGGCGCCGTCCCGGCCTGAGCTGGGCGAGGCGGGGGGAGGGGGCAGCGGCGACTGCTTACCCGAGAGGGTCTCGATGGCGCGGATGGCCCAGTTCTGGTCGGGGTAGTCCACGAAGGCGTAGCCGGACTTGAGCAGGACCTGTCCCGCCAGGGGCAGCTTCCTGTCCCCGAAGAGCTGCCGGAGGTCGTCGGCGGTGACGGCGGGGCTCAGGTTCCCGATGTAAAGCTTGTTCATCATCCGTCTCTTCCCCGAGAGCCCGCGGCTCCCCCGGCCCGGTACCCGGCGCTCCTCGCCTCCTCCGCTGCCCTCGTCTCTCCTCCTCCTCCTCCGCCCCCCCTCCCCGCCCTCCGCCCGCCCGCCACCCACCCCCACCCTCAGCCTGGCTCCCCCCACCGCGGCCGGCCCGGCCCGCCCGGGGGCAGAGGCGGAGGCGGGGACTCGGCGCGGCTGCCTCCTCGGGGCAGAGTCCCGGGCCGGGCGGCGGCGCGCGGACAAAGCGCTCTCTCTGCCTCCCTCTCTCTCTCCTCTCTCTCTCTCTCTCTCTCAAGGCGGTGGCGGGAGGAGGAGCAGCGGCGGGCGGCGGCAGCGCACCCCGCGTGTGTCTGTGTGAGAGTTTGTACGGGCGTGTGCGCAGCCGAGAGTGAGCGAGCGAGCGCCCCCTCCCCGCCCCGCGCCGCCGAGCCCCTCGCCCCCCGCACGGCTACCCCGGCTTCTGCCTCCCGCCGGGCGGGCGGAAGCGGGTCGCGGCCCGGGGCTGCGGCTCCCGGGCGCCAGAAGCCCGGGCGGGCGCGGCGCGGAGGCCAGGCGTGCGGCGGGGCGGGGAAGGCGCGCCCCGGGCGCGGGTGGGAGTGCGCGAGGGGGCGCGGGGGAGCGGCCGCGAGCCGCAGGCGTGGGAGGGAGAGGGGCCGTGGGAGAGCGTGGAGAGGGGTGTGCGTAAGGTGGACCGGATGTGAGAGTGCGGCTGCTAGGGCCCGCGGGAAGGTGTGCCTCGGAGGTGAGAGGCGAGGGCAGGCTGGGCAACTTTCGCGGCGAGTTGGCCGCGTCTGGCGCTCTGCGCGGTCCCGGGCGGAGCGCTCCCTCAGAGACCCGCTCCCCGTCCGGCTCTCCGGGGCGACCGGGCGGCGCGTGTGGTCGAGGGCTCGCGGACGGGAGTCGGGACGCCTGGGGCCCGGGACTGGTCGGGCCCTCGCGGACTGTGTACCCTGGGGAAGTTGCCGCCGGCCTTGGGCCTCAGTTTCCCGGCCCGTTTGGGGGAGACGGAAGGCCAGAGTGAAGTCCAGTCCCCTCCGCCCGCACCCCGTGCGCCCGGAACCCCGCGGCGGGCGGCAGCCTGACGTTGGCAGCTGCTCTCTATTCTGGGAAGTGCCGAGGGCTTCCCGAGCGGCCGCTGCGAAGCCAGGTGGCGGGTGGGGAGGCCAGCGGGGAGGGGGCAGGGGCTGCGGCCGGGAGGACGGACGCTCACTGCTGGGCTGCGAGGCCGGGTTTGGTCCCAGAGCCGGGGTGGTGGGAGGCGAGGGTGGCTGGAAGCGGAGGCGCTCGGGCTGTGTAGGAGTTCCCCGAGCATTGGGAAGGGCCCGGGGAGGAAAGAGGTCCTTCCAAGCGGAGGAAACAACGTGACCGACGGAAGAGGCAGGGTTGGGATGATAGCAGCCCGAGCCGAGGGGCTAGGGAAGGAGCCAGAAGGGCTGGAGGCTGTTGGGAGTTCCGGGGCCCGGCTGGAAGTCTGGTGGTTAGAGCCTGGTCCCAGCCAGGAAATGAAATTATACAGGGAAGAAAAAAAAAAAAAATTGGCAGGATTCAGAGGTGAAGAAGGGGCAGAAGAAGATTCCAAGATCTGGACTTCTGGGGGCCTTAGTGGAGGTGATGGTTTGATCAGAGGAGTAAGAGTTCTTGAGGACGTTGGGGGTCTCGGTGAAGATGGAACAGGTTCAGATCGCCTGGCTGGGTCGTGAAGGACTGTCTTTCCTAAGCGTTCCTGTTGACAAAGAGGGTGGAGGGAGAGCGGCTTGTTTAAAAAAAAAAAAAAAAAAAAAAGCATGTTTCCAGGCCCCTTTGCAGACTGAATCTGTGAGCCTGGATTTTGTATTTTCCTTACGTACTCGCAGGTGATTCTTGTTTGGGACGCACTGGCAGGTGGAAAGCCTATAGGCTTAGGACTCAGGCCTTCCTCCTTTCTGTCCCCAGCTGTGTGGCTTAGAATGTTCCTGCATCTGTGAGCCTAAGTTTCTTCAGTTTAAAAAAAAAAAAAAAAAAGGATAAAACAACTAACCCTTGCAGGGCTGTTGTGAAGTCTCTATGAAGGAGAACTGAGTAGTGTGTTAAGACACAGTGGTCACACACATAATGCTTTTCTTAGAAACTAATGAGCTTCTAAATACTTTCTTTTGGAGAGGGAGATCTCCTTAAATTAATTAGTTGTCCAGAGGAAAAATAATGTATACCTACATATTGCAGTTATTTGAATTCTGGCTGTGGTCTCAAATATTCACATATTTCCTCTCTCTAAAAAAGGATTGGATTGCACTGTTCCTGGAGTTGGGAATGGACTTTGCCATTATTTCCCAAACTAATAGATAAACTAGGTATGGATGCTTCCCTATCAAAATGTACTGGAGAATCACAAATGAAAACTACTGTGTGTATATAAACCTCAGCAGACCCAGGGGTAATGATATTCAGATTGTTTAAACAAATACCCCTAATCAGTATAGTCACCTTTGTATTATAGGACAGCATTTGCTCATTTTATTTCCAATAATTCAGATTTGCACCGTGTAAAAGAGAAATGAGAGTGGCAGGGGTGCTTGGTCTCATTCTTCTCTGAAAGGTTAGTAAAGCTATTTTTTGTTGTGTGATATTTTCAGACATATCAATTCCTTGGTCCTACTGCAAAACCACAAACATTTTAGCATGGATTCTCTAGTGGGCAACAAGCATCTAAAGATTCTTAGCCAAGGTGGCTTCTGGTGAACTCTTTTGCCATGTCTCACCTGGTCACTTTCAAATTTTTTTTCTGAGAAATAACTGCTCTTTGCTGCAGTTGTGTCTTCTGTCCTGCCAGCAGTTTGTAAACCATGGTGCTGCAGAAGGGTTTACATAGTGTGGTGGTGGACACGTTTCCACCATACCTCTGATTTGTAGCACAGACAGTTCCTTATCTTAGAATGCAGAGTTGCTCTTTCACATGAGAGAGAAGGGGACAGCCTCAAATGCCAAACCAGAAATCCAGAGGTCCTTGCCCCTCCCTGACAAAACTTTATTTTCTGCCTGTTTCCTCCTGAGTTCCCCTAACTCGTCCGCTCCCAGAGAGTTGAAATGGAAATGGATCTGGGCTGAATTTAAACCTACTAAGCCAAGATTTTATGAACGTTTAACTGAGGTCAGAAATTTGGAGACATTTTTGTATTAGGCATATTACTTTTAGGCATATTAACCGTTTCCTCAAGAACATTGAAGGCAATACAGATCCTCATGGTTTCTCAGTGAGGATCGCAGTAGCGTAGCTGGGACAAGATTTCTTAATGTCACTTTGCAGGTAGGAAAACTGAGGCCCAGGAAAGTAGACTTTCTTTCTGGTCATACAGAGCTTGAAACATGACTGGCAAACATATTCTAGCTAAACAAAGAACCTATGAAGTGTTAGGGCTTCGATTTGGACTTTCTTTCTTTCTCTCTTTCTTTATTTCTTAGTAATCTCTACACTCAATATGGGGCTCGAACTTACAACTCCAAGATCAAGAGTCACGTGCTCTCCCAACCAAGCCAGCCAGGTGCCCCTTGGACTTTCATGACCAAAATATTTTTGTCCAGGGACAGAGTACCTTCTGATAGCATCACTGTGGTTGCCTTAACTGTTTGAATCTATAAAACCATGGTGAAAATGTTTTTGCTCAACTAATGATGGTGGTCTGTATGGCCAGTGGTGCTAGGTAATACAAGGAGTTGGGAGGGAAAATGAGGCCTATTTGCTAGAAGGCTGGGGGAGAAACTGTAGTTGGAGCCAATTCAGTGTTTGGTGGTGTCAGTGCGTGCTTACTCAAGGGGATGATTTGGTGGTAGGGTAACCTTCAGATACTTTTTCAGTTAGCAGAAGAAAAATTGTCTGACCTTGGTTGAGTTAATTCACCTCTTTGACCTTCAGATTCCTCATTTGTAAAATAGTATAACCTACTACCTCAATATAAACTCCAGCTCCTCTGTATTTTTCATATTTTTCCAAATACTAGGCTCTCAGAACTCTACTACTTTGCACATACTGCTCCTTTCCCTGGAAAGTGTTCCCCTGGTAAACTGCCTCCTCCTCTGACTTGACCCCAGGATACATACAGCACTTCATTCATACAGATAAAAAGTATCTTGTCCAGTGCTGACTGTTGCATGACCTTGTGAATATCCTAAAAACTGTTAAAGTGTGCATTTTAAACAGGTGAATTTTTGGTATGTGAATTAAATGTCAATTTTTCAAAATTATATGAGAAAAGTCTTTTCTGTGGTAAATTTCAGGAGAAATGAGATTTTGTTTTTTTTCATTCTTTGGCCAAGTACCAAACCTTGTATGTAATAGAAGCTCAGGTAATATTTGTTGCATAAGCAATTACTACCTGAGATTTGCTCTATGGATTAAATGAAGATGTAGGAGATGGTACCTGTCTTGCTTGGTGCTTGACATGTAGCAGGAGGAAATGTTCACTTTTCTCCCCTCGTTGAATCCATTCATTTATTCATGGCACTACACAATGTTAGGCACTGAGGATACAGAAATGGATAAACATTATCCTGCTCTCAAAGAGTTTATGATCAGTAGGGGAGGCAGATGTATAAACACACTGTAGTATGGCATAAGAGGTTCCATAACAGACTTTGGGAGCATAGAGGAAAGACCATCTCGTTCAGCTAGGGTCAGGGCGGGGATCATCATGGAAGAGCTGATACAGGAAATGAGTTTTGAAAGATAAGCAGGGATATGCTAGGATAGGAGAAGGAGTGAGAGGAAATGCATGCTAGGCAGAAGGAGTAACAAATGCAAAGGCACAGGAACATAAAAAAAGCATCTGCTCCACACCTACAATCAAATTCAAATGTTGATTCAGAACTAAGTTTGAGAAAAAGAGAACAGAAAATAATGACCCCTACCAAAAAAAAATAACAACAAAATTTTTCTAGAATTAAAGACACGGATCTTCAGAAGGGTTTATTGAAGGCATGAAAGATCCAGAGCACGGGGCACCTGCCTCGTTCAGTCAGAAGGGCATGCAGTTCTTGATCTTGGGGTCCTGAGTTTGAGCCCCACATTGGGCATAGAGTTTACTTGAAAAAAAAGACATGCATGGATTCAGATATGTCCCCATTTGGGGGGAGCTACTGGAGGATAAGTACCAGCAAAACCATGGAAGAGGAAGATAGGAGATTTGGGAAATATGGAATCCAACCCAGGAGTCTATGAATAGAAGATCCACAATGCTACCAGAGCAGCTTTCCAGAGAGCGACCAACACAAATTGGAACAAGAGGATAGATGGCTAAGAAAGAGAAGACTTCAAGGAACAAAAAAAATGGCACTTCTATATGAATGCATAGTAATTATTTCTGATCAGATGCCAGGCATGTTGGAGCATTTGGAAAAAAAAATCATAGGTATATGGAAAACTAGGCAGATGGAAAGGGAAATCATTAACTCTAGGAAAAATACATGGTCATACAAGAAAGAAGCAATGGTCATAGGCTCAACAGTGAAAATATTTGTATAGTCATAATGTAAAAACTGATATATTATCTAAACTGTATAAAGAGAACTTACAAATTAGAAAAAGACAACTGTTTGAAAAATGGGAAAGAACACGAACGTACTAATTCACAGAAGATGAAACAAATGGACAATAAGTTCAACTCATGAGTAATTGAGGAAATTAAAACCTTTCACAAACAACTTGGCAAAAATTATAAAATTCTGAATACAGGGATTGGTGAAGGTGTAGAGCATCAGAAACAGCCATCCACTGCTGGCAAGAGTGTACATTGGTACAATTCCTCTAAAGAACAATTTGTCAGTATCTAGTAAAACTGGAGATCTAGGCTCTTAGCACTCCCTGGCAATCTCTCCCATTCTCCTAGATGGCCTTTACTTATCTCACCTCTCTTCGTACCCTCTACTCTCCAATTGCTCCTCATCCACCCTAGGTCTCGATAACCTTGCTTTCTGTTTCACTGAGAAAATAGAAGCAAAGAGAAGAACACTTCAGCATGTTCTATCAGACCCTCATATCCGCATCTGTGCCCATAGACCCTGCCTTCTCTTCTATTACTATGGATGACCATGCATGATCCAAAAGAGAGGGAAAAACTGATGAATCCAGAGAAAATGAATAAATGTGCACACGCTTTGACCTATCAATTTCTCCTCTAAAGAAATTCTAACATGTACAAACATACAAGGTTCATTATCACACTAGGATAGTGAAAAATTGGAACCCAGATCTATCATCAAGAAAATGGATTTTTAGGGGCACCCATGTGCCTCAGTCGGTTAAGTGTCTGACTCTTGGTTTTGGCTCAGGTCATGATCTCAGGGTCATGGGATCCAGCCCCCGTATCAGGCTCCGTGCTCAGGGAGGAGTCTGCTTAAGACCTTGTCCCTCTCCCTGCCCCTCAACCTGCTCATGCACATGCACGCACACGCTCTGTCTCTTGAAATCTTTAAAAAAACGGATTTTTAAAATTGTGGTATAGTCATAAATTGAATATTATACATCAGGTCAAAGAATATGCATGTTATTCATTTTTTCTGGAATCATTTGTTTTTCCCTCTCTTCTGGATGAAATCAATGATTGGCTACTTGTATCAATGTTAAATATCAAAATATGCTAAATGAAAAGTTATATTGTTGGAAGGAGTGTTATGAACTGCTTACAAAGTTTGAAAATGTGCAAATATGAACATATTTATATGGTATAAATGTATAAAAGCATGCATGGGAATGACAAACTTCAAATTTGGGATGATTATCTCTGGGAGGGGAAAAAAGAATAGGAGATGGGAAGGCACACAATTCCCGTTGTAACTGGTTTTGGTTTTTGTTTTTAAAGCGGGGTGGTAGGTAAATGGGTTGTTCTTTTTTACCTCTTTAGTAGCAAAATTTTTATTTCTGTATCTGGCAGAGGATGATTCTCAAACCAGATTAAGCATCATAATCACTAGAAAAATGTTAAAAATACAGATTCCCAAGACCCACTACTAAAACTCCTGAACCAGAAATTTCAGAGCTGGGCCCAGGAATCTACATTTTCTAAAAACTAAAAGTTGTTTTATTTTATACAGATAATAAAAAATTATATTTGTATGTTTATATATGCACAGGTAAATTTATAAATGTATATAACATATATGTAATGTTGGACTTAGAGGAAGGTTGCAAGAATAGTACAAAGAAGTCCTATATACCATTTACCCAGATTCCCCAAATGTTAACATTTTATCAAATTGGTTTTATCCTTTTCTCTGTCTGAACCATTTGAGAGTAAACTGCAGACAGGATGTTCCCTTATGCCTAAAAACTTCAGTTTATATCTACTTTAAAAAAAAGAGCAGTCTCGGGCACCTGGGTGGCTCAGTCTGCCTTGGGTTCAGGGCATTATCTCCAGGTCCTGGGATCAAGCCCCGCCTCCGTCTCCCACTCAGCTTCTCCCTCTCCCTCTGGCCATCTCCGTGCTCATGCTGTCTTTCTCTATCTCTCTCAAATAAATAAATAAAATCTTAAAAAAATTAAAAACTGCCCTTGAAAAACAAAAGTGCAGTCTTTATATAACCCCATCATAATTGTCAAAACTAAGAAATAAATAATACTATTGTCTAATCCATAAACCTTATTCAGATTTTACCAGGTATGTCGATAATGTTTGTCAGAGCAAAAGAAAATCTGAAATTGTTTGTTGGGATCACTGTTTTGTCTATTTCTTTTATTCTAGACAGTTCCTTAGTCCTTTGTTTTTCATGACATTGACATTATTGATGGAAAAAAACAGCTTATTTGGAATGCCCCTCAATTTGGGTTTGTTTGATGTTTCCTCATGATTAGATGATTAGATTATAGATTTTCTTGCAGGAATACCACAACAGTGATGCTGTACATTGTATCAGTAGGCTTATGATGCTGATTTGTCGCCTTACTAACTTTGGTGATATAAATTTTGCTCATTTGCTGAAAGTGGTGTGTGCCAGGTTTTTCTATTATAAAGTTACTAAGTATCTCTAGGGGAGATACTTTGAAACTTTAAATACTCTATTCCTTAAAATTTCAACCACTAGTTTTAGTATCAATTGTTGATCCTTGCCTAGAATAATTATGGTTGCCAAATGGTGATTATAATTTCATCATTCCTTTTGTATTCATTGGCTTTCTACTGGAAGGAAGAGCATTCCCTTTTCCCCCATTTAATATATCCATGTGGATGCATATGTTATTCAAAGTGTTATAAACTTTTACTACCATTAAGTATTTTTCTGCTCAGATTGCCCCACTTTTAGCCAGTAAGAGCCCCTTCAAGCTGGCTCGTGTGAACTTCTGACATTGTTCCTGGTTTGTACTTTCTCTGCCTCAGTCCTATCATCAGCCACTTACCTGGGGAGCCCTGGTGCTTCTTTAGCAGAGAACAGTATTTAGAAACAAAGATCTGCATGCTAGATATGCTCATTGCTACTGGGATATTGTTGATTCTAGAGCCTCTCAACCAAAAAGGCTAGGAGATAGATTATGTGAATACACACACATGCAGATCTATGCCTGTCTATATTTGCCAGTCTATTACTATATTTAAAATCTCAAGTTCAGGGGCACCTGGGTGGCCCATTTGGTTAGGCATCTGCCTTCGGCTCAGGTCATGATCCCAGGCTCCTGGGGTCGAGCCCCACATCGGGCTCTCTGCTCAACAGGGAGCCTGCTTCTCCTTCTCCCTCTGCCGCTCCCTGCTGCTTGTGCCCTCTCTCTTTCAAATAAATACATAAAAATCTTTTAAAAAAAAAAATCTCAAGTTCATACCAATACTTCTGATTCCAGTGAAACACTATAGGATTCATTTTCTCTTCCCTCCCACTTTTCATATTTGTAACTCTTTCAACAGTGAGAAACCTGGTTCCCATTATCCGCAATATATTTACTTATTTGCTCAATCCTAGAATACACAGAATTGCTAAAACATGCTTCCGTGGGAAAAAAAGGTGGCTATTAACTGGGCTCCTGTTATCTAATACTAGTTTAGAGTTCTTTTGTGTTTAGCCTGAGAGTATACAGTCCAATTATAGTGTTCAAAAGTTACTTGTGTTTTATTTCCCCCTTCAGTGTTATTCATTTGAAATTTGGTTGGTTCATTTGTTTTGCACATTTTAGTGCCCCCATCCTTGTTACTTTTTTTTTTTTTTTTTAAAGATTTTATTTATTTGACAGAGAGAGACACAGCAAGAGAAGGAACACAAGCAGGGGGAGTGGGAGAGGGAGAAGCAGGCTTCCCGCAGATCAGGGAGCCCGATGTGGGGCTCGATCCCAGGACCCCGGGACCATGACCTGAGCCGAAGGCAGACGCTTAACGACTGAGCCACCCAGGTGCCCCCATCCTTGTTACTTTTATTTTTCTCTTTTTGTTGTTGTTGTTGTTGTTTAAGATTTTATTTATTTATTTGAATGAGAGAGAGAGTACAAACGGGGGGGTGACAGCCAAGGGAGAGGGAGAAGCAGGCTCCCCACTGAGCAGGGAGCCCAACTTGGAGCTCGATCCCAGGACCCTGGGATCATGACCTGAGCCGAAGGCAGACGCTTAACCAACTGAACCAGCCAGGCGCCCCTGTTGTTTTGAGTATGTAAAACGTTAACATGGTTCCAAAACACAGAAGGTATAGTCAGATGATTTTCATCCCTTTTCCATTCCTTCTATTCTATCCAACCCATTCCCACCCAACCCCTGAGCGTAACCAGTCTTTTTTTTTTAATTCCAGTTAGTTAACATACAGTGTTATATTAGTTTCAGGTGTACAATATAGTGATTCAACAATTCTATATGTCACCTGGTGCTCATCACGACAAGTGCCCTCCTTAAGCCCCATCACCTATTTAACCCAACCTCCCCCCTCAACCTCTCCTCTGGTAACAATTAAATTATTTTCTATAGGTAAGAGTGTTTCTTGGGGAGCCTGGGTGGCTCAGTCGGTTAAGCATCTACCTTCGGCTCAGGTCATGATCCCAGGGTTCTGGAATCGAGCTCCAAGTTGGGCTCCCTGCTAAGTGGGGAGTCTGCTTCTTCCTCTGCCCCCCCCCACTCATGCTCTCTCCCTCTCTCTCTCAAATAACTAAGTAAAATCTTTTAAAAAGGGGGGCGCCTGGGTGGCTCAGTTGGTTAAGCGACTGCCTTCGGCTCAGGTCATGATCCCAGGGTCCTCGGATCGAGCCCCGCATTGGGCTCCCTGCTTGACAGGGGGGCCTGTTTCTTCCTCTCCCACTGCTTGTGCTCTCCTGCTCTCTCTCTGCCAAATAAATAAATAAAATAAAAAGATAATAAAATCTTTAAAATCTTTTTAAAAAGGTCTGTTTCTTGAGAGTAACCAATCTTAATAACTTCTAGTTTATCTTTCCTGTGTTTCTTTTTGCACAAATGAACATATACATGTATGTTTTCTTATTCCTCCTTTTTCCAGCAAAAAGGCATACTGCAGATACTCTTTTGCATTTTGATTTCTTCACTTAACAATATATCATGGAAATCACTCCGTACCAGTTCATAGAGATCTTTCTCATTCTTTTTTGTTTACTCATATGCCATTTATATGTGCATGTCAGTGGTTTCCAGGAGTTTTTAATTTTGCAAACAGTGATGCTACAAATAACCTTTACGTATTTATTTTTGTGTTGTTGGAGGTTTATCTTCAGGGCAAATTCTTGGTGGGATTGCTAGGTCAAAAGATTATATGTGTGTGCACATGTGTGTTTTTTTAATTTTTAAAAAAGATTTTATTTATTTATTTGACAGAGAGAGACAAGGAGAGAGGGAACACAAACAGGGGGAGTGGGAAAGGGAGAAGCAGGCTTCCCGCTGAGTAGGGAGCCTGATGCGGGACTCGATCCCAGGACCCTGGGACCATGACCTGAACCGAAGGCAGACACTTAATGACTGAGCCACCCAGGCACCCCGCACATGTGTGTTTTAAATAAATGTTGTGAAATTCTTCTCCATAAAGGTTATACCAATTTACCTTCTCACCAGCAATATATGAGTGTCCATTCCCTACAGCCTGCCAAAAAGGTATATGATTAGACTTTTTATTTTTTGCCAGTCTGACATGTGAGAAATGGTATCTCAGTGTAGTTTTAATTTGTATCTCTCTTATTATGAGTGAGAAGGAACTTCTTTTCATATGTTTAAGAACCACCTTTATTTTCTAAAAAAAAAAAATAATCACCTTTATTTCCTTTTTTGGGTACATTTTCTGTTCATATCTTTTGCCTGTTCTTCTGTTGGGTTTTGATCTATGTTTCACCTCAATTTTTGTGAGTTACTTAAATAGAAGAAATAGAAGCCCTTTATCTGTGATACATGTTGCAAATATTTTTTTCCAGATTTTAATCTTTGACTTTGTTTATGGTGTTTTTCCCATGCAAAAATTTTTGCTTTTATATAGTCAAGTTTATTAGTCTTTTCTTGCATTCCATTTGATTTTGAGTTAGCTTTCCACTACACCCAGGTTAAAGTGGAATTTGCTCATTTTTTAAAATAAAATTTGTGTGGTTTCATTTTTCTATTTAGATCCATTTAGAATTTGTTCTTGTGTATGGTATGAGGTATGGATTTAATTTTACCTTTTTTTCCAAGTAGCTAACTAGTTGTATCAGTACTATTTATTTAAAAATCCGTTTAGCCAGGTATTTTGAGATGCCAACTTTATCACATACTAAAGTTTCATAAGGACTGGTTCTATGTGTAGACTTTCTTTTCTACTGGTCTATTCATGTGCCCATACCCGACTGTTTAGTTAGAAAGGCTTAATAGTATGTTTTCATGTCCAGTATGCCAAGTCCCCCTTGTGGCTTTTTTCTTTTCTTTCATTTCACTCTTTCTTTTTAAAAGTGTTTTCCTGGCTATTTTTGCGTGTTTGTTCTTCCATATGAAGTTTAGTACCAGCTTGTCAAGCTCCATAAAAAGTTGGTATTTTATTGAGATTACATTATACTGTAAATTAACTTAGGATAATAGACATCTTTTTGGTTGAATCATCCTAACTAAGAACAAAGGCTGCCTTTTTATTCACCAATCTCATTTAACAAAAGACATTGGTTTCTAACTGTGTTGGAAAGAGGAAGATGTGGAAGTGTTAAATGTCATTGACCTCAATGGGATATCGATGAGATAATGGCCAAAATTGATAAATCAAGGAATAGTGTAAGCAAATTCGTTACAGATACATAGATAATTGCCAAAGGAAAGAGCTACAAGAGTGAGAGGCCAGCCTGCCTGCCTGCCTGCCTGCCTGCCTGCCTTCCTTCCTTCCTTCCTTCCTTCCTTCTTTTTTAATGAGGCTTTTAAGTACATATATTAGTCAGGGTCCTGGTAAGAAACATGACACACTCAGAGTGATTGAAAATCTAATAAAGCACCATTTAGAGGTGTGGGTGGGGTAGGTGACATAAACAAGGGCTGGTGAAGCACCCTGCCACAAGCAGCAACAGGGAACTTGGCTCAAGAGAGATGGGAGGCAGGGACAATTTAATGGGATCAAGAGAGCTACAGGACAAGCAGACTACCTAGTAGGAACCTCAGCCTTGGGTCAAGCACAGTCACTGCTCACTGTGGCGTGACAAGTTGGGAGCTGAGGCAGTACCGTCTTACTCTTCTCCCACTCCTGCCTGTGCCCCCTAATGGCTGAGCCAAAGCAGAAGGCAGAGGCCAAGGGAGCCCATCAGTGCCATTTGTAACTGGCAGCCTCCAGCACACAGTAGGGCAGGGAAGGGTGAAGAGTGGATTTGGAAGGGCATCTAGAAGATATCCAAGCAATAGTATCATATATTTAAGTCTGTAGATGTACAGCATATAATAAAATGATAAAGTAACAATAAAAAACAACTTTAGTCAATGAATCTGTGGTCTAAGGGAACATGAGTCAAGTAATTACAATAAATGTTGAAAAGTGGTAAATGCCTGAAAAGACTGGGGACAGTCCCAGTGAGGGAATCTGGCAGATTCTCTGGAAGGGAGACAAACATTCAGTCTAAAACAGTCATGTCAGCAGAAACACCAGGAGCCTCTTGTTTTATAATTGAATGTTCATTATCAGTATTGTGGCCTCCCAAACTCAGCATGTAAGTAAATACCCTCTCCCCTGCCTACGGGCCATGGAAGTTTAGTCTTTAGCTCATGGTTTCTGATCTACACTGCATTGGGCTTCCTTGATATTCTACTTCTCTATGTTCTTTGCCTTCTCCCATTATACACTGTTCCTTTGAGACAGGAAAGCATTGTGGAAAATGCTATATTGAAGTCAGTACACCTAGAATTAAACTTCCCAAGTTTCACTTATTAGCTGTGTGACCTTAATAATGTGGCTTAGCCTCTCTGAGCTTCAATTCCGTTTTGTAAAAGGAGAACAATGCCTAATGGAACTGTTGTAACTTAAAGATGCCAAGATGTTTTAACTTACAGATGTCAAGTACCTGGCACGAGGCCTGTCACCCAGAAGAGGATATCGATTTTCTTACTGCAGACTGTTTTTGCTTTCCTTCTTCCTGCTGAGGTTCTTGACTTGGAGCACTTTAGCATTACTACAATGGGAGTTGCTCTCCTGGCAACTATTTGAAACAGGAAAAGTTTCTAGACAAGTTGGAAAGGATTTTTGCAGTAATCTGGTCCATCTTCCCAGGGGATGCATGAGATCCTGCCATAGGCTTCCTGACAGACGATTGTCCTAACTCTGCCCATACAAACAAGGAGCTTCACCTCCTGAAGCTGCCTGTTACTAGAAGATTGGTTGATTGGAAGAAAGATTTTCCTCGAGTTGGGATGAAATCAGTTTCCCTGCTAATTATAGACTCAAAGCCATTTAGAGCAAGATCTTCCAGCCCACCAGCTTATGTTATAAATGAAGAGCCTGAGGCTCAGGGACACGAGGCAAGGCAGTGTTCTTGATGTTAATGCATTGTAGAGCTACAAAGAACAGCCTCCTCCTTGCCCTTTAGTGTTATCAATTATCATGGCCTCCTATTCTTTCGGATACTCCATTCCTCAGCATCCCCACCATGAACCAGGGTCCACTGTTCACCACTCTGATCACCCACCTTTGCATATGCAAGTTTGTGATGCCTAGAACTAAATCTGACTCTTACTGTGATCTGGCTTCAGCAGAGTGAAATGAGGCTATTTGTGAGTCAGATCTGGGACGAAGGATGGCCATTAGACCTAGAAAAGCAAGAACTTGAGCTAGGGTCACAGTTATTCACAACCCTCTTGGCTGTGGCCCTCCTCACCGGACACTTATAATTTGTCTTCTGTGTTTTTGAAACCTCTATGCCAGGTTAGAGAAGATGTTCGGTAATATTCGTGATTATAGATTTAATTTTAACTTTTTCTCTAACATGCACATAAAAGAAGGGGGGTTGGAGATAGGGCAACATGTCAAAGGAAGAAATAGACCTGTTGCCCCAAAACCAGAGTTGTTAATTAGCAGTTTTGCCCAAATAAAGTATCAGACTCATGCATGACTTTAAAATAAACCTAAGCAAAATTTCTGGAAGTCTAGCATTGTTGGTATTTTCTGGCAATGTTGATAGAGAAGACACAATACAGAACCACCTAGTATAAGATAAATAACACTAGTGAGTCCTTTTGTTCAAAGCCAGGGAAATTATCTCTGGTTTTCACGGTGTTTTTGAGGAAGCATGACTGAACATTTTATTGTATTCAACTGAATAATCCTCACTAATTTGTTTTTAAGATTGGCACTATGCCTGGTGATTGGTTTTTGAGATTTTCTTCTCTAAATATTAAAAACCAATAGCCATTGATATTAAATGGGTAGACTAAATCTAGCTGTAGTAGGAGGTATCTATTTTTATATCCCAGGTAACTCAATTTTTAAAAATTTATTTTGTAATTTTTTCCCATTTTTAAAATTTATTTAAGATTTATTTACTTATTTGAAGAGAGAGAGGGAGAGAAAATCTCAAGCTGACTCTGCACTGAGTGCAGAGAACAATGCGGAGCTCAGTCTCACAACCGTGAGATCATGACCTGAGCCGAAACCAAGAGTCGGACGCTTAACCAACTGTACCACCCAGGTGCCCCAATTTTTTCCCATTTTAGACAAATTGGATATATACCCTCCTAGATAACTTAAAAAAATCACCCTCCTTTATATGAAAGACATTTTTAGCAATCACCCCAGAAATGGTTTTCAGAAGCAGACGATCTGTTTAGCTAATTACTGTCAAAGAGAACAGCTAAATATTATGCCAAAATGAAAATTGTTGTTTTGTCAGAAGTTTGCCATTTTTCAGATGGACAATTTTAAGTAACACACAAGCAGCTGGTTATAAGCGATTTTTCATGGTTGTTGCTGTTTTAAAAAGAACAACTAACATAGACCTATTAACAGCCCTTACCAGGTCAATGAAATAAACAAATAGCTAACCCCTGCCTCTAAGGAAGTTTATCTTGGGCTCAAGCTAGACTGAAAGACTAAATGTAAAAGTCAGGCAGGACACCAGTGAGCATCTTTTCACCGTGCTCCAGTCAGAGGAAGGAGAGTTTCTGTAGCTTCGTAAGATATCGATTTGGTTTTGGTTCAGTAGAAGAACTATGCATTATGGTTCCCTTTGATTATTTTTTAAAAGACTAGGGGCGCCTGTGTGGCTCAGTCAGTTAAACATCCAACTCTTGATTTCAGCTGAGGTCTTGATCTCAGGGTCATGGGATCGAGCCCTGCGTGGGGCTCGTGCTGAGCGAGGAGTCTGCTTGTCCCACTCCTTCTATTCTTCCCTCTGCTCACAGGCTCTTGAGCTCTCTCACTCTGAAACAAATAAATAAGTAAATAAGTAAATAAAATCTTAAAAAAAGACTAGTTTATAAAATCTTATTGCAGGCTTAAATATTGTTTACCTTACGCACAAAACCTTTTTTCTGTGATAAGGCATCATCAAATTGATAATGGAAGTCAGTGGAAAATGTGATTAATTTCAAAACTAGCATTATGCCTAACTCCATTTAAGCTTTTCATCTGGCCTGGCTGCCTTTTCTAAGAGAAGAGAGTGAGGTAGCAGTGGGTGATCACTGTATCTACAAGGTCTATGATAGTATTCAATTCAGCAGTTCTCAGATGTTTTGAATCCAGCAGTAAAGAATTTTGAATTGTCCAACTCAGTTACTCTCGTCAGAAGCAAAAGGCATAAAGAATGGTGGTAGAGATTCTGCTTTTGATGAGAGACTGAAGGCTCTCTAAGTAGGTTTACTAACTCAGAAGCCAGACAGGCTACCATCACATGGTAAATATAAATTTGATGTGGAAAAGGCACAGCTTTCGAAACAGAAAACCTAGAGTTTGGTCCTCACCACTTCATTCTTAAGAATTTGGGACAGTTCATTTAATCTGAGTCTCAGTTACCTGCTGAAGGCAGAGTGCTGACTCTAATCATCTTCTGGGAGCGTCTTTCAGCGGTAAGATCTATTAGCAGAATTCTTGGGAAAGTAGCTGTCTTAGTTTCAGGAAATACCATGATAAGCCCCTAGGGCGTAAGGGCTGGCTAGGGCTCAGGCAACCAAAAAGGGCCAGAAGGCTGCACTTACAGAAGCAGGAAATTAATTTTTCTTGGGGGTCGGGGTGGGGAGAAGGTGCTCCCTATAGGGTGGGGGAGAGAGGAGAGGAGAGGGGTAGGATATTGTGGGAATGAAAGCCAGGGAGAAACCAGTAGGGAATGATCAAAAGGACTTTTATGAACCAGAAAGCCTGAAACGTAATCCTAAGCTCTTTGTGGCATAATGGGCAATGTGACCCAGCCCCCAAGCCCCCACATCTTAGTGAACTTGAACACACTAATGTTCTGTGTGAGTGGCAGCTTGCTGAAAGAGGAGCAGGGAACCATATGGACATGTTGGGGAACCGAAATGGTTTCAGAAGAGCCAGAGCTGGGAGGCAGAGGGGCCTTCCAAAACACATGCCTTTGTAAATCAGCAGAAGGCTTGGAAGGGCTGTGGACCTTGGTTGGGCATAGGAGGGCTCCAGCGCATCTGATCAAAGACATGAGCAGAGCCCAGCTAACCTTTGGGTTACCCTGATGATGGGGAATCTGCAGGCTGCCAGCTTCATCTTGAGTGTTTTCACCCTTCTCACATGCGTGTGAATTTAAGAGGTGGTCTGAGTTCTTGGATCACTTTTGTGTACTGGTAGTTTGATTAGAACACCAGGCGTTTCCCCCTATAGTACGTTTCTGAAACCCCTCTGTATTGTCCTTATTTTCTAACTTGACCTCATTTTGTTGTTTTTGTTTCTTTTCCTCTTTTCTTTTCTCTCTCTCTCTCTTTTTTTTAAAGATTTTATTTGACACAGAAAGAGACAGCTAGAGAGGGAACACAAGCAGGGGGAGAGGGAGAGGGAGAAGCAGACTTCCCGCTGAGCAGGGAGCCTGATGTGGGGCTTAATCCCAGGACCCCGAGATCATGACCCGAGCCAAAGGCAGATGCTTAAGACTGAGCCACCCAGGTGCCCTCTTTTCCTCTTTTCTTAGAAGTGTATTGACAGAGATTCTGGTTTATTTCCTACTCCTCTCCTCAATTTGTCATTCAGATTTTTATATCTAAAGATTTTTATTGCTTCCAACTTCAGTTTTTAAAAGAAATTTATATTTAAATGTGCCATATTCGATTCTATTCTGTGACAGTTTCACATTCTCACCCTAAGTGAAAATAATCCCTTTGGAGTTCCATCTAAAAGCATTAGCAACACTATGTAAAGATTATGCTTGTGTGAGAATGAATTGATATAACATTTTTGTCAAGCAATTTGGCAAAATAGTTCTTATCAAGAGCCTTCAAAATGTTTATACCCTTTGGTTCAATGATCACACTTCTAGGAATCTTTTCACTGGAAATAATCAGAAATGTAGCCAGAGATTTATGTATAATATGTTTATTGCAACATGATTTACGTGAGATAGGGACAAATTGGAAACAACCTGAATGCCCAGCAAGAGGAAAATAAATTGTTATATCCATATGATAAAAATAATGTGGCAGTTAAAAACTGTGCTTTTCCCTGAAACTGGCAGGCAGTTTAAAATATTTGGATAACCATTCTGAGTTTCTAGGATTTCCAGGATGGAAAGTAAGAGTGGCTTGGGTCCCTTTAGGAACTTAATTTCCTCCATGGACTGTGAAAATTAGACCATCTTAAGGGTGGAGTGGGGGGACTGAAGCCCAGCCCAAGTTCTGTCTTTGCAAGTCTGGGGGCCTTTGGAGTCCATATTTTTACTGAGGTTTCCATGTGATTCTGTCACAAGCACAGCCTGAAACACACCCCCCACCCTCACCGACAGGGTCTTAACTTTGATAAGAATTGGGGAGGGGAGCAGGGGCATCTGGGTGGCTCTGTCCGTTGAGCATCTGACTCTTGGTTTCAGCTCAGGTCGTGATCTCAGGGTCGTGAGGTGGAGCCTTGCACTGGCAGGAGATTCTCTCTCCTTCTCCCTCTGCCCCTCCCCCTGTTCACGTGTGCTCGTGTGTGGGCTCGTGTGTGTGTGTGTGTGTGTGTGTGTGTGCGTGTGCTTGTGTGTGTGCTTGCGCTTTCTCTCTAAATGAATGAATAAAATCTTTTAAAAAAATTGGGGAGGGGAGCAGAAAAAAAATCATTCTTTCACAACATTTTTGCTGTCTGGGGAAATGCTATTTTGAAGTTAAGATTTTTTTTTTAAGATTTTACTTATTTATTTGACAGAGAGGGAGATTGAGCACAAGCAGGGGGAGCAGGAGAGGGAGAAGCAGACACCCTGCTGAGCAGGGAGCTCGATGCGGGGCTCGATCCCAGGACCATGAGATCATGACCTGAGCTGAAGGCAGATGCTTAACTGACTAAGCCACCCAGGTGCCCCTTGAAGTAAATTTTTTTTTTTTTTTAAGATTTATTTGTCAGGGAGAGAGAGAAAGAGAGAGAGAGGGAGAGTGAGCACAGCAGGGGGAGCGGCAGGCAGTGGGAGAAGCAGGTTCCCTGCTGAGCAAGGAGCCTGATGCGGGACTCCATCCCAGGACCCTGGGATCATGACCTGAGGCAAAGGCAGATGCTTAACTGACTGAACCACCCAGGCCTCCTGAAGTTAAAAATTTTAAAAAACATATTGTATTATTACAAATTTGTGGGGAAAATTATTATGTGCTTAGAAAAAATAAACACACCAAAATATTTACAGGGTTTAAATCTGGGTGATGGAATTATGAATGATTCAAGAGGAACCATGATTCAGAGAAGTGAGGTTATTTGCCCAAATTCTTGTAGTTAGCAAAATTCTGGAGTAAAGATTGAAACCCAAGTCTACTTGACTGTAAATTCCATGCTCTAACAGCTGTTGAATACTCCTTAAATGAAAAAACCACGTAGAAAAGACATACAAATGTGGTACCCTAAGTGTGGTAGATTGAATTATTGTCCCAATTATTCACTGCCCTGTAGGCGTATTTTACATTCACACCCTTGTTGTGGCCTCAGGATAGATAGAATGGATTCCATGTACTTTTGATTTTGGGCTTGGCCATGTGACTTGCTTTGGCCAGTGGATTAAGGATGAAAATAATGAAAAGGAAGGCTTAAAATGGCATATTGCAGCCTTTTCTCTTGTACTCTTGCTTTTTGCCATGAGAATAATCGGGCAACCTCTGGTCCAAGGGGAAGGAGAAATACATGGAGAAAACATAGACCCAACCTGCAGCATAAAGCTTAAAGCTCAGGCAGTCTGAAGATGCATAAGTAAAAAATAAATGACTATAGTTTTAAGTCACTGAGTTATGGATTGTTATATTTTATATAGAATTATTATAACAGATATGAAACACAAAGATGTTTGTATTAAGTAACCAAATGGAATCCCTTGATATGTAAATACAAGTCCAAATTTGGTTATACGAACGTAGGGTCTACAAGTTCTCACCATCTGGAAAGGGTATAACAAGGCCTTTTATTTAATACATACTGCCTCTTTACTTGGTACGAGAGCTAGTCTCCAGTAAGGAGGGAGAAATTCACATAGAAATGCATGGCATTCTGAGAAAAAAAGGAACATAAACCCCAAATCTCTCAAGTTCTAGGGTGGGAAAACCAGTTGTGGGTCAGGCCCAGAGTAAGGATGAACAACGGGAAAAAGAGAAGAAATAGGCTGGTTTCCAGAGTTTAAAAGGAAGTCCTTTTTTTGGGGTCATGGAAATATATTCTGCCCAGGATGAGGCTATAGCAAGGGTATGAATCTAAAGAGTAGAAGGTTCTAGCTTCAACAACCTCTGAGGTTGGCGCTGGAAGATCCTAAACCAGGTCACTGTGGGCACCTTGTGTGAGATTTAGAGAACTATGATTCAGTCCGTGAACTGTATCCTTTGAGTCCAACCACTAGTCTGACATTTATGCTCCCCATTCACCTTTTCAGAAAAATTTCAAGGGTGCTTGGGTGGCTCAGTCAGTTAAGGATTTGACTCTTGATCTCGGCTCAGGTTTTTTTTTTTTAAAGATTTTATTTATTTGACAGAGAGAGACACAGTGAGAGAAGGAACACAAACAGGAGGAGTGGGAGAGGGAGAAGCAGGCTTCCTACGGAGCAGGGAGCCCAATGCGGGGCTCGATCCCAGGACCCCAGGATCATGAACTGAGCCGAAGGCAGATGCCCAACCGACTGAGCCATCCAGGAGCCCCGCTCAGGTCTTGATCTTAGGCCTGGCACTGGGCTCCACACTGGGCATGCAGCCTTCTAAAAAAAAAAAAAATTCAATCAGGGATGCCTGGGTGGCTTAGTTGGTCAAGCATCTGCCTTCGGCTCAGGTCATGATCCCAGGGTCCTGGGATCGAGCCCTGAGTCGGGCTCCTTGCTCATCGGGGAGCCTGCTTCTCCCTCTGCCTGTCACTCCCCCTGCTTGTGCTCTCTCCCTTTCTCTGACAAATAAAATCTTAAAAAAATTTCAATAAAAACAGTAAAACAAGACATAAACAAATCTAAATGAGTTTCTCTAAATATTAATATTTTAAAAGAAATATCTACAAGCAAGCAAATTATAAAACATAAAGCTGTATACCTTTTTTCCCCCACAAATCCCATTTCTGAGAATTTATCCTAAGGATATGATTCAAAACAAGAATAGACCATTGGGTATTTGGCTTAGTAGCTCCTAGTAGACTCAGTCCTCCCACAGACTACTATAAATTGGACAAAATACAAAAGCACAAAACCTGAGGACATTGGAGAGTAATCAAAAGCAAGCAGATTTTGAAAATACTCAGGAAAAGAATATCACAGGGAAAATTACCCACTTTTGGAGCTTTTTGCCTAAAGACACGCCACAGTTACTTCTGCATGATATAACTAAAACACAACTCTTCCTGGTCTAAAGCACCACAGGACAAAGTTCAGGGAAATCCCAGGTACTGGAAAAGGGAAGGTGGAATCTGAGAAAGGGGAGAGTCATAGAGAGAGACCCCTAAATTCTGTGTATAAACTCTGTCCAAATTTCTGGTTGATCCCTGAACTATATATGCATTGGAGAGACTTGGAGCTTAAGAAGAAAAAGAACTGAATTGACATTTGAGCTACCATCTAAAAGATAGAGTTTACAGTTTAAGTCCAAGAAAACTGCTGGTTTATAAAAAAACAAACAACCAACCAACCAAACACCACATTCTTTAAAGAAATATAGCAAAATCTGGAATTTTTTTAATTTTAGATTTATTTATTAGAGAGCACGATTGGGGGGAGGGGCAGAGGGAGCAGGAAAGAGAATCTCAAGCAGACTCTTCGCTGAGCACAGAGCCCAACGTGGGGCTCTGTCTCATGACCCTGAGATCACGACCTGAGCTGAAACCAAAGGTTGATGCTTAACCGACTATGCCACCCAGGCACCCCTAAAGTCTGGAATTTCTAAAACAGCATTTACAAGGTCCAAGATACAGTTTGAAGATCCAGGAAAATGTGACCCATTCTCAAGAGAAAAGATAATCCCTCTCCCTCTGTGCCTCCTCCCGCTTGTGCTCTCTCTCTCAAATAAATAAATAAAATCCTTAAAAAAAAAATGGGGGGGCACCAGGGTGGCTCCATCGGTTAAGCATCTGCCTTCAGCTCGGGTCATGATCTTGGGGTCCTGGGATTGAGCACTACATCCGGCTCCCTGCTCAGTGGGGAGTCTGCTTCTCCCTCTCCCTCTGCCCTTCCCCCTGCTCATGCTTTCTTTCTCAAATAAATAAATAAATAAATAAATATTTTAAAAAGCTATTAAAAAAAAAGAGTGAGATAAAGAAAATACTTTAGTAAATAATAGATAAAATTTTCCTATATTTGGCAAAAGACATTTACAGAGTAAAGAAAGTCAGTGAAATCTAAGCAGGGCAAATATAAAGTAGCCATGCTTACAAGCACCATAGTCTAACTGCTTAAAAAAGATAAAGGGACAATCATGAAAACATTACATGCAGGGGAACAATACTTCAATTAACTGCTGACTTTTAGTAAAAACTATGGAGACAGTGAAACAACTTTTTTTTTTTTTTTTTTTTACCTTTCACCCTTTTGCCCACCCTCCACCCTCTGCCTCTGGCAAGCAGCAGTCTGTTCTTTGTATCTGTGAGCTTGGGGTTTTTTGTTTTTAATTCCACATAAAAGTAAGATCATGCAGTATTTCTCTTTCTCTGTCTGACTTATTTCACTTAGCATAATGCCCTCAAGGTCCATGCATGTTATTGCAAACAGCAAGATTTCCTTCTTTGTTACACACACATGTACACACACGTACACACACACACACATAACATGATAATATTACATATATATATATATATATATATATATATATATCAATCTCACATTTTCTTTATCCATCAGTGGACATTTAGGTTGCTTCCATATCTTGGCTGTTGTAAAAAATGCTGCAATGCAATGAACACAGGGGTGCAGATACATTTTGAGATAGTGTTTTCATTTATTTTACATAAAAACCCAGCAGTTGAATTGCTAGATCATATGGTAGATCTATTTTTAATTTTTTGAAGAGACTCCATACTGTTTTCCGTAATGCCTGCACCAATTTACTGTCCCACCAATAGTACCTAAGGGTTCCCTTTTCTCCACATCCTTGCCAACACTTGTTATTTCTTGTTTGTTTGTTTTTTTATAATAGCCATCACAGGTGTGATATATCTTATTGTGGTTTTGATTTGCATTTCCCTGATGATTAGAGATATTGAGCACCTTTTCATGTATGTGTTGGCCATTTAATATGTCTTTGGAAAAATGTCTATGCAGTTCCTCTGTCTGGTTTTTTCCCCCATTATAATAAGTGTAGTCTTTAATCCCCATCACCTATTTCAGCCATTCGCCTCCCCCCGCCCCCATCTCCCATCTGGTAACCATCAGTTCTCTATAGTTCAGTGTCTGTTTCTTGGGTTGTCACTCTTTCTTTTTTTTTCCTTTGCTCGATTGTTTTGTTTCTTAAATCCCACTGATGAGTGAAATCATATGCTCTTTGTCTTTCTCTGACTGACTTATTTCACTTAGCATTATACTGTCTGGCTCTATCCATGTTGTCCCAAATGGCAAGATTTAATTCTTTTTTATGGCTAAATAATAGTCCATTGTATATATATACCACATCCTCTTTATCTATCCATCTATCGACAGACACTTGGGCTGCTTCCATAGTTTGGCTATTTTAAGTAATGCTGCAATAAACATAGGGGTGCACGTATCCCTTTGATGTAGTGTTTTTGTATTTTTTGGGCAAATATCCAGAAGTGTGATTACTGGATCGTAGGGTAGTTCTATTTTTAATTATTTGAGGAACCACCATAAACTTTTCCACAGTGACTGCACCAGTTTGCATTCCCACCAACAGTGCAAGAGGGTTCTTTTTTCTCCACATCCTCACTGACAATTGTTGTTACTTGTGTTTTTGATTTTAGCCATTCTGACAGGTGTGAAGTGATATCAAATGATACCAAATCTCATTTGATGATGAGTGATATTAAGCATCTTTTCATGTGTCTGTTGAACATCTGTATGTATTTGGAGAAATCTCTGTTCATGTCTTCTGCCCATTTTTAAATTGGATTATTTGGTTTTTGGGTGTTGAGTTGTATCAGGTCTTTCTATATTTTGGGATACTAACCCTTTACTGGATATGTCATTTGCAAATATCTTCTCCCATTCAGTAGGTTGCCTTTTCGTTTTGTTGACTGTTTCCTTCACTGTGCAGAAACTTTTTATTTTGATGTAGTCCCAATAGTTTATTTTTGCTTTTATTTCCCTTGCCTCAGGAGACATATTTATAAAAATGTTAACTATGGTCAATGTCAAAGAAATTACTGCTTGTGCTCTCTTCAAGGATTTTTATAGTTTCAGGTCTCACATTTAAGTCTTTAATCCATTTTGAGTTTATTTTTGTGTATGGTGAGAGAAAATGCTCCCATTTCATTCTTCTGCATGTAGCTGTCCAGTTTTCCCAACACCATTTGTTGAAGAGACTCTCTTTTTCCCATTGTATATTCATTCCTCCTTTGTCGAAGATTAATTGACCATATAATTGTGGGTTTATTTCTGGGTTTTCTATTCTATTCCATTGATCTATGTGTCTATTTTTGTGCCAGTACCATACTGTTTTAATTACTATTACTTTGTAATATAACTTGAAATCTGAAATTGTGGTACCTCCAGTTTTGTTTTTCTTTTTCAGGATTGCTTTGGCTATTCAAGGTCTTTTGTTGTTCCATACAAATTTTAAGACAGTTTGTTCTAGTTCTGTGAAAAATGATGTTGGTATTTTGATACGGTTTGCATTAAATCTGCAGATTGCTTTGTTTAGTATAGACATTTTTTTTTTTTTAAGATTTTATTTTTAAGTAATCTCTACACCTAATATGGAGCTCGAACTTACAACCCTGAGATGAAGAGTCACATGCTCTACTGACTGAGCCAGCCAGGCACCTGGGTAGTATAGACATTTTAATAATATTTGTTCTTCCAACCCCTGAGCATAGAATGTCTTTCCCTTTCTATGCATTGTCTTGAATTTCTTTCCATCAGGGTTTTATAGTTTTCAGAGTACAAGTTTTTCACCTCTTTGGTTAAGTTTATTCCTAGTTATTTTATTGTTTTTGGTATAATTGTAAATAGGATTGTTTTCTTAATTTCCCTTTCTGCTACTTCATTATTAGTGTATAGGAATGCAACTGATTTCTGTACCTAGATTTTGTATCCTGCAACTTTACTGAATTCATTTATCCGTTCTAGTAGTTTTTTGGTGTTGTATTTAGGGTTTCCTATGTATGGTATCAAGTCATCTGTAAATAGTTAGAATTTTACTTCATCCTTACCAATTTGGATGCCTTTTACTTCATTATGTTGTCTAACTGCTGTGGCTAGGACTTCCAGTACTACGCTGAATAAAAGTGGTGAAAGTGGACATCCTTGTCTGGTTCTGGACATTAGGGGCTAAACTCTCCGTTTTTCACCATTGAGTATGCTGTTCACTGTGGGCTTTTCATATAAGGCCTTTTTTGTGTTGAGGTATGTTCCCTCTAAACCTACATTGTTGAGGATTTTTATCATGAATGGATGTTGTATTTTGTTGAATGCTTTGTCTGCATCTGTTGAAATGATCATATGGCCTTTATCCTTTCTCTTATTGATGTGATGTATCACATTGATTGTTTTGTGAATATTGAACCACCTTTGCATCCCAGGAATAAGTCCTACTTGATCATGGTGAATGATTTTTTATTTTTATTATTTATTTATTTATTTTTCACAAGAAACTCATTTTATTAACATATAATGTATTATTTGTTTCAGGGGTACAGGTCTATGATTCATCAATCTTACACAATTCACGGCGCTAACCATAGCACATACACTCCCCAGTGTCCATCACCCAGCCACTCCATCCCTCCCATCCCCCTCCATTCCAGCAACCCTCAGTTTGTTTCCTGAGATTAAGAATCTCTTATGGTTTGTCTCCCTCTCTGAATGATTTTTTAAATGTATTGTTGGAGTCAGGTTGCTAATATTTTGTTGGGGATTTTTACATCTATGTTCATCAGAGATATTGGCATATAGTTCTCTTTTTTTGTGGTGTTTTTATCTGGTTTTGGTATCAGGGTCATACTGGTCTCATAGAATGAATTTGGAAGTTTTCCTTCCTCTTCTATGTTTTGAAATAGTTTGAGAAGAATAGATATTTACTCTTTTTTAAATGTTTGGTAGAATTCATCTATGTAGCTGTCTGGTCCTGGACTTTTGTTTGTTGGGAGTTTCTTGATTCCTGATTCAATTTCATTGCTGGTAGTCGGTCTGTTCAAATTCTCTATTTCTTCCTGCTTTAGTTTTGGTAGGTTATAGGTTTCTAGGAATTTATCCATTTCTTCTAAGTTGTCCAATTTGCTGGCCTATAGGTTTTCATAATATTCTGCTACAATTGTTTGCATTTCTATTGGTTGTTATTTCTCCTCTTTCATTAGTGATTTTGTTTATTTGGGCCTCTGCCTGTTTTTTATTTAGTTTTTGAGCTGTATACTTTTTTATTGAAGTATAGTTGACACACAATGTTACAAGTCTATACATTATGCTATACTCACCACAGGTGTAGCTACCATCTGTTGCCATACAACACTATTACAATACTATTGACTATATTCCTTATACTGTGCCTTTTAGCCCCATGACTTACTCATTCCATAACTGGAAGCCTGTGTATCCCCCTCCCTTCACCCATTTTTCCAATTCCCCCACTCCCTTCCCTCTGGCAACCATCAGTTGTTTGTTCTCTATATTTATAGTTCTGTTCTGCTTTTTGTTTCTTTGTTTAGATTCCACATGTAAGTGAAATTATATGGTATTTGTCTTTCCTTGACTTATTTCACTTAGCATAATACCCTCTAGCTCCATCTGTGTTGTTTCAAATGACAAGACCTCATTCTTTTTTATGGCTGACTAATATTCCATTGTATATCCATACACATCTTCTTCATCCATCTATCTACAGATGGGCACTTGGGTTGCTTCCATATCTTAGCTATTGTAAATAAAGCTGCAATAAACATAGTAGTGCATATATCTTTTTGAATTGTTTTCATTTTCTTTGGGTAAATACCCAGTAGTTGAATTACTGGATCATATGGTATTTCTATTTTTAATTTTTTGAGGAATCTCAATACTGTTTTGCATAGTAGCATCACCAATTTACATTCCCACCAACAGTGCACATTGGTTCCTTTTTCTCCACATCTTCACCAACACTTGTTTCTTGTCTTTTTGATTTAGCCATTCTGATATGTGTAAAGGGATATCTCACTGTAGTTTTGATTTGCATTTCCCTGATGATTAGTGATGTTGAGCATCTTTTCATGTGTCTATTGACCATCTGTAGGTCTTCTTTGGAGAAATCTCTGTTCATGTCTTCTGCCCATTTTTAAGTTGGATTATTTGGTTTTTTGGTGCTGAGTTGTAGAAGTTGTTAGTGTATTTTGGATATTAGCCACTTATTAGATTTATCATTTGTAAATATCTTCTGCCATTCAGTAGGTTGCCTTTTCATTTTGTTGATGGTTTCCTTTACTGTACAAAAGCTTTTAATACCCCCAGGTATTGTCCTGGAGCACCTGGCTGGCTCAGTTGGTGGAGTGTGCAAATCTTGATCTTGGGGTTGGAGTTTGAGCCCCACATTTGGCATAGGGCTTACTTAAAAAAAGAAAATAAAATGCTTTAAAAAAATTTGTTGTAGTCCCAAAAGTTTAGTTCTGTTTTTGTTTCCCTTGCCTGAGAAGACATATCTAGAAAAATGTTTCTAAAGCCAACGTCAAAGAAATTACTGCCTATGTTTTTTTCTAGGAGTTTTATGGTTTCAGATCCCACATTTAGTTCTTAAATCCATTTTGAGTTTATTTTTGTATATGACATAAGAAAGTGGTCCAATTTCATTCTTTTGCTTGTAGCTGACCAGTTTTCCCAGTACCACATATTGAAGAGACTGTCTTTCATTCTTGCCTCCTTTGTCATAGGTTAATTGATCATATAAGCACGGGTTTATTTCTGTGCTCTCTATTTTGTTCTGTTGATCTATGTCTCTCTTTTTGTGTCAGCATTGTACTGTTTTGATTACTACAGCTTTGAAGTATATCTTGAAATCTGGAATTGTGATACCTCCAGCTTATTATTAACAATATTCTTCCATTTCATGAGCATGGAATATCTTTCCATTTCTTTTTGTCATCTTCAGTTTCTTTCATCAGGATCTTAAAGTTTTCAGAGGACAGGTCTTTCACTTCCTTGGTTAAATTTATTCCTAGGGATTTTATTCTTTTCAGTGCTATTTTAAGCGAGCTTGTTTTTTAAGTTCTCTTTCTGCTACTTCATAAGTAGTATACAGAAATGCAACTGATTTCTGGGTATTAATTTTGTATCCTGCAACTTTATTGAATTTATTTAATACTTCTAACAGTTTTTTTGGTGTAGTCTGAGGGTTTTCTATGTATAGTATCATGTCATCTGCAAATAGAGACAGTTTTACTTTTTCCTTACCAATTTGGATGTGTTTTATTTCTTTTTCTTGTGTGGTGTTATTTGTGACCTTTATGGTGTTCAGATATGTTCCATCTAAATCCATTTTGTTGAGAGTTTTTATCATAAACTGATGTTAAATCTTGTCAAATGCTTTTCTTCATCTACTGAGATTATCATATGATTTTTATCTTTCATTTTGTTAATGTGGTGTATCATATTCATTGATTTGTGAATATTGGACCATCCTTGCATCCCTGGAATAAATCCCACTCAATCATGGTAAATGATCCTTTCAATGTATTGTTGAATGTGGTTTGCTAATATTTTGTTGAGGATTTTTGCGTCTGTGTTCATCAGGGATATTGGCCTGTAGTTTCCTTTTTTTGTAGTGTCTTTGTCTGGCTTTAGTATCAGGAATGTATACAGAAGCTTTCTTTCATCTTCTATTTTTTGGAATCTTTTGAGAAGAATAGATATTAGCTCTTCTTTAAATGTTTCATAGAATTAATCTGTGAATCCATTTGGTCCTGGATGTTTGTTTGTTGGGAATATTTTGATTACTGTTTCAATTTCATTACTAGTAATTGGTCTGTTCAGATTTTCTATTTCTTTCTGATTCAGTTTTGGAAGATTGTATGTATCTAGAAATTTATTTTTTTCTAGGTTGCCCAATTTGTTGGCATATAATTTTTCATAGTAGTCTCTTATAATCCTTCATATTTCTGTAGTGTTGGTTATTATGTCTTCTCTCTCATTTCTGATTTTATTTATTTGGGTCCTCCCTCTTCTTTTCTTGATGAATCTGGCTAAAAGTTTTTCAATTTTGTTTATCTCTTCAGAGAACCAGCTCTTGGTTTCATCGATCTTTTCTATTTTTCTTAGTTTATATTTCATTTACTTCTGCTCTTATCTTTATTATTTTCTTCCTTCTACTAACTTTGGATTTTGTTCATTCTTTTTCTAGTTCCTTCAGGTGATAGGTTGGAGTGCTTATGTAAGATTCTTCTTGTTTCTTGAGATAGGCCCGTATCACTATAAATTTCCCTCTTAGAACCACTTTCACAGTGTTCCAAAGATTTTGGACCACTGTGTTTTCATTTTCATTTGTCTCCATGTATTTTTTTATTTCCTCTTTGATTTCTTCATTGACCCATTGGTTTTTTACTAGCATGTTGTTTAGCCTCCATGTGTTTGTGTTTTTACTAGTTTTTTTCTTGTGATTGATTTCTAGTTTCATACCATTGTGGTTGGAAAGATGCATGAAATAATTCCAGTCCTCTTAAATTTATTGAGACTTGTTTTGTGGCCTAATACAATCTATTCTGAAGAATGTTTTATGTGCACTTGAAAAGAATGTGCATTCTGTTATTTTTGGATGGAATGTTCTGTGTATATCTGTAAAGTCCATCTGGTCTAATGTGTTGTTCAAAGATACTGTTTCTTTATTTTCTGCCTGGATGACCTATTCATTGAGGTAAGTGGGATGTTAAACTTTGCTATTATTATTGTATTACTGTCAATTTCTCCCTTTATATTTATTTATATTTGCTTTATGTATTTAGGTGCTCCCCTGTTGGGTGCATAGATATTTACAATTGTTATATCTTCTTGTTGGACTGATCCCATTTTCATTATGTAATGCCCTTCTTTGTCTCTTGTTACAGTCTTTGTTTAAAGTCTATTTTGTCAGATGTCAGCATTGCTACCCTAGCTCTTTTTTTGCTTCCATTTACTTGGAATATCTTTTTCCGTGCTTTCACTTTCAGTCTGTATGTGTCTTTACATCTGAATTGAGTCTCTTGTAGGCAGCATATAGATTGGTCTTTTCTTTTATCCATCCCACCACCCTATGTTTTTTTGATTAAAGCATTTAGACCATTTACATTTAAAGTAATTATTGATAGGTATGTACTTATTGCCATTTTGTTAATTGTTTTCTGATTGTTTTTGTAATTCTTCTTTGTTCCTTTCTTCTTCTCTTGCTCTCTTTCCTTTTGATTGATGACTTTCTGTAGTGTTATGCTTGGCTTTCTTTCCTTATTTTGTGTATATCTATTATAGGTTTCAGGTTTGTGGTTGCCATAAGGTTCATATATAACATTCTAAGTATATAGCAGTCTATATTAAGTTGGTGGTCACTTAAGGTTTTTTTTTTTTAAAGATTTTATTTATTGGGGTGGCTGGATGGCTCAGTCGTTAAGCATTTGCCTTCAGCTTAGGTCATGATCCCAAGGTCCTGGGATTGAGCCCCTCATCGGGCTCCCTGCTCAGTGGGAAGCCTGCTTCTCCCTCTCCCACTCCCCCTGCTTGTGTTCCCTCTCTCACTCTATCACTCTCTGTCGAATAAATAAATAAAATATTTTTTAAAAAGATTTCTAAAATTTATTTATGAGATAGCATTAGGGGAGAGGAGCAGAGGTGCCCCAAGTTTTTTTAAAAGATTTATTTATCAGAGAGAGAGATAGACAGTGGGTGTGGGGAGGGACAAAGGGAGGAAATTCTCAAGCAGGCTCCCTGCTAATCATGGAGCCCAATGCAGGGTTTGATCCCACGACCCATGAGATCATGACCTGAGCTGAAACCAAGAGTTGGAAGCTTAACCAACTGAGCCATCCAGGCTCCCCTTCACTTAAGTTTTAACACATTCTAAAAGAACTGGCTTTTTTACTCTTCCCCCGCCCCCAGCATTTTATACATATGTTGTCAAGGGGTGCCTGAGTGGCTCAGCCAGTTAAGTAACCAACTCTTGATTTCAGCTCGGGTCATGATCTCAGGGTTCTGGGATTGAGCCCCTAGTCGGTCTTATCACTCAGCAGGAAGTCTGCTTCTCTCCCTTTCCCTCTTCTTCTGTCCCTCCCCCTGCTTGCACTCTCTCTCAAATAAATAAATCTTTTAAAAAAGATTTATGTATATGTTGTCATATTTTATATCTTCTTGTTCACAATTTCTTTATTTCTAATTATGGCCTTTCCCACTGAAAGAAATTTTCTCGTAAGACTGGTTTAGTGGTGATAAATTCCTTTAACTTTGTTTGTTTGGGAAACTCTTTGTCTCTCCTTTAATTCTGAATGATAACTTTTCAGGGTAGGGTATTCTTTTTTTTTTTTTTTTAATTTTTTTATTGTTATGTTAATCCCCATACATTACATCATTAGTTTTAGATGTAGTGTTCCATGATTCATTGTTTGTGCATAACACCCAGTGCTCCATGCAGAACGTGCCCTCCTCAATACCCATCACCAAGCTAACCCATCCTCCCACCCCCCTCCCCTCTAGAACCCTCAGTTTGTTTTTCAGTGTCCATCGTCTCTCATGGTTCGTCTCCCCCTCTGATTTCCCCCCCTTCATTCTTCCCCTCCTGCTACCTTCTTCTTCTTTTTTTTTTTTTTCTTAACATATATTGCATTATTTGTTTCAGAGGTACAGATCTGAGATTCAACAGTCTTGCACAATTCACAGCACTTACCAGAGCACATACCCTCCCCAGTGTCTATCACCCAGCCACCCCATCCCCCCCCCCCCCCCCCCCCACTCCAGCAACCCTCAGTTTGTTTCCTGAGATTAAGAATTCCTCATATCAGTGAGGTCATATGATACATGTCTTTCTCTGTTTGACTTATTTCGCTCAGCATAATACCCTCCAGTTCCATCCACGTCGTTGCAAATGGCAAGATCTCATTCCTTTTGATGGCTGCATAATATTCCATTGTATATATATACCACATCTTCTTTATCCATTCATCTGTCGATGGGCATCTTGGCTCTTTCCACAGCTATTGTGGACATTGCTGCTATAAACATTGGGGTGCATGTACCCTTTCGGATAGGGTAGGGTATTCTTGATTGAAGATTTTTTATTTCTTTTCAGCACTTTGAATATATCATGCTGCTCCCTTATGGTCTGTAAAGTTTCTGCTGAAAAATCAGCTGCTAGCCTTATGGGGTTTCCCTTGTATGTAACTTCTTGCTTCTCTTTTCTGTTTTTAAAATTCTCTTTTTCCTTAACATTTGGTATTTTAATTATTGTATGTTGTGGTGTGAACCTCTTTGGGTTTTTCTTGTTTGCAACTCTCTTTGCTTCCTGAACCTGGATGACTATTTCCTTCCTCAGTTTAGGGAAGTTTTCACTTATTTCCTCAAATACGTTTTCTACCCTTTTCTTTCTCTCTTCTCCTTGTGGGACCCCTATAATATGAATGTTTGTTCACTTGATGTTCAAGAGATCCCTTAACCTATCCCCATTTTAAAAAATTATTTTTCTTTTTATTGTTTAGCATGGATGACTTCCATTACCCTGTCTGCCAAATCGCTGACCCATTCTTCTGTATCTGTTAATCTACTGTTAATTCCTTCTGGTCTATTTTTCATTTCAGTTGTTACATTCTTCAATTCTGATTGGTTCTTTTTTATGTTTTCTATCTCTTTGTGGAAGTTCTCACTGAGTTCTTCCACTCTTCTCTCTAATCCAGTGAGCATCTTTATAACTTTAAACTCTTTGTCAGGAATGCTACTTTTCTCTGTTTTATTTAGTTCTTTTTCTGAGGTTTTGTCTTGTTCTTTTGTTTGGAGCATACTCCTCTGTCTCATTTTTCTTGACTTTCTGTTTGTTTCTATGAATTAGGCAGAATGGCTGCTTCTCCTAAACTTGAAATATGGTCATTCCCTGTGTAGACTGTGTGTGTGCCTGGTGATTTGGGCTGTCTGTCCAGAGCTGTGGCTGGCATGGACTGGGGGTCTTGAGGTGCTCCATGCTGGGACTTGCCCTGGTGGGAAGGCAGAGCTGACATGGATATGGGCTGGGACAGTCCCAGGGCTCTCTGTGCAGAGGATACCTTGGAAAGACAGCTAAAGCTGAAGTGGTGCAAGCCAGGGGGTCCTGAGGCTCTTCCTACAGAGGGCATCCTGGCAGGACAGCTAAGGCTGAAGTGAGTGTGGGCTGGTGCAGTCCCTGGGCTCTCTGTGCAGAGGGTAGCCTGGCAAGACGGCTGAAGCTGAAATGGGTGCAAGCCAGGATGTCGGGAGGCTCACCATGGGGGGGGGGTTCCCTGGTGGGGTGGCTGGAGTCAAAGTGGGGCATAGACCGGGGGTCCCAGGGTGTTCCATGCCCTGGGAGGACAGCTGAAGCTGAAGTGGATATAAGTGAGGGTGTTTCAGGGCTTTCTGCATGAAGGGTGCCTTAGCAGGTTGGCTTGAGCCAAAGCAGGTAGGAGCCAGGGGTCCCAGAATGGTCTGTGTCAGGGATGTCTTAGCAAACCATCTGAAGTCAAAGTGGTGTGGGCCTGGAGTGTTCTGGGGTGCTTTGTGCCTGTGTCATCTTGTCATGATGGCTGTAGTGAGAACTGACCAGAGGTGTCCCAATGTGCCCCATGCTGGGGTAGTCTCAGTGGGATGGCTGGGGTTGGTGTTGGCCAGGGGCCCAGGGCTCACTGAGGTGATAGGCTGGCTAGGGTACTTTGACCCTACTCCTGTCCCACTATCAATGTGGAGAAAGAACATAAGCTGTGGCATTAGCCAGCTCCTCTGACCCTGAGAGGGTTCCAGTAGCTTTCCCACCACTTGGCAGTGTTCTAGGGCTGGATCTTTTTATTCCAGTTGCTTTTTTTTTTTTCCCCGCAGCTTCTTTTTCTTTGTGCCAGGGCATGTGGGGATGGTATGGACTCAGATATCACTGAGGCAAGGCATGCTATGGCACCTGCAGTGTGCTCGCATCTGGGCTATCATGGCAGAGAGGGTGTGCAAACTGTGGCATTGCCAGTGCCTCTGACCTAGAGAGAGTTCCAGCAGCTTCTCTGCTATTTGGCAGCGTTCTAGGGCTGGTTCCTTTATATTCTAGTTACCCTTTTAAACTGCAGCTTTTCTTCCATACCCCAGCACAGATGAATTTGCTCATGTTCCCTGGGTACTGTCCCTCCCCTCTGTAGTTTGTAGCATGATTGGGGTGGTAGGGGATGTTCCCTTCATTACCATGTCTCCATTACTTTTGCCTGTTCTCTGTGTGGTCTCTCTTTTGTTGTGCACAAGTTGTTATTAAGTTGTGAGTTTTTTAAAGTGTATTTTGCATACTGACTCCTTATTGAAGATATGGTTTGCAAGTATTTTCTCCTATTATGTAGGTTGCCTCTCATTTTCTTGGATGGATTTTTTTTTTAAGTAGGATCCATGCCCAGTGTGGAACCCAACACGGGGCCTGAACTAATGACCCTTAGATCAAGACCTGAGCTGAGATCAAGAGTCAGATGCTTAACCACTTGAGCCACCCAGGCACCCCGGATTTTTTTCTTCTGTACAGAACCTTTTTTTAAAGATTATTTATTTATTTATTTATTTGAGAGAGAGAGAGAGAGAGAGAGAAAAACAGCATGACAGGGGAGAGGGTCAGAGGGAGAAGCAGGTTCCCCGATGAGCAGGGAGCTCGATGTGGGACTCGATCCCAGGACTCTGGGATCATGACCTGAGCCGGAGGCAGTCGCTTAACCAACTGAGCCACCCAGGTGCCCTTGTACAGAAGCTTTTTAAAGATTTATTTATTTTAGCAAGAAAGAGTGTGTACTCAAGAGCATGCAAGTGGGGGCAGAGACAGAGGGAGAGGGAGAGGAAAAGAAGCCGACTTCCTGCTGAGCGCAGAGCCCGATGTGGGGCTTGGTCACACAACCTTGAGATCATGACTGGAGCCGAAATCAAGAGTTGGGCGCTTAACTGACTGAACCACCCAGGCACCCCTTTTTAGTTTGATGTGGTCCCACTTGTTTATTTTTTGCTTTTGTTGCCTGTGCTTTTGGTATTAAATTTTAAAAATTGCCAAGATTATTGTCCTCCAGCTTACCCCTATTTTTTCTTCTAGTTTTATGTTTTCAGGTCCTATATGCAATTACTTAATTCATTTTAGTTGACTTTTGAATATGATGTAAGATAGGGGTTCAGTTTCATTGTTTTGCATCTGGCTGTCCAGTTTTTCTAATACCACTTATTGAAGAAGCTATCCTTTTTCCATTGTATATTTTTGGTGCCTTTGTGATAAATTAATTGACCATATGTACATAGGTCTATATCTGAGTCTCTATTCTGTTCCACTGATATATGTGTCTGTTTTTATGACAATACCATACTGTTTTGGTTATTATAGAGTTGTAATATAATTTGAAATCGTAATATGATGCCTCCAGTTTTGTTTTTCTTTCTCAAGATTGCCATGGCTATTCTGGGCCTTTTGTTGTTCCCTAAAAACTTTAGGATTGTTTGTTCTATTTTTGTGAAAAATACCACTGGAATTTTGATAGGGATTGCATTGAATCTGTAGATTGCTTTGGATACTATGTACATTTTAACAATATTCTTATAATCCATGAGCATGTAATACCTTTCCATTTATTTGTGTCTTCTTCAATTTCTTTCTTCAGTGTCTTACAGTTTTCAGAATACTGAAATATATATATTCAGTGTTTCACCTCTTTCATTACATTTATTTCTAGATATTTTATTCTTTTTGATCCAACTGTAATTCATATTTTTAAAAATTCTTTTTCTGATAGAAAAGCAACAGATTTTTGTGTATTGATTTTTATATTCTGCAGCTTTGCTGAATCCACTTATTCTAACAGTTTCTTGGTGGAATCTTTCAGGTTTTCTATATATAGTATCATGTGTTATGCAAGTAGAGATAATTTTACCTCTTCCTTACCAATTTGGATGACTTTTACTGCCTCATTTCTTCCCTAATTGCTCTGGATAGGACTTCCAGTACTATGTTGATTGAAAGTAGTGCGAGTTGGCATCCTTGTCTTATTCCTCATCCTACAGAAAGAACTTCCAGTTTTCCACTATTGAGTATGATGTTAGCTATGGGCTTATCATACATGACTTCATTTTGGTGAGGTACGTTTCCTCTGTACTCAGTTTATTGAGAGGTTTTATCATAAATAGATGTTGGATTTTGTCAAGTGCTTTTTTTGCATCTTTTGAGATGATTATATGATTTTAACCCTTCATTTTGTTAATGTGGTGTATCATATTAATTGATTTGTGAATGTTGAACCATCCTTGCACCCCAGGGAGAAATCCAACTTGATTGTGGTGAATGACTCTTTTAATGTATTGTTGAATATGATTTGCTGATATTTTGTGGAGGATGTTTATGTGTATGTTCATCATGGATATTGGCCTATAGTTTCCTTTTTTTGAGCTCTGTGTTGGGCTCTGACCTTCCTTTTTCCTTTCGGTATCTTTGGCTTTAGTATCAAGGTATTGGTGGCTTTGTAGAATATATTTGAGAGCTTTCCTTCATCTTCTATTTTTTGGAATTCTTTGAGGAGAATAGATATTAGCTCTTTAAATGTTTAGTAGAATTAATCTGTGAATCCATCTGGTCCTGGATGTTTGTTTGTTGGGAATATGTTGATTACTGATTCAATTTCATTACTAGTAATTGGTCTGTTCAGATTTTCTATTTCTTTCTGATTCAGTTTTGGAATATTGTATGTGTCTAGGAATTTATCCATTTCTTCTAGGTTATCCAGTTTGTTGATGTATAGTTGTTCACAGTAACAGCAACATTTTTTCAAATGCTACAAAATATTGTCAACCCAGAATTATATTCCCAGCAAAAATATCCATCAATAATGCAAACAAAAAGATGACTTTTCCACATTAAAAATAAGGTAATTTTTTACCGGGGCTACACTATAAGAAATGCTAAATGGACTTTTCAGGCTAAATGGAAATGATACTAAGATGGAAACTCATCTTTAAGAAGGAATGAAGAGCATTAGGAATGGTAAATATCTAGATAAATATAGAAGACTACTTTCTCCCTTTTAATTTTTAAAAAGTAAGACTGCTTAAGACAAAATTTAACAATTTCCTGGGGGATTTATAAGGTATACAGAAGTAATACATATGACATGTGTTTCATAAAGATGAGTGGGGTTGGGTAGGTAAATGGACCCACATGGTTTAAGGTTCTACCTTTTATATAAAGTGATACAATAGGGCTCCTGGGTGGCTCAGTCAGTTGGTTGTCTGCCTTCGGCTCGGGTCATGATCCTGTGGATGTGGGATTGAGCCCCACGTTGGGCTCCCTGCTCGGTGAGGATCCTTCTTCTCCCTCTGCTCCTCCCCCCTGCTTGTGCTCTTTCTCTCTCAAATAAATAAATAAAATCTTTAAAAAAGTAAAGTGATACAATATAAACACTAAATTCGGCTGCAGAAATTAAGGATGCCAATGTAAACCCTAGAATAAGCACTGAACAATAATGCAGAGTATGTAGTGAAAAAGTCAATAGATTATAAGTATGTAAAATAGTTAAAAGATAAAAAAACATCAAACTGAAGGAACTAACAAAAAGCAGAACCTTCAGTGCCTCAGGGAAAGAATCCGTGAAGCTTCCATGGCCTGGCTCCTGCCAACCTTGCTGGCCTCATCTCTCCAGCCCAGTAAGCTTTCTCCATGTTATGCTGTCTCTTTTTCCCTCTGCTCTCCCTCTCCTGTCATCTCCTGCCAGGGATCCCTTTCCCACAGTCCTTTCCCCTAGCTTACTCTTTTTTCTTCAGGTCTCAGCAAGGTGACACTTCCTTCAGAAAGCCCTTCTGGGCCAGGTTCTCCCTCTTGTGTCATCCATTGCACCCCAAACATCCTTCATCACTTCACTCTCCTGGTTTCTCTGAAATTTCTGGCTCAGTGCTTCTGTGTCCTTAGACTGAGCTTCACGAGGGCAAAGCTATGGCCTATTTTGCTCACCATTCTGTGCCATTGCTTGGCACAGTGCTAAGCTCATAGCAAATATTCAGTGAACATTTGTCGAGTGACTAAATGAATTAGTAGAGAAGGTGGATAGTGAGAGAAGGTGGATAGTGATTTATCTGCCTGAGAGAGAGCCCCTGTGCTGGGGAGGTGGTGTTACAAAAAGTAGCAGCAAGGGGAGCTGAGGGAACAAGCCTGTCAGAAGCACTGAGGCAGTGCATAATGGCATAAAAGATGACTGCATTGTGTCATTGAATGGAAAAAGCACAGAACAGTATGTGTAGCAAGTTGTCAGTTGTGCGATATAGGCAGAGTCTACTTCTTGAATGATGTACAAGAAGTTTGTAATAGTGAGCTTCATTGTGGAGGAAGGAAAATCTTTTCAGTTTGTATAATGCTCATGTATTGTTCATTTAAAATAAATAGAATTAGGGGCACCTGGGTGGCTCAGTAGGTTAAGTGTCTGACTCTTGATTTCAGCTCAGATCATGACCTCAGGGTTGTGAGAACGAGCTCTGTGTTGGGCTCTGACCTAGGCATGGAACCTGCTTAAAATTCTCTCTCCCTCTGCCCCTCCCCCAACTCTCTAAAAATAAGTAAATAAATAAATAAATAAAATTTAAAACAAGCATAAAGACTTTATGTGCAGTGCTAGTGATAATGGGGAAAAAATAAAAAACAACCTACACATCTGTATTAGGATTCTCCAGAGAAACAGAACCAATAGTGTGTGTGTGTGTGTGTGTGCATAAAAAGATATAAGGAATTCACTCATGCAATTATGGAGGCTGACAAGTCTCAAGATCTGCAGAGTGACTTAAGCTGGAGACCCAGGAAGAGCTGATATTTCAGTTTGAGTCTGAGGAAATAAAAAGCTGATGTCCTATTTCAAAGGCTGGCAGACAGAATTTTCTTACTTAGAGTAGGGTCAGCCTTTTTCTATGCAGGCCTTTAACAGATTGGATGAGGCCAACCCACACTAGAAAGGGCAATCTGCTCTACTTTGTCTACCAACTGAAATGATAATCTCATCTAAGCACATTAAGACTCAGAATAATGTTTGACCAAATATTATCTGAGTACTCCGTAGCTCAGTCAGGTTGACACATAAAATTAACCATCACAATATCCTACAATAGGGTGATAGAATACAACACAGCCCTTAAAGTGCTAATTTTGAAGGCTAGGGAAAATGAGTGTGGTAGGAAACCAAGTAGAAAAATGAAACATGGAATACTAGATTGCACCTACAGTTGCAGCTGAGAAATATATGTACACGTGGCTAAAGAAAAGAAGGAAATAGGAAGACATAAAAGTAGCTTTTGTGTTAAGCTGCTGTGATTATGGGAAAGATTTTTCCTTTAATTTTTAAATAATATAATTTTTTAAAATGCAAGAAACCAGAAATCCCAGATGTAGACTTTTACAGGAAGATGGAGCAGTAATAATAAAAAAAAGATGCCTGACACATTGTCTGTACTAAATGACTAAATGACTACTGAATGCATGAACAGTAGTTACTGTCTCCAACTGGTTCCCCAGAAGCAGACCAAGGGATGAGGATTTGAGTGCAAGTAGTTTCTTTGGGATGTGATCACCGGTAGGACATGGAGAAGTGAGGCTGGGAAAGGAAAGAAGCCAATACAGGACACTTCAATGAGAAAGTACCCCTGGAGACTACTGAGTCACAGTCCACTGGGCACCTCTTGGAGAATATGTAGAATAGGCTTCCGTTTGTGTCACTCAGAGGACAGGAAAGGGGAGTTTTAATCTAGTAACTCCCATTGATCACTGGTTGAAAGGATTGCATCTGGGGGCATTAATTCCTTGGCATTTCCAGCCTACCCCACGCAAGGATTGATCACGCTTCTGTGGCTAGAGAAAGGCTGCAGGTAGAGTCACGGGAGCTTGTGGTGAGAAGCTGTTCATTGTATGGGAACAATGAGTGCTGAGGGAACACAGGTGGGGCACTGACAACGTCTGCCAAGTTTACTATCGTTGAACACCTACTCTGATTCAGGCACGTGGAGAACATTGTCTCTAGTCCCGCAACAATTTTACATGGCGATTATTATTAGTTCCATGGTTCAAGTGAAGAAACTGTAGCTCAGAGAGGTTGTGACTTGCTCAAAGTCATGCAGGGCAAAATATGGAATCATGTACTTGAACTACAAGCCTAATGTGTTTTTTTCACTTCCTCCTATGACCTCCCAGTAAACTCAGCCCTGGAAGCTTCCTAGATAGACTCATCAAAAGACAAAAAGCTAGGGGCACCTGGGTGGCTCAGTCGTTAAGCATCTGCCTTCGGCTCAGGTCATGATCCCAGGGTCCTGGGATCAAGCCCCACATCGGGCTCCCTGCTCAGTGGGAAGCCTGCTTCTCTCTCCCACTCTCCCTGCTTGTGTTCCCTCTCTCGCTGTGTCTCTCTCTGTAAAAAAAAAAAAAAAAAAAAGATAATAAAAACCAAAATAGTGACAGTTCAAAGGTAACAATTTAGTAAGATCTGCTCCAAAACAGCAGCGTACCTATCCAGGTTCACCTGTGCAATCAATAATGATTGAAGTGTCTGACAGAAAGAGAAAGCACAAAAAAGAGGGCATCTACCATGGCAGAAGCAGTTACCAGTTAAGAATCAGGCCAGGGTCATTAAACTCGCACTTACTGCTTTCTGAGAGATTAAAGAAGAAATCATGACGGCGGAAGGAAATTTATGGGTACTATTAGAAAAACAAATCTGCCTTTGTCATTTTCTCCCTCAGAATCCTTCAGTGACTCCCAATTGCCTTCCATATTCCCTCAGTAGAGCATATAAGTGATTTAAGATTTGGCCCCGACCAGCCTTTCCATGCTCATCCACCCCTCACTCACAGCCATGTAAAACCACCTGTAGTCCTCCAGCTAGGCCGGCTCTGTCACACCCTGGAGCTCTTGTGAGGGCTGCTCCTACTACCCTGAATTTTCTTTTCTTCTCTTTTTCACCTGGCCAATTCCTACTCAGTACTCAAGGCTTAGTCACTAGGTTTTTTAGTGAAGTTCTTAATCTTTTTTTTTTTTTTTTAGGATTTATTTATTTATTTCAGAGAGAGAGAGAGTGCGCAAGTGGGGAGAGGGGCAGAGAGAGAGGGGAAGCAGACTCCCCACTGAGCACGGAGCCCAACTCAGGGCTTAATCCCACAACCCTGAGATCTCCACCTGAGCCCAAACCAAGAGTTAGACGCCCAACCTACTAAGTAACCCAGGTACCCCAGTGAAGTTTCTTAATCTTTAAAAAAAAAAATACCCTTAAAGTGATATATATTTATGTCTGCATTTCATGCCAACCTTCCCTAGAGATTCTGATTCTACCTTTTTGAGAATTGCTGATATACAGAATATATCCTCTACATACGAATATCTCTACCATCTGGAGTGATTTTATATTTACCTTCTCTAGTTTGCATCATCAGAACAATACTTTTTCACTTCCTCATATATAAAGTAATGTTGTAATATTGAATGTATTTTTTTAGTCTTGGTCCTTCGGCGCAAAGATTCCCCATCAGCTTCTGTACTCCTTCCTCCTTCCCACCCCAACATGGGAATTACTGTTCTATGGGAAATTTTTCAAGATGCCAGCCTAGGCTAGGTAGTACTTCTCTGTTCACAAAGTATCTTATACATGCACCTTTATTTTGTTTTAAAGATTTATTTATTTAGTATTTATTTGAGACAGAGGAGAGAGCACAAGCAGGGGGAGCAGCAGAGGCAGAGGGAGAAGCAGGCTCCCCACTGAGCAGAAAGCCCAATGTGGGGCTTGATCCCAGGACCCTGGGATCATGACCTGAGCCGAAGGCAGTCGCTTAACCAACTGAGCCACCGAGGCCCCCCTATATACACCTTTATATTAACGCTTTCACACTGTTTTGAATGTGTTGATGTAATTATTAATTTTCCACTGAGTTCTTGTTTTTAAAGGGAATAAACACATTAAGTTTCCACCAAGTTCCAGGCACTGTTTTAGTTAAGTGAGTAGTATTGCCATTCTTGGGAGGAAAAAAGAGGACAAGGACCTATGTAATTTTTCAAGTAAGATTCCAACTAGTAAGTGATGAAGCTGTGATTCTAAGTGCAATTTGCCTGATATCAGCGTCAATGCTCCTTCACTAAGATACATTCTTGCCTGAAGTGAAAGCTGTGTCTGAGCTCTGTACCTGTGTGCTCAGCATCATGCCTGAAACAAGTAGATCTATAATATTTGGGGATGAATAAATGAGCCAAAGACATCAAGATAAGTAATAAAAATCTGAATAGATATCACTGAACAATTAAGTGATGGACAAAAAACAACAACCCAGAAACCTAAATCTCAAGGCATTTATACAAAAAGGTACAAGACAAACGCACACCATATGGAGAGGCCACAGTAAATGGTCCAGTTGACAGACCCCACAGAGCCCAGCCTCAAGTCATCCCAGCCAGGCACCAGACATATGAGTGAAGAAACTCTCAGATGATCCATCTTTCAGCCACATGAGTCTTGTCTCGATGAGGCCCCAGACATGTGGAGAAGAGATAAGCCCATTCCGCTGTGCTCTCTCTGAATTACTGAACCACAGAATCCATAGCGTAATAAAATGATTGCAGTTTTACTCCATCAGGTTTGGGGTGATTTGTCATGTAGCAATAGAATACTCAGAAAAATATCCATTCATTCCTTTTCAAGATTCCTCTTTGCTAGGTGTTTAAATTTTAAAAACAAAGGTAGACTTTTTTTTTTTTTTTAAAGATTTTACTTAGGGAGAGAGCATGAGCAGGGGGAGGGGCAGAGGGAGAGGAAGAAGCAGGCTCCCTGCTGAGCAGGGAGCCCAACACAGGGCTTGATCACAGGGCCCTAAGATTATGACTTGAGCTGAAGGCAGATGCTTAACTGGTGGAGCTACCCAGGTACCCCAAAGGTAGAATTTTGTGAGTTGCAAATAGAAAGACCCAGTGATAAGAGTGACTTTAAGACTTTAAGACCAGTCCCTGAGATGTTGGATAAGAGGAAATTGAACAGGACTGAGTTATTGCGTAGCAAGTTTGACTTTTCTCTTTGAAGGTAGAAAGAAACCATGGCATCATCTACAAAATCACCCACACTCAGAATTTCCATCATATCCCTGAACTGTAAAGATCACAGTAAGAACTAGGGCGCCTGGGTGGCATAGTCAGTTGAGCATCCAAGTCTTGGTTTTGGTTCAGGTCAAGATCTCAGAGTCGGGGGCGCCTGGGTGGCTCAGTCGTTAAGCATCTGCCTTCGGCTCGGGTTATGGTCCGAGGGTCCTGGGATCGAGCCCCTCATCGGGCTCCCTGCTCAGCAGGAAGCCTGCTTCCTCTCCCACTCCCCCTGCTTGTGTTCCCTCTCTCACTGTGTCTCTCTCTGTCAAATAAATAAAATCTTTAAAAAAAAAAAAAAAGATCTCAGAGTATAGAATCGAGCTCCCCCCACCCCACGCCCCTGCATGGGGAGCTCAGTGAGAAGTCTGCTAAAGTTTTTCTCTCCCTCTGCCCCTCCCCATGCTCTCACTTGCTCTCTCTGTCTCTCCCTCTGAAATAAATAAATGAATCTTTAAAATAAAAAAGAAGATCACAGTAAGAACCGTGGAAATCAAAAAGCACATATACGGAAGATAAAAGTAAAGATACAGAGACTCAAAAGAGCTAAGTGAATTTAAACATTAACAAAAGGAGAATTTTAATATTGTAGATATAACCCAGCCTAGGGCACAATCCATTAGTAGGTCATGAAATGAAGTTAGTAGCTCTTGACCAGCTTTTTATTTTTAAATGAAATATAATATGCTAGAATATAATGGAATAGAAAACACCAGAGTTTCATCATAAGGATGCTTAGCAAAAACTGTATATTGCACCAATTGCAGTGAATGGGGATAGAGACAGAGATGTGAAGAATACATGAGCTGGTTGGGATTGGGTCATTTGATCTTTTGTTACCTGGTATATGATGATCAATTTGAATATCATAATGGAAGGGCTAATGTTTTACAGTTGCAGCTAAGGTTGAAGCAAAGTTTAGTATAATTTTATTTGCTGTTGGCAAGATTATTGATACTAATAATGTGGATTTAAATAAGAACTTTGTGTTTTTAAGAAAAGGCATTATTATCAATGCAGCATATTTTGAGTTTGTGATGATTGTAACATTTTAACTGAACTTGTACAAAATGCTTTAAAATTGATTATTTAAGAGTAAAAAATGATAAAGTGAAAAATAGAGGCAAGTTCAAGTTTAACTGGTAGACATATGGTTAATGGACCAACTTTATGTGCAGTGCTGTTAAGAACTGTACTAGTTTGGGGTGCCTGGTGTGGCTCAGTCGATTAAGGGTCAGACTCTTGGTTTCAGCTCAGGTCATGATCTCAGGGTCGTGAAATCAAGCCTAGGGTTAGGCTCTGCACTGGGCGTGGAGTCTGCTTAAGATTCTTTCTCTCCCTTTCCCTCTCCTTCTCCCCATTCCTCAAAAAAAAAAAGACCCAAAACAAACAACAACAACAACAAAATGACTGCACTAGTTTTTTTTGTGGATCACCCACATTGTCAAAGTTGGAGGCTTAGAGTTGGTGAGAGACCAACACGGGTTCCAGTGAGAGACAGATAGGGTCCCAGCTTGCTCTTGCTCTCCCCATCAGCCTCCCTGACTTCAGGCTCAGCGCCCGATGCAGGCACAACTGACTTACACAGACTGCTTACCCAACTAGCTCTCCCAAGTATGTTGGCTCTAAGTCATATAATAAATCCTTTATATCACCCAAAGTGGTTCTGCTTTCCTGAATGAACCCTAACTGATAGCTCTCCTCTGTTTCTTTTCTTTTTTACTAGTAATTCATTTATCCGGCAGAGTTTTCCATAGTCTGGGTTTGGGATTTTGTTTGCCGATTGTGTCCCTATAGTGTCACTTACCATGTTCTGCTGTCCAATTTATTTCCTGTAAATTGATAGTTAGATCTGGAGGCTTCATCAGATTGAGGTTCAATTTCCAGGGGTGGGGGACAAGTTGTAAATGGCAGGTGTATATTTCTATTGGGAGGTATATAATGTCTGGTTGTCTTTCTTTTTTAAATTTATTGTTACTATTATTATTATTATTTTTAAGTAGGCTTCATGCCCAGCATGGAGCCCAATGCAGGGCTTGAACTCACAACCCTGAGATCAAGACCTGAGCTGAGATCAAGGGTTGGATGCTTAACCACTGAGCTACCCAGGTGCCCCTGGTTGTCTTTATGTGATGCTAGCAATCACTGGTGATCAATACCAAGATCCATGATTTCATTATTATTTGCAAAATGGTAATGTTATATCATTCTTCACTTGTTATCTGGAATATTTATATAAAGAGAAACTTCAACTATTTGTTTACTACAATTTGTTTAAGAAAAGCAGAATAAATGACAAGATTTCAAAAGAATGATTTGGTTCCCTAGCATCTTCCAAAGGTGACTAATAAGTTTTGTTGTTGTTTGTTTAAGGATTATTATGAATGCATGAACATATTTGAAGTATTTCAAATAATTCCACTTATTATTTTTTTAAGTAAGCTCCACACCCAACATGGGGCTTGAACTCACAACCCTGAGATCAAGAGTCACATGCTCTACTGACTGAGCCATCCACGCACCCCCATTTATCTTTTTAAAATTTTTTTTTTAGATTTTATTTATTTATTTGAGAGAGAGAATGAGAGAGAGAGAGCACATGAGAGGGGGGAGGGTCAGAGGGAGAAGCAGACTCCCTGCTAAGCAGGGAGCCTGATGCGGAACTCGATCCCGGAACTCCAGGATCATGACCTGAGCTGAAGGCAGTTGCTTAACCAACTGAGCCACCCAGCTCCGCCCCCCCCCATTTATTAATCTTACGGACATTTTTTTGGCAACTGAGCATTGTCCCATTTTTGGGCAGTGGATGCTTCTTAAAATTGGTTCTTGGGTCATTTTAACAAACCCTCACTCGCCTTTAAGGGGGCTTTCTTGTTTTCTGACATATTTCAGGCTCAATTTGCATATCCCTGCTCCAGGTATGGAATCAATCATTTCTCCAAAGAGCTCTGGTTTCTTTAAGTGTGAAATAGATTTTGGATACCACAGTCTCGGTAGGGTGCTCACTGGTCCTTGACTGGGCCTTGTTTTTAGGCCTTTTCAATGGATATAGCTAGGAAATACTTTTTTTATTTTTTTATTTTATATTTTATTATTTTTTAAAGATTTTATTTATTTACTTGACAGAGAGAGAGCACAAGCAGGGGGGAGCAGCAGAAGGAGGGGGAGAAGCAGGCTCCCTGACGAGCAGGGAGCCCAATGCGAGACTCGATCCCAGGACCCTCGGATCATGACCCAAGCCTAAGGCAGATGCCCAACCGACTGAGCCACCCAGGCATCCAGGAAATACTTTTTTTAAATGATAAAACACATCATGAGTTTATAGTGAAACTTCTAATTCAAATTCAGGACCATAGGGTTTTGACCTAACCTCATCTATCTTAATCTAGTTCTCCTTCTTTTCTCACACTGGAAAACCAACATAATCACTTTTTTGCTTTATCCCACATGCACACACAACAGTCTTAGAGTAACAGTACTGACACTAACACATACATTATGATTACTGAAAACAGTTTAAGTTTTTTTTTTGTTTTTTGTCTATAAGGTATATCCTACTAAGAATACACAAATTACAGAGTTTTAAACTCCTTTGAGCTAATTCATATTTGTGTGTTTATGCTGCCAATTCAATATAGAGTTAGATTTACTTATTTTGCTTTTGATTTTTAGGGATTGCCTTTTAAAAATCACATAATTTATAATTATGTAAAATGTTTACATGATTCCATTATCAAATGTATCAAACAAGATATATTCTTTTTTTGGGGGGGAGGGGCAAAGGGAGAAGGAGAGAGAGAATCTTAAGCAGACTCCCTGCTGAGCAGGGTACCTGATGCAGAGCTTGATCCTATGACCCTGAGATCATGACCTGAGCCCAAATCAAGAGTCAGATGCTTAACTGACTGAGCCACCCAGGCGCCTCTCAAACAAAATATATTCATAAAGCTTTAGTTTCTGTCCCTTTATTCTTTAGCCTTTCCTTCTCTGTAGCATACCATGCACACTTGCTTTTTTCATTTACTAATATGTCCAGAGTATCATACTATAGTGATACACAAATGTAGTCCTCATTTATTTTTACATATGCATGGTATTCCATTATATATATTATCATATATAGTTAATCCCACCATTTTTCCCTAAATGGATATTTGGGTTATTTCTTTTGTTGTTATAAATAACCTGACCTTTAAAAATATTTTATTCAGGGGCACTTGGCTGGCTCAGTCAGAGGAACACACGACTCTTGATCTCAGGGTCATGAATTCGGGCCCCACATTGGATGTAGAGATTCCTTAAAATAAATAAATAAATTTTAAATTAAAAATAAAAATAAGTAAGAATATTTTATTCAAGTATTGGAACTATACATAACCAGTTTTTTGGTTGTCTTTAGGGAAAGTACTAAGCAGGTTGTATAAACCTAGGAACGAGATTCACATTTTTCAAATTGTTGTCTTTCCCAGTTTTTGGTTTTGTATTATTTATTTGGTGCTTCTCTATATTGTATTTAAATATTAATCATACTTAACCCACACTTTGTAATTTTTTTCTTTATTATACATAGCAAGAATATATATTCGTTTGTGAAATTTTTGTTTCTTATGTATATTTTTATTAGGTCACAATGTAAACATGTATTTCTTTGTCACAGTCAAAAGGACACATCAAAAGAGGATGGGATATTAATAAGTATTGACACTTGAAGGTTGTTGTTGTTTAATTCCTCAACCCCAGATTTTCTGAAGCTAGAGGCACCCACGTTTCCACTGCAAGAAGTGTTATTCTCTGCTCTGGCTCCAGACCTGACACCCTGATAGTCTTGTGCACTTCTCACTACCCCGTGCTCTGATAGCCTGGCTGCTGCAGCCTCTTGGCATCAGTATTCTTGTCACACATGTCATCTTGTCATCCCTATCGCTGACGAAGTAGAGGCAGTCCTTCTTCCACAAGGTTTAAAGCCTTATAAAGGGACAGTTCAGGGGCACCTGGGTGGCTCTGTCGTTGGGCATCTGTCTTTGGCTCGGGTCATGATCCCAGGGTCCTGGGATTGAGCCCCACATCTGGCTCCCTGCTCAGCGGGAAGCCTGCCTCTCCCTCTTCCACTCCCCCTGCTTGTGTTCCTGCTCTTGCTGTCTCTCTGTCAAATAGATAAAATCTTTAAAAAAGGAAAAAAAGGGACAGTTAAGACACCAGTCTTGCCCATTTGTTTCTCTCAGCATGCTGACAGTTGTAACCCTCTTTATTAAACCATTCACCTCTCCTACCCTTAAAAATATTCTCTGCCAGGGGCGCCTAGGTGGCTCAGTCGGTTAAGCGGCTGCCTTTGGCTTAGGTCATGATCCCAGGGTCCTGGGATCAAGCCCCGCATCGGGCTCCCTGCTCAGTGGGAAGCCTGCTTCTCCCTCTCCCACTCCCCCTGCTTGTGTTCCTGCTCTCGCTATCTCTCTCTCTGTCAAATAAATAAATAAAATCTTTAAATAAATAAATAAATAAAAATATTCTCTGCCAAAGATGATCTTCACCAGCTACTGCCATATCTTTCTCTTGCCCTTCACAGCCAGATTTCATTGTCTCCACCTCCTCATACCCCATTCATTTGACAGCCCACTGCAGCTGCTTCAGCTTCTACCATTTCACCTTAATGACACTTGCCATAGTCACCAAAGACTTCATACTTGGCAAATTCTGTGGTGCTTTTGAGTTGTCATCCAGCCTGAATGCTCTCTGAAGCATGTGGCATTGTTAACCACCCCTCTTCTTTGAACCTTCTTTTGCCTTGGCTTTCATGACATTCTCCTTTTCTCTGGCAATTCCATCCCAGTCTCTTTTTCATGTGAGCTTGCCCCATTTAATATAGCTTATTGTATTTTCCTTTCAAATACAATGGGAAAACATGCTCATTGAAACAAGTCATTAAACACAGAATTATATAAAGAAAAAGCCAACTATGTTCTTTTCTGTATTTAGAACTAATTTAGCATTCTAAAACTATTAAAAATGTTAATTAAAAAAATTTAAGACTGATATGAGTCTACAGTATGTCTATACTGTAGAGAGGGCTGAAGATAAGCCAGGTAGGAGGTTGTATCCAGTTGAGAGGGGATGGTGCCTTGTGCAGGGAATTAGGAGAGATGGCAAAACAGACCCATTTACTATATATTTAGAAGATAGAATCAGAAAAAAAAAAAAAAGAAGATAGAATCAGTAAGCCTGATTGATTGATGAGATAAGGGAGGTCGGTGAGAGGAAGAGTCAAGGATGTTCTTCAGGTTTCCAGGTAGAACATGGAGGAGAATGAGAGTGACACAAACTGAAATACAATGTGGGAGGAGGAGCTGGTTTGGGGAAGTTGGTCACTTAGTTTGAGCATATTGAGTTTTAAATGCCAGGGAGACGTCCAAGGAGAGAAGTCCTGTGGCCTCCTGGATACATGAACCTGAGTTGGGGATTCAGAGAAGTGAGTTTTCTACTTATTATGACAGTAGGAGCCATGGTCACAAATAAACTTGTGTCAGAAGACAGTGTATAGTGAGAAGAGAAAATGGCCCAGGATAGAATGCTGAAGGGCCTCGCGTTTACATGTGGACAGAAGGAAGAGAATTGTGCTAGAACAACCAGGATTACTTTCTTGTCATCTTCTGCTCCTCTCCATTTTAACTACCTGGTTCTGGCTGCTTATAATGGGCAAGAATGCACTGTGCTGTGTACTGAAGATATTAAGACACATTAATTATACTAAAAAAAGTTTTTTTTCTAATAGACCAGCAGAAGAAGATGACATGTCAATAAATAAGTACATGCTTAAGCAGAGTTCTGAACCTTGGCGCATGGGATATATTAGTCATGCCTTTTTATTTTTTGTATTTCTGATGCTTTGACATCTAGGGCCTTGTTGACCCTAGAGAGACTGTTACTTTCAGAAATGTTCCTTTCAGAATTCCTAGAGATAGCAAAGGCCTTGGGGCAGTAGTCCAATTCCCTTGGCTGTCCTCCAGCCTGTGCCCTTCACAGGAGACCAGGTGGTAGAATTGGTATCACCAGGAATCTAGAACCTCACTCATATAATACTTAGATTCACTCTTCAGGGTCAGTGGAGCTGGTTTCTGAGTACAGAGTGGAGGGGTGTCTTCAAGGACGGGGCAGAGCAGGAATTGTCAGAAGATAGGACTAGACATGCCCTGAGGGGTCAGTAGGAATCTGAAGGTTGATGTGACAATATATCATGGGGCTAAGAGCTGGAATCTAGGGTCATAGTCCTTCAGGTAATCTGGAGTGTCTAGCCTATTTATAATCTTTGAGATCCTCCATGAACTGGGACCACACAGTTAGGTTTCTGTCCATTCTAGCTTCCAGCAAACATACAATAGTGTAGTGGCCCATGACTCTTCCACCCACACATGGAGACAGCCACTTGTGAAACCATCCACAGGTGGAACCACTGAACAAGTAGAGGCCAAACTAGGTCCTGGGCAGTAGTGGGTTGAATTTAGGAGGACAACTCAGTACTCCTTATCCCCCACCAAGTAGGAAACCAAAACTGTTGTTTCTCAGATTTCTCCATAAACCTGATCTTATATTTCTGCAAATAGCCATATCTTCAGAAGAAAGCAAAACAAAACACAAAACCAGGCTATCTAGTGGAACCTCCAGTTACCTGTCTGACAGGGGAAGATGGGGCATTTGTGAGAAGAGTGTCTCTAGCTACCCTTCTGCCTCCACTGGCCACACACAAGGTGCTGAGGGCTGAGTGGGACCGCTTTCTCCCCTGACCCCCCAACCCATCCCTTCTGGCCAGGAAATCCTGATTGGTCCCAAGAATTTTGCCTGTTCTTCTTGTCAGATTCTCTTTCTGTGTCAGGGGATTTAAGGTGAATTGTTTGCAGGGTCTTCCTGAATACTAAAAAATATCTTGAGAGGGAAATAAAGGAAGAGAGCAAATAAAATGGATCTCATAGTAAAAACTATTGATGTAAAAGAGCTGCTTATATTTAAAGAAATATGGAAAGATAAGCCATAACATTTTTGAAAGGTTATCTGTAGAAGGGAGGAGGAATAGAGTGAAGAGGGGAGGAATAGAAGCTAGACTTGTTTGTAGATTTTACTTAGCAACTATGTAAACATTTTATATAATTCTAAAACAAAATTAAGATTTAAAAACAGTCTTGTAAGAATTAAAAGCAAAATAAGACAAATGAACCAAACTGTAAATTGGGCTAGTGGCAAAGACACACAGAAGGGACATATTTCGGGGCACCTGGGTGGCTCAGTCAGTTAAGTGTCTGACTTTGGCTCAGGCCATGACCTTGGGGTCCTGGTATCGAGCCCCCAGTGGGGATCCCTGCTCAGTGGGGAGTCTGCTTCTACCTCTCTCTCTGCCCCTCCTGCTTCTCGTGCTCTCTCTTTCTCAAATAAATAAAGTCTTTAAAAAAAAAAAGAAGGGACCTATTTCAAGTGAGTTTAGAACAGTAATCTGATTGCTTATCCCAGTGGGATATACCCTAAGGACAAAATTGCTTAAAGAATTTTAAACTGTTTATGGCAATCATATTATTGGCACTAGTGTTGATATTGTTATTCTGAGACTGTTGAATGTGTATCGTGGGGTGAAGAAAGTGGGTAATTATGTGATACTCTAGTATCATTCCCAGTGTCACTGAGAACTGGCATTCCCAGCATGGGAAAAAGAAATACAGATTTAAGATAGAAGTTAAGTATACACTGAGTTGGAAGTGTCATTATAAACTAATGATGAATTCATCTTAGAAAAAAAAAGTATTCTGTCCATTTCAAAGGCCTAAAATCAATAAGTAAAAATCAGCATGCTGGTAACCAGATTGTGATCTTAAAATACTATTTTCCACTAAAAGGAACTAGGATTCCTTGGAGAAATGGCTGATTCCATGTCTGGGGCAGCCTGTATCACCGAATAACAAGAAAGTTATCAAAGACTACTAAGGTCTTATCCAAAGAACTTACAAGCCAACTTTGAGGGCCTCCCACTGGCCAAGATGGGGTAATGTGTACATTATATCAATATATGTGTCAACACTGTTCCTACTAATACTAAAAATTAATTGGTTGCTGTTGGAAGATACAAGTGAACAACAATCCATCTTTTTGAGAATTGCTGAATGAGGACAAATAATTATCATGTATTCTGTTTTTCCTTTATGAACTGTAAAGGAACTGGGTAGCTAAATAGTAGATGACAGTATTTCTTTATAAAAGTATTCCAGCTAACAAATGAAAAAGTCATGATAGACTTTGCATATCACCATTTGGAAGTTCTAATGAATTAGTGGATCTAGTTAGTGATGTTCAAGAGCTACTAAAATCACAAAAGGGGACAAAGACATCATGTGCCTACTAATGGAAGATCACAATAGCACTCATGAAGTTGTGCCAAAAAAAAAAATTGAATCTGAATGTGACCAGGCCTCTACATCCAATTACCAATTTGTGAGGAAAAAAATCAGAGGATAGAGAAACATGTTAAATGGCACCATGGAAATACAGTCAGCAAAATACAGATTGTGGGAAACTCTTCAGGACGAACGAGCCATTTTATTAAAAAATAAATTTCAAGGAAAAAAGAGAAATGGAGGAGGAGCCTAGAGTGAAAGAATTAAGGAATATATCAGCAAATCACAGGGTGCCTGGGTGGCTCAGTTGGTTAAACGTCTGCCTTTGGCTCAGGTCATGATCCCCCGAGTTGGGCTCCCTGCTCAGCGGGGAGTCTGCTTCTCCCTCTTCCTCTACCCCTCTCCCCTGCTCATGTTTGCTCACTCTCTCTCTCTCTCTCTCTCAAATAAATAAATCTTAAAACAAAAACAAATTACAATGTATAGATCTTTTTTTGATCATGATTCAAACTAATTGTAAAATGTACATATACATTTATAGCATTTGAGACAATTACAAACTGAACACTGAATATTTGATATTAAGAAATTGCTTATTTTTCTAGATATTGTTTTTTACTTTAAAAAATATACCATTGTTTTTTCAAAAAGAAAATTAAAACAAGCCTAAAATATAGCAATGCATATTAAATAGTTATCAGATATTTGTGTTTTTTAAAAAATAGGAAGGGAACAAGTAATGGAGAATAGATGACACACATGGTTACGAGCTGATTATTTTGTTTGTTTTAGAAAGCTGAGATAATGCTTCTAAAAAAATCTTCCTTTTTTATGTGGAGAAGTATTTAGTAACACATTTTGTTGTTTTTACTGAAATACATTTGACCTATAACATTATGAAAATTTGGGGCACCTGGGTGGCTTAGTTGGTTAAGCAGCTGCCTTTGGCTCAGGTGATCCTAGGGTCCTGGAATCAAGCCCCATGTCGGGGCTCCCTGCTCAGCTGGGGGTCTGCTTCTCCCTCTGCCCCTCCCCCCAGCTCATGTGCTCTCTCTGCTCTCTCTCTCTCCCTCTCTCAAAAAATAAATAAAATCTTTTAAAAAATTTATGAAAATTTAAGGGGTCCAATATGTGAATTTGATGCATTTATATATTATAATATGATTGTCATTGTAGCAATAATTATATTGCTATCACATCACATAATTATCCTTTCTTTTTAGTAGTTGGAATTATTAAGTTCTGGTCTCTTAGCAAGGTTGAATGTTATACAATATTATTGTCTTTATTCACTATACTGTGTATTAGATCTCTAGAGCTTTTTTATTATTCATTATAAGTTTGCACCCTTAAACATTATCTGCCCTATCCCCCTCAGCCACCGTACCTTGGTAAGCACCATTTTGCTTCCTATTTTTATGAGTTTGGCTTTTTTATTTTTATTTTTTAAATATTTTTGTTGAGTGTATTTATATTTTTTAGTAATCTCTGCACCCAACATGGGGCTCAAATCCACAACCCTGAGATCAAGAGTCACATGTTCTTTTGACTAAGCCAGCCAGATGCCCTGAGTTTGGCTTTTGTAAATTCCACATGTAAGTCATATCATACAGTATTTGTCTTTCTCTGTCCGACTTATCTCACTTAGCATAATATGCTCAAGATCCATCTATATTGTCACAAATGGCAGGATTTCCTTTTTCTTAGGGCTGAATAATACTCCATTGTATATATACACTATATCTTCTTTATCTACTCCTCCCTTGGTGGGCGCTTAGGTTGTTCCCATATATTGGCTGTTGTGAATAACGCTGCAATAAACATGGGAGTGCATTTATTTTCTTCAGTGCCCTGTTTTCATTTCCTTTAGGTAATACCCAGAAGTGGAATTACTGGATCATATGGTAGCTTTATTTTTCATTTTTTGAGGAACCTCCATATGTTTTCTATAGCAACTGAATCAATTTACATTCCCACCAACTGTGCACAAGACTTCCCTTCTCTCCACATCCTCACCAACTGTTATCTCTTGTCTTCTTGGTGAGAGCCATTCTAACAGGTATGAGATGATATCTCAGTGTGTTTTGATTTCCATTTCTCTGATGATTAGTGATGCTGAGCATTTTTCATGTACCTGTTGGCCTTTGGATGTCTTCTTTGGAAAAATGTCCATTTAACTCCTCTGCCCATTTTTAAATTGGATCTGTTGTTGTGGTTGTTATTGAGTTGTATGAGTTCTTTATATGTTTTGGATATTAACCCCTTATCCAGTATATGGTTTGCAACATTTCCTCTCATTCAGTAGGTTGTCTTTTCATTTTGTTAGTTGCTTATTTTTCCATGCAGAAGATGAGTTGATTATTGTTAAAGACAGTAATGACACTTGGGATATCATTATATTATTGCGTCTCCATTTATATAGGTTTACATTTTCCCATAATAAAAAGTTAAAAGAAAAAAAGGAATAACCAACATTATGAAATTCCACAGAAAGGTCAAATAAGAAGCAAACTAAGAAGATTCCATTCATACTGGTCATTGGTGGCTTTTTCAGAGCAGTTTCAATGGAATGGTGAGGGCAGAAGAGAGTTTGCAGCAGGTTAAAAAGTGAATGATTTATTGCCATTTGCAATGATGTGGATGGAGCTAAAGACTATTATGCTAAGCGAAATAAGTCAGAGAAAGACAAATACCATATGATTTCACTCATGTGGTATTTAAGAAACAAAACAAATGAGCAAAAAGCAAAAAAAAAAAAAAAGGAGGCAAACCAAGAAACAGACTCTTAACTATAGAGGACAAACTGATGGTTACTGGAGGGGAGGTGGGTGGGGGGGATGGGTTAAATAGGTGATGGGGATTAAGGAGTACGCTTGTATGAGCACTAGGTGTTGTATGTACGTGATGAATCACTAAATTCTACACCTGAAACTAATATTACACTATATGTTAACTAACTGGAATTTAAATAAAAACTTGAAAAAAGTGGATGATTCAGAATACTCTTGTGCCTTAGAGTTAGCAGAGCATTTATCTCTCCCTTTTTCTAAATTTATAATTATGGAAATTTTCAAACCAAGAATAAAGAAAGGTTAGAATAATGAACCTCCATGTACCTGTTACCCAGCTTCAATAATTATTAACATTTTGCCAGTGTTGTTTCCTCTGCATACCTCCACCATTTTTTTTTAAAGATTTATTTATTTATTTGAGAAAGAGAGAGAGAGACTGGGAGTGAGGGGCAGAGGGAGAGGAAGAGAGAATTTCAAGCAGACTCCCCACTGAGCGCAGAGCCCGATGTAGAGCTTGATCTCCTGACCCTGAGGTCATAACCCCATCTGAAACCAAGAGTCAGAATCTTAACTAGACTGAGCCACCCAGGTGCCCCACCATTTTTTGATGAGCATTTAATTTCACTTGTAAATAATCCAGTATTCATTTCCAATTGATAAGGACTTTTTCTAAATAACATGGAACCATTAGCACACCTAGCAAAATTAAAAATTTAAAGGAAGGGATTCCTGGGTGGCTCAGTCGATTAAGGCCTGCCTTCGGCTCAGGTCGTGATCCCAGGCTCGTGGGATCAAGTCCCGCATGGGGCTCCCTTTTCCACAGCGAGCCGGCTTCTCCCTCTGCCTCTCTCTCTCTCTCTCTGTCTCTCATGAATAAATAAATAAAATCTTTAAAAAAATAATTTAAGGAAGGATTTCTTAACAAGATAAAAAGCACAGATCACAGAGAAAAAGTTTATACATTTATTGACATTTAAGAATTTTAAAATTTCATTTACCAAAGGTCACCATTTACCAAAGGTCACCACAAAAAAGAGAAAAGATAGAGTGAGAAAATGTAAATACATATAACAGTACAAGATTAAAAAGCCACATCAAATTAATAAGAAAAAGGCAAACAGTCCAATAGGAAATGGGCAAAGAGTAACAACTTACAGAGGAGGAAATCTAAATTGCCAACAAACATGAAAAGTACTCAACCTCCCTAGTAGTCAGGAAGAAGTAAATTAAAACCACAATGAAATACCATTTTACATCTTTTAAAGATTTATTTATTTATTTATTTGACAGAGACACAGCGAGAGAGGGAACACAAGCAGGAGGAGTGGGAGAGGGAGAAGCAGGCTTCCCGCCGAGCAGGGATCCAGATGCGGGACTCGATCCCAGGACCCTGGGACCATGACCTGAGCCAAAGGCAGATGCTTAACGACTGAGCCACCCAAGCACCACCCACCCCATTTTACATCTTTTATATAGGCAAAATTTAATCTGATAAAACCATATGTTAGCAAAGACGTAGACAAATGGGAATTCTCAGGTCCTGCTAGTGGGAGTGTAAATCAAACAGTTGTTGAAGAGAAATTTGGAAATATCTACCAAAGGTAAAAACAGTGAATACCTAATGGTCCAAAAATTCCCTTCCTACGTGTGGAGCCCATTAAAAAACCTTGCATATTTGCATTAGGAAACATGTATAAGAATGTTTATTGCAGCATTGTTTGTAATAGAAAAAAATGGGAATAACCTAAATGTCCAACAATAGGAGGATCAATAAATAAATTCTGCTTTATTCATATACTGGAATACTAAATAGAAGTTAAACTATGTATCAACCTCAAAAAGCATGTTGAGTGAAGAACACAAAATGTAGGAAAAATATAAAGTATCACATCATTTACATAAAGTTTATAAATTATAAAATAATGGTATACATTGGTATATGTTGTTTATGAATACATACACAAAGTAATAGTATATAAACATGTGGGAATGATTTCAGGATCTACTTTCAGGATTCCAGTTACCTCTGTGAAAAAAGAAGGGGCTTCAACTGGGTCTGTAGTATTTGATTTTTTTTTAAAGGCCCAAGATTAAAACCTAAAAGAGATCTAAAAACATTAAGAGCTAATCAGGCGCATGGATGTTTATTATATTTTTTCCTCTATAATTTTCTGTATGTTTGACATATTGTTAAAAGGGAAAAAAACAGTGAATAAGGGAGATGAGGATATGGAAGCAGTGAGCCTCTTGGCTCTGGAATCAAGGAGAAAGGACAGCAGTCAGAAAAGGAAGAAGGGCCAAACTCCTAATGGAGCCATGAGTTTGGAAATGTTGGCAGGTTAAAGGCCAAGCCATGCCTTTCATTTTTTATTATCCCCCTCTTGTTTGACAAATAATACTTGGCAAATAAGTAAGCACTCTATGACTTTTGCTGAATGGATGAGTGGAGTTAATAGCCAAATTGCTTCCAAAGAAACAGTTGGCACCAATGATATATAGTTGAACATTCTTTTTTAACAAGGTGGCTCGGAATTTCCTGAATAGATTCCTCTGGGACAATTGCTTCCCTCTTTAAAAAAGTCATATCCTTTGACTAAATGGGGATTTCTGCCACGCTTGCTAGCACTGATTACAATCTAGCATCCTTTCTTGATTAAAACACTAACATAATTAGGTATCTGCGTGTTTTTTCTCCCTAAAAACAGCATTATTGAGGTATAATTTACAACTATAAAAGTGAGCCATTTTAAGGGTATAATTCAATGACTTCTAATAAATTTATGGAATTGCACCATTATCACTGTACTCCACTTTTAGAATATTTCCACAACATCAAAATAGAATTTCATGCCTGTTTGTAGTTAATCTCTCCTTCTACCCCCCACCTGTCACCTCCAGCCGCAGACTACCAGGCTTTCTGTTTCTATAAATTTGCCTCTTTTGGACATTTCATGTAAATGGAATCATATCATATACAGTGTCTGTGTCTGGCTTCTTTCATTTAGCATGTTTTTAGGTTTATTCACATTGAAGCATGTACTAGAATTATATTCCTTTTTATAGCCAAATAGTATTCGAGTAGAGGGATATAGCATATTTTGTTTATCCATTCATCAGGTGATGAATATTTAGGTGGTTTCCAGTTTGGAGCTATTATGAAGAATGCTGCTATGAACAGTTTGCACACATGTGTTTTTGTGTATGGATATGTGTTTTCATTTCTTTTGGGTAGATTCCTAGGAGTGGAATTGCTAGGTTGTATGGAAAGTTTATTTTTTAAGAAATTGTTGAACTGTTTTTCAAAGTGGCTGTACCCTTGTACATTTCTACCAGCAATATATGAGGGTTCTAGTTATTCTTTTTTTTTTAATTTTTTTATTGTTATGTTAATCCCCATACATTACATCATTAGTTTTAGATATAGTGTTCCATGATTCATTGTTTGTGCATAACACCCAGTGCTCCATGCAGAACGTGCCCTCCTCAATACCCATCACCAGGCTAACCCATCCTCCCACCCCCCTCCCCTCTAGAACCCTCAGTTTGTTTTTCAGAGTCCATCGTCTCTCATGGTTCTTCTCCCCTCCGATTTCCCCCCCTTCATTCTTCCCCTCCTGCTACATTCTTCTTCTTTTTTTCTTTCTTAACATATATTGCATTATTTGTTTCAGAGGTACAGATCTGAGATTCAACAGTCTTGCACAATTCACAGCGCTTACCAGAGAACATACCCTCCCCAGTGTCCATTACCCAGTCACCCCATCCCTCCCACCCCACCCCCCACTCCAGCAACCCTCAGTTTGTTTCCTGAGATTAAGAATTCCTCATATCAGTGAGGTCATATGATACATGTCTTTCTCTGTTTGACTTATTTCGCTCAGCATAATACCCTCCAGTTCCATCCACGTCGTTGCAAATGGCAAGATCTTATTCCTTTTGATGGCTGCATAATATTCCATTGTATATATATACCACATCTTCTTTATCCATTCTTCTGTTGATGGACATCTTGGCTCTTTCCACAGTTTGGCTATTGTGGACATTGCTGCTATAAACATCGGGGTGCACGTACCCTTTCGGGTCCCTACTTTTGTATCTTTGGGGTAAATACCCAGGAGTGCAATTGCTGGATCGTATGGTAGCTCTATTTTCAACTTTTTGAGGAACCTCCATACTGTTTTCCAGAGTGGCTGCACCAGCTTGCATTCCCACCAACAGTGTAGGAGGGTTCCCCTTTCTCCGCATCCCCGCCAACATCTGTCATTTCCTGACTTGTTAATTTTAGCCATTCTGACTGGTGTGAGGTGGTATCTCATTGAGGTTTTGATTTGGATTTCCCTGATGCCGAGCGATATTGAACACTTTTTCATGTGTCTGTTGGCCGTTTGGATGTCTTCTTTGGAAAAATGTCTGTTCATGTCTTCTGCCCATTTCTTGATTGGATTCTTTGTTCTTTTGGTGTTGAGTTTGATGAGTTCTTTATAGATTTTGGATACTAGCCCTTTATCTGATATGTCATTTGCAAATATCTTCTCCCATTCTGTCAGTTGTCTTTTGGTTTTGTTGACTGTTTCCTTTGCTTTGCAAAAGCTTTTTATCTTGATGAAGTCCCAATAGTTCATTTTTGCCCTTGCTTCCCTTGCCTTTGGCGATGTTTCTAGGAAGAAGTTGCTGCGGCTGAGGTCGAAGAGGTTGCTGCCTGTGTTCTCCTTTAGGATTTGGATGGACTCCTGTCTCACATTGAGGTCTTTCAACCATTTGGAGTCTATTTTTGTGTGTGGTGTAAGGAAATGGTCCAGTTTCATTCTTGTGCATGTGGCTGTCCAATTTTCCCAACACCATTTGTTGAAGAGACTGTCTTTTTTCCATTGGACATTCTTTCCTGCTTTGTCAAAGATTAGTTGACCATATAGTTGAGGGTCCATTTCTGGGCTCTCTATTCTGTTCCATTGATCTATGTGTCTGTTTTTGTGCCAGTACCATACTGATTTGATGATGACAGCTTTGTAGTAGAGCTGGAAGTCCGGAATTGTGATGCCACCAGCTTTGCTTTTCTTTTTCAACATTCCTCTGGCTATGCGGGGTCTTTTCTGGTTCCATACAAATTTTAGGATTATTTGTTCCATTTCTTTGAAAAAAGTGGATGGTATTTTGATGGGGATTGCATTGAATGTGTAGATTGCTCTAGGTAGGATTGACATCTTCACAATATTTGTTCTTCCAATCCATGAGCATGGAACGTTTTTCCATTTCTTTGTGTCTTCCTCAATTTCTTTCATGAGTATTTTATAGTTTTCTGAGTACAGATCCTTTGCCTCTTTGGTTAGATTTATTCCTAGGTATCTTATGGTCTTGGGTGCAATTGTAAATGGGATCGACTCCTTAATTTCTCTTTCTTCTGACTTGTTGTTGGTGTATAGGAATGCCACTGACTTCTGTGCATTGATTTTATATCCTGCCACTTTACTGAATTCCTGTATGAGTTCTAGCAGTTTTGGGGTGGAGTCTTTGGGATTTTCCACATAAAGTATCATATCATCTGCAAAGAGTGAGAGTTTGACTTCTTCTTTGCCAATTTGGATGCCTTTGATTTCTTTTTGTTGTCTGATTGCTGTGGCTAGGACTTCCAATACTATGTTGAATAGCAGTGGTGATAGTGGACATCCCTGCCGCGTTCCTGACCTTAGGGGGAAAGCTCTCAGTTTTTCCCCATTGAGAATGATATTCGCTGTAGGTTTTTCATAGATGGCTTTTATGATATTGAGGTATGTACCCTCTATCCCTATACTCCGAAGAGTTTTGATCAAGAAAGGATGCTGTACTTTGTCAAATGCTTTTTCTGCATCTATTGAGAGGATCATATGATTCTTGTTCTTTCTTTTGTTAATGTATTGTATCACGTTGATTGATTTGCGGATGTTGAACCAACCTTGCAGCCCAGGGATAAATCCGACTTGGTCGTGGTGAATAATCCTTTTAATGTACTGTTGGATCCTATTGGCTAGTATTTTGGTGAGAATTTTTGCATCCATGTTCATCAGGGATATTGGTCTGTAATTCTCCTTTTTGATGGGGTCTTTGTCTGGTTTTGGGATCAAGGTAATGCTGGCCTCATAAAATGAGTTTGGAAGTTTTCCTTCCATTTCTATTTTTTGGAACAGTTTCAGAAGGATAGGTATTAATTCTTCTTGAAATGTTTGGTAGAATTCCCCTGGGAAGCCATCTGGCCCTGGGCTTTTGTGTTTTGGGAGATTTTTGATGACTGCTTCTATTTCCTTAGTGGTTATAGGTCTGTTCAGGTTTTCTATTTCTTCCTGGTTCAGTTTTGGTAGTTGATACATCTCTAGGAATGCATCCATTACTTCCAGGTTATCTAATTTGCTGGCATAGAGTTGCTCATGATATGTTCTTATAATTGTTTGTATTTCTTTGGTGTTGGTTGTGATTTCTCCTCTTTCATTCATGATTTTGTTGATTTGGGTCATTTCTCTTTTCTTTTTGATAAGTCTGGCCAGGGGCTTATCAATCTTGTTAATTCTTTCAAAGAACCAGCTCCTAGTTTCGTTGATCTGTTCTACTGTTCTTTTGGTTTCTATTTCATTGATTTCTGCTCTGATCTTTATTATTTCTCTTCTCCTGCTGGGTTTAGGCTTTATTTGCTGTTCTTTCTCCAGCTCCTTTAGGTGTAGGGTTAGGTTGTGTACTTGAGACCTTTCTTGTTTCTTGAGAAAGGCTTGTATTGCTATATACTTTCCTCTTAGGACTGCCTTTGCTGTATCCCAAAGATTTTGAATAGTTGTGTTTTCATTTTCATTGGTTTCCATGAATTTTTTTAATTCTTCTTTAATTTCCTGGTTGACCCATTCATTCTTCAGTAGGATGCTCTTTAGCCTCCATGTATTTGAGTTCTTTCCGACTTTCCTCTTGTGATTGAGTTCTAGTTTCAAAGCATTGTGGTCTGAAAATATGCAGGGGATGATCCCAATCTTCTGGTACCGGTTGAGACCTGATTTATGACGTAGGATGTGATCTATTCTGGAGAATGTTCCATGGGCACTAGAGAAGAATGTGTATTCCGTTGCTTTGGGATGGAGTGTTCTGAATATGTCTGTGAAGTCCGTTTGGTCCAGTGTGTCATTTAAAGTCTTTATTTCCTTGTTGATCTTTTGCTTAGACGATCTGCCCATTTCAGTGAGGGGGGTGTTAAAGTCCCCCACTATTATTGTATTGTTGTCAATGTGTTTCTTTGCTTTTGTTATTAATTGCCTTATATAATTGGCTGCTCCCATGTTAGGGGCATAGATATTTACAATTTTTAGATCTTCTTGTTGGATAGACCCTTTAAGTAGGATATAGTGTCCTTCCTCATCTCTTATTACAGTCTTTGGTTTAAAATCTAATTTGTCTGATATAAGGATTGCCACCCCAGCTTTCTTTTGGTGTCCATTAGCATGGTAAATGGTTTTCCACCCCCTCACTTTAAATCTGGGGGTGTCTTTGGGTCTAAAATGAGTCTCTTGCAGACAGCATATCGATGGGTCTTGTTTTTTAATCCAATCTGATAGCCTGTGTCTTTTGATTGGGGCATTTAGCCCATTTACATTCAGGGTAACTATTGAAAGATAGGAATTTAGTGCCATTGTATTGCCTGTAAAGTGACTGTTACTGTATATTGTTTGTGTTCCTTTCTGGTCTATGTTGCTTTTAGGCTCTCTCTTTGCTTAGAGGACCCCTTTCAATATTTCTTGTAGGGCTGGTTTTGTGTTTGCAAATTCCTTTAGTTTTTGTTTGTCCTGGAAGCTTTTTATCTCTCCTTCAATTTTCAATGACAGCCTAGCTGGATATAGTATTCTTGGCTGCATATTTTTCTCATTTAGTGCTCTGAATATGTCCTGCCAGTCCTTTCTGGCCTGCCAGGTCTCTGTGGATAAGTCTGTTGCCAATCTTATGTTTCTACCATTGTAGGTTACATATCTCTTCTCCCGAGCTGCTTTCAGGATTTTCTCTTTGTCTCTGAGACTCGTAAGTTTTACTATTAGATGTCGGGGTGTTGACCTATTTTTATTGATTTTGAGAGGGGTTCTCTGTGCTTCCTGGATTTTGATGCCTGTTTCCTTCCCCAAATTAGGGAAGTTCTCTGCTATAATTTGCTCCATTATACCTTCTGCCCCTCTCTCTCTTTCTTCTTCTTCTGGGATCCCAATTATTCTAATGTTGTTTCATCTTATGGTATCATTTATCTCTCGAATTCTGCCCTCGTGATCCAGTAGTTGTTTATCTCTCTTTTTCTCAGCTTCTTTATTTTCCATCATTTGGTCTTCTATCTCACTGATTCTTTCTTCTGCCTCATTTATCCTAGCAGTTAGCGCCCCCATATTTGATTGCACCTCATTAATAGCCTTTTTGATTTCTACTTGGTTAGATTTTAGTTCTTTTACTTCTCCAGAAAGGGTTTCTCTAATAACTTCCATGCTTTTTTCAAGCCCAGCTAGTATCTTTAAAGTGATGATTCTGAACTCTAGATCTGACATCGTACTAATGTCGGTATTGAGTAGGTCCCTGGCAGTCGGTACTACCTCTTGTTCTTTTTGTTGAGGTGATTTTTTCCGTCTTGTCATTTTGTGCAGAGGAGAATAGATTAATGAGAGAACAAAATGCTAGCAGGGTAACAACGTCCCCAGAAAATATACTCTAAACAAATCAGAAAAGACCTGAAGCAGTGGGAAAAGAAAGGGAAAGAGAGAAAAAAGAAAAAGAAAGAGAAAAAGAAAAAAGATAAAGATAAAGATAAAGATAAAAACAAACAAAAGCAGAACAAAACAAAACAAAACAAAAACAGAATGTGATCAAATATGATCAGGCTGGTTTATAGATCAGTGCCACACACTAGATTTTGGGTGTATTTTGGTCTGTTAAAAGAAAGTCCCTCCCAAAATTTTAAAGAAAGAAAAACTTATATATGTACAAAAATAAGGGTTGATATGATGAAGGGATGGAATATGACTGTAAAGATGGAAATTATAAAAAATTTTATAAAAGGATTTGATAAGTTGTTTGAAAAAAAGAAAGAAGAGGATTTAAAAAAAAAAAAGAAAGAAAGAAAAAAGGGAGAGAATGTGATCAGGCAGGGGAGTAGAAAAAAACCATACACTAGAGATTTAGAGTATATTTTGATCTGTTAGAAGAAACTATCTCAAAATTTTAAAGAGAGAACAACTTATATATATATGCCAAAAATACAGGTAACTACTATGAAGGGATAGAATATGACTTTAAAAATGAAAAATAAAAATGTTTTTTTTTTTTTAAAAAAGGGATTGATAAGATGTTGGTTGAAAAAGGGAAAAAGAAAAATTCAAAAAAAAAGAAAAAAAAGAAAAAAGAAAAAAAGACAGTTAAAAGAAATAATTTACTTTGAAAGACTAAAGAATCATGGGGAAAAAAGCAATGAATTCTGTGCTGTATTCCCCTAGCGCTGGAGTTCTGCCGTTCTCATTGATCGGTAAACCTGGTCTTGGCTGGCTGTTCTTGCGGATCTCCTGGGGGAGGGGCCTGTTGCCGTGGTTCCCAAATGTCTTTGCTGGAGGCAGAATTGCCCCGCCCTTGCCGGTCCGGGCTAAGTAATCTGCTCGGGTTGGCTCTCCGGAGCTTTTGTTCCCTGCAAGCTTTCCGTACAGCTTTGGAGGCGGAGAGTGAAAATGGCGGCCTACTAGTCTCCGCCCTGGAGGAGCCGAGAACTCGGGGTCCTGCTCCTCAGCGAGCCCCCAGAGAAAAGCAGTCAGTCACTCCCGTCTCCCCGGTCTCCGGCCGCACTCCGTGCTCACCCGGCCTGTGACCGCGCCTTTCTATCTGGCACCCGACCCCGGGTGGAGTCTCCAAACCCAGCAGATCCCCGCGGTGCGCTCCCGCACCTCTCCTCCCGGGGGAAGAAGGTGAGTCTCCCCGGATCTGCCGCTTGTTGGGTCCCTGCTGGAGGAGCAGTGGCCCGACTGTGCCGCGGATCACGGTTTATGGCAACCCCGAGCTGAGAGCCCGCACCTTGGCTCCGTCTCTGCAGCCGGCTTTCCCGCTCCGATACCTGGGAGCTCTGCCGCACTCAGGCACCCCCGGTCTTTCTGTGACCCCAAGGGTCCTGAGACCACACTGTCCCGCGAGCGTTCCACCCCCCACTTCACCACCAGAGTGACATCCCTCAGCGGAGCAGACTTCTAAAAGTTCCAATTTTGTGCTCCGCGGCTCTATCACTTGCCAGAAGCGGCCGACGGAGGCCCCTCCCCCGCCGTCTATCCTCCCGAATAACGCCTCGGATTCACTTCTCCGCACGTCCTACCTTCCAGAAAGTGGTCGCTTTTCTGTTCAGAGAGTTGTTGCTATTCTCTTCTTCGATCTCCTGTTGAGTTTGTAGGTGTTCAGAATGGTTTGATCCCTATCCAGCTGAATTCCTGAGAGGAGACAAAATCCAGGTCTCCTACTCCTCCGCCATCTTGCTCCGCCCCAGGTTCTAGTTATTCTACTTCCTCACCAACACTTGTTATTCTCTTCCTTTATAATTATAGCCATTCTAGTGGGTGTGAAATGGTATCTCATTATAGTTTTTTTTTAATTGTAGTTTTAATTTTCATTTCCATAATGACAAATGGCATTGAGCATATTTCATGTGCTTATTAGCCATTTGCCTATCTTTTTTGGTGAAATTTTATTCAAGTCTTTTGCCCATTTTTCAAATTGAGTCTCTTTTTATTATTGAAATGTAAAAGCTCTTTATATATTCTGGATACAAGTCCCTTCTCAGATATATGATTTGCAAATATTTTCTCCCAGTCCATGGCTTGTTTTTTTTTTTTTTCTTAATGGTATCTTTTGATACCATTAAGGGGATTAATAAAGGCAAGCATGAATATAAAAGAGAAATCTTGCTTGAGAAGGATCAGTATAGTAAAGATGACACATTTTCAATATAAACTCAATTCACTAAGCATTTTTTAGTAACTATTATGTATTAATCATTATATTCTATGCTGAAACAAAGTATGAATAAGGCATAATCTTCTGTCTTAGAAAATAAACAAGTATGGAGACACTGGAGTTACTATGTGGAAAACCTCACATCATTTACTATAATAAGCCCCACACGAATCTTCAACTTATTCATCCGTTTTGGTTATCTATTATTGCATAACAAATTACCCCAAAATAGTGGTATAAAACAACTATAATAATTTATTTTGCTTTCAGGTTTTCACCATTGAGTAGGATATTTGCTTTGGATTTTTCATATATGGCTTTTAATATGCTGAGGTAATTTTCTTCTAGTCCTAGTTTGTTGAGTATTTTTATCATAAAATGGTGTTGAATTTTTTAAAAAGATTTTATTAATATTTTAGAGAGAGAACATGAGTGGAGGGAACGGTAGAGAGAGAGGGGAAGAGAGAATCTCAAGCCAACTCCGCACTGAGCGGGGAGCCCGACACAGGGCTCAATCCCATGACCCTGAGATCATGACCTGAGCAGAAACCAAGAGTCAGACGCTCAACCGACTGAGCCACCCAGGAGCCCCAAAAGGGTGTTGAATTTTATCAAATGCTTTTCCTGCATCAACTGAGATAATCAGGTGGGTTTTTTCCCTTCATCTTGTCAATATGGTGTATTACACTGATTGATTTCACATATTGAACCATCCCTGCACCCTAAGAATAAACTCCACTTGGACATGGAGTATAATCCTTTTAATATGCTGCTGAATTCAGTTTTGCTAGTATTTTGTTGAGGATTTTTACAGTGATGCTCCTAAGAGGTATTGGTCTGTAGTTGTCTTGTAGGGTCTTTGTCTGGCATTAGTATCAGAATTTTGCTGGCCTCTTAAAATGAGTTTGGTAGTGTTTCCTTCTCTTCAATTTTTTTGGAAAAGTTTGAGAAAGATTCATGTTAGAAGAAGATCAATTTTGCCTTTTAAAGAAGTGGAGAATATCATTTTGGACTGCCTTGAATATACAAAACTGAAATAAAGGGGGGAAAATACCTTTTAGGCAGTCAAATGCACCCTGTCCTTCTAGTCTTTTCTGTTTCAGTGTAAATGGGCCAGGCTCAAATTAGGACAACACTTTCGCTCTGAGGGCATCATGGCTGAGAGGATTCTCTTCCTCACTCCTTTCTAAAAATCAGCTCCAGTGTCATTTCTTCACCTTAACAAAAAGTTAACTCCTGCATTAATTATCCACCTTGCCTCAGACTGGACACTGAGGGGATTTGGTCATTCCCAAAGTTCAAATAAAACCCAAAAGATAAAAAAATAACCTCTTTGAGAAAACTCAGAAAAAATTGAGAATAAGACTTCTGGAAATTATCAGACTGTAGCTTATTTCTAAATGCCCCTGGGTTATGTGAGATGTCCCTATAGAGTTATAAAAACTCCTCATATACTTGGTTAAGCCAGCTAGAGTTGGATTTTGGTTAGTTGCAGTAAGAATCTTAGCTAATACACTGTTGAATTTGTTGAGACCTGACATTGACCGTGGCTTGGTTCAGTGCACCATTTACACAGTGACCTTGTGTAAATATTTAGAATACTTTGGCTATAGTTCTCCCTTTCTGTTGCCTTTTTTTTTTAAATAATAGTTTTATTGGGACATAATTGACATGCCATGAAATTCACCCTTTTCAAGTGTACAATTAAGTGGGTTTTAGTGTATTCACAAAGTTGTGCAACCATAGCCACAATCATTTTTAGAATACTTTCATTACCCCAGGAAGAAACTCCATACCTTTTATCCATGACCCCTAATCCATCTCCCCCATCCCTAGGCAATCACTAATCTACTTCCGTCTTTATAGATTTGTTTATTTAGCCATTTAGGACCATATAAGATATGGTACTTTTTGTCTCACTTCTTTCACTTAGAGTACTATTTTCAGTTTTCATCCATGTGTTGTAGCATGTATTAGGACTTCATTCCTTTTTATTGCTGAATAATATTCCATTATAAGGATATACCACATTTTTTTATCCATTTCTCAGTTTATGGGCATTAGGGTGCTTTTGATTGTTTTGGCTATTGTGAATAATGCTGCTATAAAATTTCATGCATAGGATTTTACGTAGACATGTATTTTTAATTCTTTTGGATATACACCTAAGAATGGAATTGCTGATTGTCAAATTGTTCTGGTCCTCCAGGTCATGTTTGCCTCTGTTTTTACTTCATATTCCTGGCTTTGGTAGGAGATCTTGTCTTGCCCAACTTCAGACATTGGTCCGTGGCCTGTTGCCTTTTTAGAGTTTCCATTATTTTCTCATGTGTTTTGTATATTCACATTTTGTCTACCTAAGGAGATCAGAAGCCACTTACATTTATCCCCCAAAACTTAGAGCCAGAATCAAAGTAGGGCCATTTATTGAGCAGTGATAGTAGACAATATAGTGTACAAATGGGCTCTTCATACTCAATGTGCATGATTTGGTGAGGTTATATTTGTAGGAAAGGAGTATGACATTTAGAGATAATTGACATTCTAATTATATTTAGCCTTCCAAGCCATGAACATTGTGTATTTTTCTCTCTAGGTTGTCTTTGGTATCTTTCATGAGCACTTTGTAATGTTACTGTTATTAATTTTTATTTTAATTCCATTACGGTCAGAAAACATCTTTTGTATGATTTCAGTTCTTTTTATGGTAGTTGATAGTGTTTTTAAATTATATATTCTTGTCAATTTTCTGTCTGCTTGTTCTATTGGTAACTGAGAAGAGTGTTGAAGGCTCCATAATTGTGCATTTTTCCACATATTCTTTCAATTCTATCATTTTTGCTTTCATTTTGAAACTCTCTTGTTAAGTACAGGCACCTTTAGGAATGTTAGGTCTTCTTGGTGAATCAACTCTTTTATCATTATGTAATATACCTCTTTATTTCTCGTAAGTTTCTTTGCTTTGAAGTCTATTTTGTCTGATATTAATACAGCCACTCCAGCTTTCTTTTGATTGTTTACATGGCACACCTTTTTCCATCCTTTTACTTAAGGATGATCTTAAGTAATCATATCATTTCACCACCACCATATCATTTCACTTAAAGTAAGTTTTTAGTAGACAGCATACAGTCAGGTCTTCTTATTTTATTAAATCTGACAATCATGTCTTTTAATAAGTGTGTTTGACCATTTACATGTAGTATAATTATTGATATATTTGGATTTAGGTCTATTCTACTTACTTTCCATTTGTGACTTCTTGTTTTCTCCTTTCCTGCTTTTTCTTTGGATTATTTGATTTTTTAAAGGATTCCATTTTAATCAAATCCATTATTTTTGTTTTTGTTTTGCTGCATCCCTTTGTACGTTTTTTTTTTTTTTTTTTAGTGCTTGTCCTAGGAATTACAATACATACTTAACTTTCACAATATTCTTAAGAATTAATATTTACCACTTCAAGCAGAATGGAGAAACCTTACCACCATATAAGTCTCTTACCCTCCTTTATGTTGTAGTTGTCACATATAATACATTTATATATACGTTGAAAACCCTACCAGACAATATTGTAATTTTTGCTTTCAACTATCACATATACCTTTAATGAAAAGGAGAAAATAATGTACTATATTTTCCCAGACTTACCATTTCTATTGTTCTTCCTCCATTCCTGAAGTTTGAAATTTCCATCTAGTATCATCCTCCTTATACCTAAAAAAATTCCTTTAGCATTTCTTTTAGAGAAAATTTGCTGGAAACAAATTCTCTTAGTTTTCTTTTACTAGTGAATGTCTTTATTTTACCTTGCTTTCTGAAGGACATTTTCATTGGACACAGAATCCTGGGTTGACAGTTCTTTTCTTTCAGCACAGTGAAGTCTTTGTTCCAGTGCCTTCTGACCTTTACCTCTACAGATTTCTAATAAGAAATCTGAAGTTTTAAAAATAATTATTCTTCTGTAGGGGTGCCTGAGTGGCACAGTCAGTTAAGTGTCCGACTCTTGGTTTTGGCTCAGGTCATGATCTCAGGGTTGTGAGATCAAACCCCACATTGGGCTCCATGCTATTCACAGAGTGTGCTTCAGACTCTGTCTCCCTCTGCCCCTCCCCATTGTGTGCACTCTCTCTCTGTGTCTCTAAAATAAATAAATAAATCTTAAAAAATAATTATTCTCCTATATGTAATGCATTGTTTTTCTCTAGTAACTTCAAGATTTTATTTTTATTTTTATTTTTATTTTTATTTTTTAAAGATTTTATTTATTTTTTGTCAGAGAGAGAGACAGAACACAAGCAGGGGGAGAGGCAGGCAGAGGGAGAAGCAGGCTCCCCGCCGAGCAAGGACCCCGATGTGGGACTCGATCCCAGGACCCTGGGATCATGACCTGAGCCGAAGGCAGCCACTTAACCGACTGAGACACCCAGGCGTCCCAACTTCAAGATTTTAAATTTGTGTTTGGTTTTCAGTAGTTTGACTATAATGTGTCTCGGCATAGATTTCTTTGAGTTTAACCTTTTGGAGTTGGTGGGGGTTCTTGATTCTGTATATTTATGCTTTTCACCAAATTTGAGAAGTTTTCAGCCATTGTTTCCTCAATTTCACTTTTGCAACACACACTTTCTCCTCTCCTTCTGAGACTCCAGTGATACAAATGTGAGATGTTTTTATATTGTCCCAAAGGTTCACTATGGCTCTGTTCATTTTCATCCCCCCTTCCAATGTTTTGTTTCTCTTTTTTTCAGATTGCATAATTTCTGTTGCTCAGTCTTCAAGTTCATTGACACTTTCCTGTTATCTCCATTTTGCTATTGGATCCATCTGATGAATTTTTAATTTTGGTTATTATATTTTTCAATTCTCAAATATCTGTTGCATTTGTTTGCTTTATTGAAGTATAGTTGACATAAAATGTTACATTGGTTTCAGGTGTATGACATAGTGATTTGACAACTCTATATGTTATATCATGCTCACCACAAGTGTAGCTACCATCTGTCACCATACAATGCTACTACAATATCATTGACTGTATTCCCTATGCTGTGCCTTTCATTCATTCCCATGATTTATTCATTCTGTGACGGAGAACCTGTACCTCCCACTCCCCTTCACCCCTTTTTGCCCAGCCCGCATGGCCCTCCCCTCTGTCAACCACCAGTTTATTCTCTGTATTTATAGTTCTGTTCCTGCTTTGTTTTGCTTTTTAGATTCCATATATAAGTCAAATCATATGATATTTGTCTTTAGCAATCTCTTATTTCACTTAGTTTAATACCCTCTGGGGCCATCCATGTTGTTGCAGATGGCAAGATCTCATTCCTTTTAAGGCTGTGTAATGTTCCGTTGTATGTAATTACCACTTCTTCTTTATCTATTCATCTATCAATGGGCACTTAGGTTGCTTCCATATTTTGGCTATTGAAATGCTACAGTAAAGATAGGGGTGTGAATTGGTGTTTTTGTTTTCTTTGGGTATTTCTATTTTTAATTTTTTGAGGAATCTCCATTTTGTTTTGCACATTGGTTGCACCAATTTATGTTTCCACCAACAGTGCATGAGGGTTCCTTTTCCTCCATATCCTCACCAACACTAGTTATTTCTTGTCTTTTTGATACTAGCCATTTGGAAAGGTGTAAAGTGATATCTCCTTTGGTTTCAATTTGCGTTTCTCTGATGATTAGTGATGTTGAGCATCTTTTCATTTGTCTGTTGACCATCTGTATCATTGGGTTCATTTTTACACCTTCTATTTCTCTGCTGAGATTTTTTACCTTTCCATCCATCTCAACAATGTTCACCCTACTTCTTGGAGTATGGTTATTTATAATAGTTGCTTGAAAGCATTTGTTTGATACTGGGTCATCTCAGAGTTGGCTTCTGTTGGTTGTCTTTTCCCTGGTGAATTGTTGAGATTTTCCTGGCTCTTCTATGTTGAATAATTTTATTTTATTTTTATTTTTTTAAAGATTTTATTTATTTGACAGAGAGAGACACAGCGAGAGAGGGAACACAAGCAGGGGGAGTGGGAGAGGGAGAAGCAGGCTTCCCGCAGAGTAGGGAGCCCGATGTGGGGCTCGATCCCAGGACCCTAGTATCATGACCTGAGCCGAAGGCAGGCGCTTAATGACTGAGCCACCCAGGCACCTTATGTTGAATAATTTTAGATAGTATCATAGACATTTTGAAAAATATATTATGAGACTGTGTTTCGTTTAAATCCTATGGAGAATTTTTATTTTTCAATTATTATTATTGTTGTTGTTTAGTAGGAAATCAACCTGATCAGGTTCAGGATATAAGTTATGACTCACCTTCTGTCATTTCAGTGTAAGTTCATAGTTTAAAGTTTTTTGTGGTGCTATTTGGGTCAATCCTTCCCATGTGCCACCCAGGGACCAGTCTGCTTCCTGAGCAGTGATTTACCCCATAGTACATTTCTCAGAGCCTTGCTATTCTATTTAAGATCAGAACTATGCATCCACAGCTATATGGGTATAAGCCAAGGAGCTCCTGCAGAACTTTTGTTTAGCTCCCTCTTCTCCACAATCTCCCTACATTCTCCAGCATGCAGGGAATCCTCCTTTTGACACCCTGGCTATAAAGTTGATGCTTTATTCTTCCAGCTTCCCATAGTTAGATTTGCCTCTGGCACTGAGGAATTGCAGGCTCTCTAGAGAAAAAATCAACAGGAATTCCTGCATACTCTCTCTTCAGACCAGGGTTCCTCTAATCAGACAGAGGTATTCCCTTATCTCAGATTTTAGATGTCTGTATGACTTCCACTGCCTACACTAACCACCACCACAGGATTGCAACTCAAGACTGGGGATTGCCTGAGGGTGTGGACAGGAGAAAAAGAAAAAAGAATATTTTCTCCACTCTCTTTGACCCGTGAAAGTCTTAATTCCATCCCTTTATCCAGAAAGAGAGGGGTTCTCTTGAAACTTGCTGTCTACAACTGGTGCATAGTTCTGGGATTTGGGCTGCCTTTGCATTCAGGCTGGTAGATACAGGAGAAGAAAAATCAGGAAACTTATTGCTGAATTAGTAGTACTTTTTAAAAAAAAGATTTATTTACTTTGGGGTGCCTGGGTGGCTCAGTTGGTTAAGTGTCTGCCTTCAGCTCAGGTCGTGGTCCCAGGGTGGTCCCAGGGTCCACCAAGAAGGCCCCCTGCATTAGGGTCCTTCTCAGTGGGGAGCCTGCCTCTCCCTCTGCCCCTTCCCACACTCGCATGCTCTCTCTCTTTCTCAAATAAATAAATAATAAACAAATTAATAATTTTTAAAAAGATGTATTTACTTATTTCAAGGGAGAGAGAGAGAGCATGAGCAGAGGGAGAGAATCTCCAAGCAGAGCCCCCACCCCACCACCCCGCCACTGAGCATGGAACCTGACCTGGGGCTCAGTCCCACGACCCACAAGACCATGACCTGAGCCGAAACCAAGAGTCATAAGCTCAACTGACCGAGCCACCCAGGGACCCCAAATTAGTAATACTTCCAGTTTTGGTTTTCTTCACCAATTTGTCTGCTATTATTCACTTTTTTAGAGCCTTCAGTCACACCATGCATTCTCTCTGGGTTTCTTAGTTGCGTTCAGTGGGAGAGCTGAGAGAGTGTGCTTATTCCATCTTAACTAGATGGTTAAATTTATGGTTTCTTCTAGAAGCTTTATAACTTTATCTTTTTAAATTTACACAATTCATCTTAAAATAATTTTTGTATCAAATGAGGTAAAAGTCAAGGTTCACTTTTTCCGTATAGGTAACCACTTGTGTCAGCACCATTTGTTGAAAAGAGTTTGTTTCCCCATTAAATTTCTTTGATACCTTGGTAAAAAACCAATTGACCATATAAGAGTGGGTCTATTATTGGATTATGTTCTCATCTACTGACATATTTTTTATGTCAATACCATATTGTCAGTGATTACTGCAGCTTCAAAGTATATCTTGAAACCAGGAAATATATAAGTCCTCAAAATGTCTACTTTTTTATCAAGATTATATTGACTATTTTATTTATATTTCCATGTAAATTTCAGAATCAAGTATTCAGTTTCTAAAAAAAATCTTTCTTGTGGAGAATTGACATTTTAACCTTGATTTTTTTTCAATCCATGAACATAGCACGTCTTCCCATTTATTTAGGCCTTTGAGTTTTCTCAGCAGTGTTGTGTAGATGTTAGTGTAAAGATCTTTCACATTATACTGGAGGTTCTAGCTAATGCAATGAGAAAAAAAAGAAAACCATACGTATTGGAAAGGAAGAAGTAAAACTGTCTTTATTCAAAAATTACACGATTGTGTTAACAGAAAATCTTAAGGAATCTATAAAAGCTATTTAATAAATTTAGCAAATGTCAGGAAATAAGGTCAATATATGAAAGTTAATTGTATTTCTATACAGTAGCAATGAGAAAAGAGAAAAAAGAAAATTAAATTTTTAAACACCATTTACAATAGTACCCAATATACCTCCAGTATAATGTTGACTAGAAATGATATGAGTGGACAGCCTTGCCTTGATCTTGATATTAGGAGAAAAACATTCAGTCAGACCACTAAACATGGTCATAGATGCTCCTTATCTGATTGAAGAATTATTTCCCTCTATTCCTAGTTTGTTGAGTTTTTGTTATGAGTATGTGTTGAATTTTGTCAAATGCCTTTGCTGCATCTATTGAGATGGAATTTTTCTTCTTTTTCCCCCTCTTTATGTGGCAAATAACATCAATTGGTTTTTGAATGGTGATCCAAACTTGTATACTTCAGAAAACTTGTTTAGTTGTGATGCAGCAAATTTTTATACATTGGTGAATTAAATTTGTCATTATTTTGGAGTCTATCTTGCACTTATGTTCATGAGGAATATTCACTCTACAGTTTTCTTTTATTATAACGTTTTCATCTGGTTTTGATATCAGGGTAATGCCGTTATCATAAAATGAACTGAGAAGTGTTCTATTCTCTATTGACCAAAAAAAAGTTTGTATAAAATTGTATTATGTCTCTCCTAGATATTTTTAAATAAATTTTATTTATTTATTTGTCAGAGAGAGAGAAAGAGCGCACAAGCAGGGGGAGCAGCAGGTAGCAGTGTCCCCTCTGAGCAAGGAGCCTGATGCGGGACTCTATCCCAGGACCCTGGGATCATGACCTGAGCCAAAGGCAGATGCTTAACTGACTGAGTCACCCAGGCATCCCTCTCCTAGATAGAATTCACTAGTGATGCTAACACTAGGTCTGGAAGTGTTTTGTTTTTTTTTTTTTTATGGAAAGATTTTAAATTACAAATTCATTTTTTTAAATAGTGTCTTTCAATAGTGTCTGTAGGCTCTGTAATGTTTCCTCATTCATTTCTGATATTAATAATATGTATCCTTTTTGTTCTTGGTCAGTGTAACTAGGGTGTAGCAATATTGTTAATCTATACAAAAACCGAACTTTAGTTTCACTTATTTTCTCTATTTATTATCTAATTTTTGTTCCATTGATTTTATTTCTTTTCTTTTTTCTTCCTTCTGCTTATTTTGGGTTTAATTTGCTCATTTTTTTTCTAACTTCTTAATCATGGAAATTTAAATTATTGATTTTAAGTCTTTCTCCTTTTTTAGTTGAAATCGTTTAATTTATAAATTTCCTCCTAATCACTGCTTTAGCCAAATCCCATAAATTTTGATATGATATATCTTTATTAACATTCAATTTGAGATTTTCTAATTTCCCTTACAATTCTTCATTGATCCATGGGTTAATTAAAGCATATTATTTAATTTCCAAATACTTAAAGATGTTCCAGATATCTTTCTGTTATTGAATTCTCTTTTTGTTAAATCGCAGTCAGAGAACAAAGTCTATATCATTTCAACTTTTAAAATTTATTGTGTCTTATTCTCTAGGCCATTTGTGATAAATGTTCAATGTACACTTAGAAAGAATGTGTATTCTTCAGTCATTCAATATAGTGTTCAATAAATGTCAAAAGATTGAATTAGTTTATGGTGTTGTTCAAGTCTTCTGTAGTCTTACTGATATTCTATCCTATTAGTTCTTGAGAGAGAAGTGTTGAAATCGCTAAATATAATTATGAATTTGTATTTCATTTTTTTGGTTCTGTCAGTTTTGTTTCATGTATGTTGAAACTCTGTTATTAAAGTGCATACAAGTTATGATTATGTGTCTTCCTGATGAAATGATCCTTTTATCATTATTAAAAGTCCCTCTTTATGTCTGGTAATCTCCTTGTCCTGAAGTCTGTTGTTTGATACTATGATAGCCATTCCATCTTTCATAAAAATAAGTGTTTGTGGGGTGCCTGGCTGGCTCAGTTGGTACAGCATGTGACTCTTGATCTCAGGGTTGTAAATTTGAGTCCCACATTGGGTGTAGAGATTACTTAAAAATAAAAAATCTTTTAAAAAAAGAATAAGTATTTGTGTAAGATAATTAGTGTTTGCATAGATTTTCATAAGATTAGTATTTGCATGATATATCTTTTTCTATTCTTATATTTTTAATCTTTCTGGGTCATTTATTTAATGGGAACCTCTTAAACAGCATACACTTGGTTTTTGCTTTTTTAAAAAAATCTAATTTGATAACTTCTGTTTTTAAGTTAAAATATTAATCAATTTACATTTACTGTAATTTTCAATGGCTGGTTTTAAATTACCATTTTGCTATTTGTTTTCTGTGTCTTTTTTTTTTTAATTTGGTCTTTGCTTTTCTCCTCTTCCTTCCCAACCTACTTTTGTATTATTTGTGTTTTCCAGTATCCAAATTTATCTTTACTATTGACCTACTAGCTGTACATATTCTTTGTTTTATATTGTTAGTCATTATTCTAGGATTTACAGTGTTCATCTTTAACTTTAATACTTTACCTTCAAATAATATGAATTCATATATAATTTAAGAACCTTATAATATGTATTTTCATTCCCTTCCATTCTTTTTGGTGTTGTTTACATACATTTTACTTCTACATTCATCATAAACCCTGCAGTACATTGTTATTTTGTTTCTTGAAACAGTTATCTTTTAAATAAATTAAGAAATGAGGGAAAACCGTCTTTTACACTTACCTTTCTATTTCCCTGTTCTACTACTCTTTATTCTTTATTCCTTCATTTATTCATTCATGCTTCCACCTGGCATCATTTTTCTTTCAGACTGAAGAAGCTATTTAAAAGGTCTTATAGAGCATGTCTATAAAAAGCAAAATCTATTGACAATGAATTTTCTGAGCTTTGTTTGTTGGAAATGCCTGTATTTCCTCTTCATTTTTAAAGGATATTTTTGCCTGATATAGATTCTAGTTTAACATGGTTTATTATTATTTTTTTATAACACTTTAAATGGTTGCTACATTGTACTCTGGCTCGCATTTTTTTCCATTCAGAAGCCAGACATAATTCTTATCATTATTCCCTTTTGAATGCATTTTCCCCCATCTGGCTGCTTTTAAGATTCCTTTTTTTCACTGGTTTCCAGAAATTTGATTATGATGGTTCTTCAGTGTGTTTTCCTTTATTTTTATCCTTAGAGTTCTTTGGCTTTCTTAGATCTGTGAGTTTTTATTTTGGAAATATTGCAAAAAAATGACCATTATTCAAGTTCTTGCCTTTTCTTCTGGTCCTTGAATTTCACATATAATAGATGTCTTGATATTGTCCAATAACTGATCACTGAGACTTTGTTAACAATTTCCTAGACTTCTTTCCTCAGTGTGCTTCAGTTTGGATCATTTCTATTATATCTTTAAATTCACTCATCTTTCTGTGTCTCTGTCTGCTGTTAAACCTATTCAGTGAAATTTTCAATTAATATATTTTATTTTTGGATTCCAGGATTTATATTTGATTTTTTTTGCACTTTCCAATTTTCTATCAAGATGTCCTAATTATTTCTTCATTCTGTTCATTTTTTCCTCAAAGTGGTTAAACTTGTTTATAATACTGTTTAAAAAAATTTTTTTCAGTATAGCTGACTCAATGTTACAGTAGTTTCAGGTGTACAACATAGTGATTCAACTTCTCTAAACATTATGCTATGCTCACCACAAGTATAGCTACCATTTCCCACCATACAACACTATTACAGTATCATTGACTATATTCCCTATGAAGTGCCTTTTATTCCCATGACTTATTCATTCTGTAACTGGGAACCTATACCTCTTGATTCCCTTCACTCCTTTTGTCCATCCCTCCCTACCTCTCCCCTCTGGCAAACCACCAGTTTCTTCTCTATATTTATAAGTTTGATTCTGCTTTTTTGTTTGTTTTGTTTTTTAGATTCCACATATAAGTTAAATTATATGGTATTTGTCTTTCTCAGTCTGACTTATTTCACCTAGTTTAATACCCTCTGGTTCCATCCATGTTGTTGCAAATGGCAAGATCTCATCATTTTATGGCTGTGTAATATTGTATGTGTGTACCACTTCCTTATCCATTGACCTATCAGTGGAAACTTAGGTTGCTTCCTTATCTTGGCTGTTGTAAATAATGCTGCAGTAAATACAAGGGTGCATGTATCTGTTTGAATTAGTGTTTTCATTTTCTTTGGGTATTTTTATTTTTTTGAGGAACCCCTATAGTGTTTTCCACAGTGGCTATACCAATTTACATTTCCACCAACAGTGCATGGGGATACCTTTTTCTCCACATCCTTGTCAAACACTTGTTATTTCTTGTCTTTTTGATTTTAGCCATTGTGACAGGTGTAAAGTGATATCTCATAGTGGTTTTAATTTCCATTTCCATGATAGTTAGTTATGTTCAGCATCTTTTCATGTGTCTGTTGGCCAGCTGTATGTCTTCTTTGGAAAAATGTCTATCTTTTTTAAAGTTAGTTAGTTAGTTAATTAATTAATTAATTAATAAGTAATCCCTACATTCAAGGTGGGGCTTGAAGTCACAAACCCAAGATCAAGAGTCACATGCTCTTCAGACTGAACCAGCCAGGTGCCCCAGAAAAATGTCTATTTTAAAATTCTTGTTGATAATAACATCATTTCTATCATTTGTGGGTGTATTTCTATTGAATAGTTTTTCTCCCAGTTATGAATTTACTTTCCTGCTTTTTCACATATCTAGTAATTTTTTATTATGTGCTTGGCATTATGAATGTTACCCTGTTGAGCACCTAGATTGGGATTTTGCTCTGTCATAGAGTTATTGACTTGACAATTAGCTTAACCTTTTGATACTTAAAGTTTTTAGGATTTGTTAGGATGGATCTAGAGAAACATTTAGATTAGACCAGATTAGTTTTTCTTCTAAGATGTGATCTTTCTGAAGCCTCTATTAAGGTATGATTTTTGTAAGGTGTTTTCACTTAGGCTGGCTTAAAATTGAACATTTCCTACCCTCTATGATATTCAGTAGTTATTTAGCTCACAGCTAACTGATAGTTGTTCTTTGCCCAGCCTCCTAGAGCCTTGTCTTGTACATACACAGTTTAATATTTGGCCAGACTCAAGAGGGTCTCTATGTACATTTCTGGAGTAGCTCCTGGGTACTGCTCCTTTATCTTTGTTACTTTGCCCACAAATTTCAGATAACTACATATCTGGTTTCTATTTTGCTAAATCAGGGAGACTGCTGTGCTCTATTTAGGTAACCCCTCCTTACACCACAGTTCAGAAATTGACTCTAGATAGAAAGTCAGGGAATATGAGGCTCACCTCATTTTTTTCACTTTTCCCAGGGATCATGGTACTATATTACCTGTTATGTAAAATCTAAGAACAGTTATTTTATGTATTTCATCCAGTTTTATAGTTGTTGTAGTGGAGGGCTGGTTGAATATCAATTTCTGTCATGGTTAGAACCATAAATCTTTGACTCTTGTCTGATTTTTTTTTTTTTTTAAGATTTTATTTATTTATTTGAGAGAGAGAGAATGAGAGACAGAGAGCATGAGAGGGAGGGTCAGAGGGAGAAGCAGACTCCCTGCTGAGCAGGGAGCCCGATGCGGGACTCGATCCCAGGACTCCAGGATCATGACCTGAGCCGAAGGCAGTCGCTTAACCAACTGAGCCACCCAGGCGCCCGACTCTTGTCTGATTTTATATTTTTAATTTTGGGAGGTGATGGAAATGTTCTAAGTTATGATTTTAGTGGTGGTTACATGACCATATCCTTGTCAGACCACATTGACACTTTAGTACACAATAGTGTACTGAAAGCTGGTAAACTTTATTGTATATAAATTATACCTCAATAAAGCTCATAAAAAGGCAAAATAAAGACTTTTGAGACCAAGTGATAATACTATTAGATTTTTTCAGGCACACAAATAAGTATAGAGAACAGTATAGGAAATGCCCTTACAGTTATCACTCAGATTACAAAATAAGATAATACAACCAAACACAACCAGAAGCTCCCTGTGGATCCCTCTCTCTCTTGCAGAGTTAACCACTATACTGAACTTTGTGTTTATTATCATCGTGCTGGTTTATGTCATCTTACTACATGTATTTGTAACATCTTACTTAATATGTATGTATTTTGACAAATATGATATTGTTTCCCCTGCTTTTTAAACTTGACATAAATGTTTCATCCATCCAGCTGATTTTAAATGCTGTGATAATAAATAGGCAAACCCACAAGCATAATTATACTTTTATAACTTCTAGCATTAGGTCTGACGTTTATACTTGGGCCTGACATGCACAAAGCTTACCAGACTATACATTTTGAAACAACTACCATTCTCTCAGGAGAGAAAGCCACGGGACTCACAATCATTTATTCCTCTGCCCAGGGGGAAGAAAAACTAGTGAACACTCATGCTTGGCAAGTGACACGAAAGGCAATTTGCAAAGGCTGGCCATGTTCCAACAGCTGTAGTAAAGACTCATGTGCCCAGGGGTGACGAGGTTTTGGCTGCTTCTATTGCCCTGAGTCAGCAGGCCTGCTGGTGCCTGGTGTCAGCAGTTTCCGGTCAGAGAGTGACCTGCTGGACACCCTCCTGCTTTCTGCTGGATGGCAGTGAGTGTCTCAGAAAAATTGATTCCAGCCCCCAGATCCAGGCTGGACCATTAACTCTGTAAATATTATGAATCCCTTAATAAGTGTCAGAAATATCTGTAATTCCCTCCCAATGTGACTCCTTTTTATGAGGTCCAGCCCCCATGCGCTGCCCATTCTCCAAGGCATAGGCTCCCGTGGCATCTCCTTCCTCACAGCAGGCCTAATTCCCCTAATTCACAAGGATGGCTATTGCTTTCAGCTTGCATCTGTGCCTTTTTTTTTTTTTAAATCATTTTCTACACGTGCTGTATTTCTTTCACCACCTGTGTTGTTTCCTCTGTTACAACCAGGGACCTGCATATGCCAGTTTCTCTTGGTATCCGACTGCTTGCCCCAGCCTCTTACCCTCAGTCTCAGTGCTTGGTGGAAGAAGATCTAATACAGTAACTGGTTGTTGAATAAATGAATGATTGACTGTAACAGATATTCATATTTTGTTTCAGTTTATCATACCAAATTTAAAACAGCAGAAACCCTTTGCTCACAAAAAGACTCTGTGTACAGCATAGCATTTGTATTCTCTCGTTTAATCCCTAATTCCATGCTTTTGGTTCATGCAACTCCTCAAGAACAAGCCAGTCACTGCAATCACCAGCGAGACCACAGCTCATAAACACAGCCAGATCCTCCAGAATAAGTTTTATTTTCTCGTAACCTTTGCTTATTCTAAGTAGAGTTTCATTTTCTTTTCCATTGTTCTCTTGAGCTATAGCAAGCCCCTCCTTTGTCCATTTCTTGATTTCCCAACAGGTCAGTTTTGATCACTAGCAGGGTGGTTAAATTCCCTGAAATGCCACACAGCTGAGCCAAAAGTTCTCAACAGAAACAAGAGGGACATCAAAGAGAAGAGCCTGCTTTCAAAGTTCCCAGACCTCATGAAATTTGGAAGCATTAAACAACCTCTTTGTCAGTTAAGGAAAAATTTAATCAGGGAAAGTGATGAAAAGCATGTCTACCTTAGCGCCCAGGCACACATTACCTGTATGCACATACTTTTGCATACTTACTGTTCTTTTTACTTCAAGCCAAGCCTAATACATTTCTATATCATTCGGTGAAATCAGTTTCTTCAGTTGGAATGTGGGGAATTCCCATTAATAGGTAAATAAGGGAAGAAGAGAATTAATTTGTTTATAATTTATTTTATGAAAGGTATTTTTGTCAAAATAACTTAAAAATCATATTTAATAAATAAAAATGCAGGAGACTCTATCCCTTTCTTCCTCTCTCAGTTCTTTTTCTCAGAGACAACCAGCAATCCCCATTTTACCTTTCTGTCCTAGTATTTCTTCTAGTATCTCCCTCTATTTCTAAATATTATGTTTATATTGTTATTTCTTACTGTTTCAATTTTAGACATTATCCATTTCTTGTTATGGAAGTTGAGATCTTAGCACCCTTTACTTATATATCTATACTTTTCTTCCTCCCCGTCCTCTCAATATAGGTGTATCATAATTCTCAGTGTATTAATATGCAGTGTTTACCTCATTATGACTGTGTCAGTATTGTTCACTTCTGAGTCAAGTACTGTAATCTATTCTGAATGGCTTTTTTATTGTCCTATTTTTTTCCAGCTTTACAGAGGCTTAATTGACAAATAAAAATTATATGTATTTAAGATGTACAATGTGATGTTTTGATATATGTATTCATTGTGAAATGATTGCCACAGTCAAGCTAATTTAACATATTCATCACCTCATATAGTTACCTTTTTTGTGTGTGAGGAGAACAATTGAGATGTACCCTCTTAGCCAAGTTCAAGTATATAGCACATTAGTATTAACTATAGCCATCATGCTGTACGTTAGGTCTCCAGAACTTATTCATCTTGTGAGTGAATGTCTGTTCCCTTTGACCAGCATCTCCTCTTTTCCCCATCCTCAGCCCCCAGTAGCCACCGTTCTACTCTGTTATCACATTACTATGAGTTTAACATTTAACATTTTAAGATTCCACAAAGGAGTGATACCATGCAGTATATGTTTTTTTGTGTCTAGCTTATTTCATTTAGCATAATGTCCTTCAGGTTCATCCATGTTGTCACAAATGGCATAATATCCTTCTTTCTCATGGCTGAATAATGTTGCATTAAATATGTATATGCCACCTTTTTAAATCATGTATGTGTTGATGGACACTTAGATTATTTCTATATCTTGGCTACTATGAATAATGCTTCAGTGAACATGGAAGTGCAAATATCTCTTTCAGATAGTGATTTCATGTCCTTTGGATATATACCGTATAGTAGCATTGCTGGATCAGATGGTAGTTCTATTTTTAATTTTTTGAGAAACCCGCATACTGTTTTCCATAGTGACTGCACCAATTTACATTTCTAATAGCAGTGCACAAGTGTTCCCTTTTCTCAACATCCTCACCAAAACTTGTTATTGCTTGACTTTTTGATTATATCTATCTTGACAGAAGTGATAATGATATCTCATTGTGGTTTTGATTTGCATTCCACTGATGGTTAGTGCTGTTGCGTATGGTTACATGTGTATGTTGACCATCTGTATATCATCTTTGGAAAAATGCCTTTTCACATCTTTTGTCCATTTTTAATCGGGTTGTTTGTTTTTTTGCTATTTGAGTTGTATGAATTACTTATATATTTTGGTTATTAACCCCTTATTGGATATATAGTTTGCAAATATTTTCTTCTATTCTGTAGGTTACCTTTTTGTTTTGTTGATTGTTTCCTTTGCTGTGGAGAAACTTGTTAGTTTAATGTAGTCCCACTTGTTGATTTTTGTTTTTGTTGCTTGTGCTTTTGGTGTCAAATACAAAAAATAATTGCCAAAACCAGTGCCATAAAGCTTTTCCCCGTTTGTTTTTTTCTAGGAGTGTTTTGGTTTCAGGTCTTATGTTTAACCTTTAATTCATTTTAAGTTGATTTTGGTGTATGGTGTGAGGTAAGGGTCCAATTTCATTTTTGTGCATGTGGATATCGAGTTTTCCCAGCACCATTTTTTGAAGAGCCTATTCTTTCTCCATTGTGTATTCTTGGCATTATTGTTAGTTCACTTGGTAATGTGTATTCTTGGCACTAAGATTAGTTGGCTGTATATGTGTGGATTTATTTCCGGGCTCTCTTTTCTGTTGCATTGGCACATACTTCTGGTTTTATACCAGTACCATACTGTTTTGATTACTGTAGTTTTGTAATATAATTTGAAATCAGGAAGAAGTAAGATGCTTCCAGCTTTGTTCTTGCTCAAGATTGTTTTAGCTCTTTGGGGTCTTTTGTGGTTCCATATGAAGCTTAGATTTTTTTCTATTTCAGTGGAAAATGCCATTGGAATCTTGGTGTAGGGATTGCTTGAAGTCTGTAGACCACTTGGTAGTAGTTTGGGTAGTATGGACATTTTAACAATATTAATTTTTCTGATCCCTGAACACATGATATCTTTCCATTTGTATCTTTTTTCACTTTCTTTTATCAGTGTATTATAGTTTTCGGTATACAGATCATTCATATCCTTGGATAAATTTATTTATAAATATTTTATTGATTTTGATGCTATTATAAATGGGATTATTTTCTTTATTTTTTTTAACATAGTTTTTTCTTTTTTCTTTTTTTAAGATTTTATTTATTTCCTTGAGAGAGAGAGAGCATCCGTGTGGGGGGGGGGGGCAAAGGGAGATAATCCTCAAGCAGACTCCCCACTGAGTGGGGAGTCTGATGTGGGGTCCAATCCCATGACCCATGAGATCATGACCTGAGCCAAAATCAAGAGTCAGACGTTTACCTGACCATCCAGGCATCCCAATCATGATTTCTTTTGCTAGGTTTTCAAATTGTGGCTTTAAAAATTTGAGATATAGTTGACATGTTGTGTGAATTTAAGATATGATGCATTGATTTGATACATTTATATATTGCAATGTGATTACCACCATAGCATTAGCTAATACCTCTGTCACGTAATTATCATTTCTTTTTTGTGGTGGGAAGAATTAAGATCTACTCTCTTAGAAACTTTGAACTTTATGATACAGTATTGTTATCTATAATCACTATGCTGTGCATTAACTCTCCAGCATTTATTTATCTACTAGTTGCAAGTTGGTACCATTAAATAATATATCCCCAATTCCCCTACCCTGTAGCCCCTGGTATCCACTGGTCTACTGTCTGTTTTTATGAATTCAGCTCTTTTAGATTGATTCTATATATAAATGATACTATGCAGTATTAGTGTTTCTCTCTCTGACTTATCTCACTTGGCATAATGCCTTCAAGGTTCATCCATGTTGTTGCAAATGGCAAGATGTCCTTTCTCATGGTTGAATAACATTCCATTCTATATTTTTTACACCACATTTTCTTTATGCATTTATCTGTTGTCAGACACTTAGGCTGTTTCCATATCTTGATTGTTGTGAATTATGCTTCAATAAACATGGGAGTGCATATATCTCTTCAATATCCTGTTTCATTGCCTTTGGGTATATACCCAGGGTTGCTGGATCAGGTAGTAGTTCTATTTACAATTTTTTGAGGAAACTCAATATTGTTTTCCATAGTGGCTGCACCAATTTACATTCCCACCAGTAGTGAGTGCAGGTTCCCTTTTCTCCATATCTCGCCAGCACTTATCTGTTATCTTCTTGATAATAGCCGTTCTAACAGGTGTGAGATGACCTCTCATTGTGGTTTTGATTTGCATTTCCCTGGTGATAAGTTGAACATGGTTTCATATACCATTGGCCTTTTAGATGTCTTCCTTGGGAAAAATGTTTATTAATTCCCCTGCCTATTTTAAAATTAGATATTTTTTGTTGTTGTTAGCTATTGAGTTATAGGAGTTCTTTCTATATTTTGGATGTTAGCCCTTATCAGATACATGGTTTACAGATATTTTCTCTCATTCCACAGTGTGCCTTTTCATTTTCTTTTTTATTGTTTGCTTTGCTGTGTAGAAGCTTTTTACATAGTCCCATTTGTTGATTTTTGCTTTTGTTGCTTATTCTTTTGGTGTCATATCCAAAAAATCATTGCCCAGACCAGTGTCAAGGAGCTTCTTCCCCATGTTTTCTTCTAGGAATTTCATGCTATCAGGTCTTATATTTATCTATTTTGAGTTAATTTGTTTGAGTGGTATAAGAAAGGGGTCCAGTTTTTCCAAGTTTTCTGCATGTAGTTATTCTGTTCTACCAGCACCATTTGTTGAAGAGGTTATTCTTTCCCCATTGGGTGTTCTTGTCAAATATTAGTGAACTATATATGCTGGGCTTTATTTCTGAGCCGTTTTGTTATTGGTCTATTTGTCTATTTTTAGGCTGGTACCATACTGTTTTAATTACTGTAGCTTTGTAGTATAGTTTGAAATCAAGAAGTGTGATGCCCCCAGCTTTGTTGTTCTTCTTTTTCTTCTTTTTTTTAAAGATGTATTTATTTGAGAGAGAGAGAGAGAGCATGCACAAGCGGTGGGAGGGACAGATGGAGAGAATCTTCAAGCAGATACCAAGCTTGGAGCCTGACTCCAGGCTCGATCTCATGACCCATGAAATCATGACCTGAGCCGAAACCAGGAGTCAGATGCTTAACAACTGAGTCACCCAAGTGCCCCCACCCAAGTGCCCCTGTTCTTCTTTCTTATGATTGCTTTACTATTTGAGTTTTTTATGGTTCCATACAAATTTTAGGATTGTTTTTTATATTTCTGTGAAAAATGCCATTGTAATTTTGATAGGGATTGTGTTGAATCTATAGTTGGCTTCGGGCAGTATGATATTTTTCAGTATTAATTTTTCCAATTTATGAACATGGGATATTTTTTCATTTGTCTTCTTCAATTTCTTTCATCAAGGTCTTATAGTTTTTATAGTACAGATCTTTCAATTCCTTGGTTAAATTTATTCCCAAGTATTTTATTTTTTATGCTATTGTGAATGAGATAGTTTTCTTATTTCTTTTTCAGATAGTTTATTGTTACTGTATAGAAATATAACTGATATTTGTATGTTCATTTTATATCCTCCAACTTTACTGAATTCCTTGATTAGTTCCAGTAATTTTGGGTGAGTCTTTAGGATTTCTTTTTTTTTTTTTTTAAGATTTTATTTATTTGAGAGAGAAAGAATGAGAGACAGAGAGCATGAGAGGGAAGAGGATCAGAGGGAGAAGCAGACTCCCTGCTGAGCAGGGAGCCTGATGTGGGACTCGATCCTGGGACTCCAGGATCATGACCTGAGCCAAAGGCAGTCGCTTAACCAACTGAGCCACCCAGGTGCCCCTGGATTTCTTTTTTTTTAAGTTTGTTTATTTGTTTAAGTAATCACTATACCCAATGTGGGACTTGAACTCATGACCCCAAGATCAAGAGTCATATGCTCTTCTGACTGAGCCAGCTAGGCACCCCTAGGATTTCTATATATAAAATCATGTCATCTACAGATAACAACAATTTTGCTTCTTTGTTTCCTATTTATAAACCTTTTATTTCTTTTACTTGCCTACCTACTCTGGCTAGGACTAACAGTATGGTGTTGAGTAAGAGTGGTAATAGTGGGCATCTTTTGTTCCTGATCTTAGAGGGGAAGCTTTCAATTTTTCATTACTAAGTGTAATGTTAGCTGTAGATTTGTTATATATAGCCTTTATTATGCTGAGTTATGTTCCTTCTATACCCAGTTTGTTGAATTTGTTGAACTAATTTTGCTAAATTCCTAAGTTTTTATATATTGTGTTTCTATTTTGTTTGTTTCAAGATATTTTAAAATTTTCCTTGTGATTTCTTATTTGACCCATTGGTTTTTCAGGAGTGTGTTGTCTAATTTCTACATATTTTTAAAATTTCCACTTTTCCTCCTGTTACTGATTTTTAGTTTCATGCCAGTTGTGGTTGGAAAGATACTCAATATGCTTTTCAGTCTTTTAAAATTTGTCAAGACTTGGGGCACTGGCTGGCTCAGTTGGTAGAGCATACAACTCTTGATCTCGGGTTGTAAGTTTGAGCCCCATGTTGGGTGTAGAGATTACTTAAGATCTATAAATGAGGGACGCCTGGGTGGCTCAGTCGGTTAAGCGTCTGCCTTTGGCTCAGGTCATGATCCCAGGGTCCTGGGATTGAGTCCCACATGAGGCTCAGTGGGGAGCCTACTTCTCCCTCTGCTTGTTCTGCCTGCTGCCCCCCCTGCTTGTGCTCTCTCTCTCTGACAAATAAATAAACAAAATCTTAAAACAAAAATCTATAAATGAATGAAAGAAAGAAAGAATGAAAAGAAAGAAAGAAAGAAAGAAATTTTGTCAAGACTTGTTTTGTGTCCTAACATATGATCTCCACTGGAGAATGTTTCATGTGCACTTTGAAGACTATGTATTCTGGTGCTATTGCATGGAATATTCTGTTATGTTCATTTAGCCTAAAGTATGGTTCCAGTCCAATGTTTCTCTATTGCTTTTCTGTCTAGATGATCTCTCTGTTGATGAACATGGGTTATTGAATCCCCTAATATTATTGTATTGATGTCTATTTTTCCCTTTAATTCTATTAATATTTGCTTTATGTATTTAGGTCCTCTGATGTTGGGTGCATATATATGCAATTGTTATATTCTCTTGATCAATTGAATGAATGGCTTTCTTATCTCTTACAGATTTTGTTTTTTATCCTAGAGTTAAAAATCATTTTATCTTTTCATTTTCAAAGGTTTTCATGTGCATGTAACTAAACTTCCTCCAACTATTTGGGAAAATAACAAATCTGTTAAAGCCTCTCAGTATTTTTCTGAACGAAAAAAACACAATTTCATTTTCCCATAGAGACTTCCCTCCAGTGTAGACTTGGGCATCTCTAGGCTGGACACACAACTGACATACTGGGCTTCCCTTGGCTGCTTTTCTGGCTGGGATGCTCAGTCTCTTGGATCGCATTCCTTCTGCTTTCCTAAGTTATGTCCCAATTTTGCCAAAGCACATCTTCTAGGAGATTCCTAAAAAATCATGTAGGGAAAAAATATATTTTTTAAGATTTTTATTTTTTTTAAGTAATCCTAACCCAACGCGGGGCTCAAACTCACAACCCCAAGATTAAGAATTGCATCTTCCACCAACTGAGCCAACCAGGCACCAGGGAAAAAAATAATATATTTTTTTTTTCAAAGAAGGAGAGTCTTTGCATGTTTGGAAATATTTTTATTCAATCCTCATACTTAAGTTTGAGTGAGTAGAGAATTTTAGGTTGAAAATAATTTTTCCTCAGAATTTTAAAGGCATTTCTCCACTATTTCCTAGCATCCAGTGTTGCTCTTGAAAACTACCATGCTATTCTGATTCTGTTATCTGGTTCTTTGGGATTTTTAAAAAATTATTTTTAAGTAACCTCTGTGCCCACTGTGGGGCTCAAACTCAAGACCCCAAGATCAAGAGTTCCATGCTCTACAGACTGAGCCAGCCAGGCGCCCCTATTATCTAGTTCTTCGAATGAGACCTCTGTTTTCTCTATTTCTGTCTCTATCATCTCCCCCTCTGCTTCTCTCCTTCCATCTCCTTCTGTCCCACTCCATGCTTTTATGATTTTCTTTAGTATTCTTTAACTTCCGTGACATGGATTTATGGGCTGGGTACTCAGTGGGCATTTTCAATGTAATTATCACTTCAGTTCTGGGAAATTTATTTGTATTCTACCTTAAATAATTTTCTTCCCTCCATATTCTCTGGTCTCTCTTTTGGCAAATTCTATTATTCCCCATCTCCTGGAATACTCTTAATTTCTTCATTTCACTCAGACTTTCCACCTCTTTGGTTTTTGTATTATACTTTCAGGGAGTTTTCTTCATCTTTATCTTTCAACCTTTTGTTGAACTTCTATTCCACCCGTCGTGTTTTTAATTTTGAAGAGTTCTATCTTGTTGTCTAATTGTTCTTGGTTTTAGGTGTAATACTCTTATTCATAGCTGTAATATTTTATCTTACTACTCAGATGTTGTTAATGATAATTTTTAAATATTTTCTTCTGTTCCCTGTGTGATTTGTCTTTTATCTCCCATTTTAGTTTAGCTTTTTAATTGAGGTATAACTTAATGAGATGTATACAGAACTTGGTTATGCAACTTGATGAATTCTGCATCTGATTACACTCCTGTAATCACACCCAGATCAAGATATAGAATATTCTAGTGACACAAAAGTCTCCCTCATGACCCTTTCCAGGCAATATAACGCCCCAAGGAACAATCACTCTTTTGATTTCTATCAACAATAGTTTGTTTTGCTGGTTTTCAACTTCATATCAGTGGAGTCATATGGTATGTACTCTTCTGTGTCTGGTTTATTTCTTTCAACAATATTAAGCCTGTTTGATTTATCCATATAATCAATGTAGCAGTTGTTAATTATTTTTTATTGCTGTATAGTATTCCATTGTATAAATATACCACAGTTTTACTTCCCTGTTGAAAGACCTTTGAGTCATTGCCATTTGGAGTCTATTATGAATAAATCTAAGAATATTCCTTTATATGTTTATTACAGATATAAGCACTCAGTTCTCAGGGACATATATTCAGTAGTGAAATTTCTAGGTCATAAGGTTTATAAATAGTTAGCTTTAAAATATATTGTCAAATCGGGCGCCTGGGTGGCTCAGTTGTTAAGCGTCTGCCTTCGGCTCAGGTCATGATCCCAGGGTCCTGGGATCGAGCCCCACATCGGACTCCCTGCTCCGCAGGAAGCCTGCTTCTCCCTCTCCCACTCCCCCTGCTTGTGTTCCCTCTCTCGCTGTGTCTCTCTCTGTCAAATAAATAAATAAAAATTTAAAAAAATATATATATATATTGTCAAATCGTTTTTTAAAGTGGCTGTACCAGTGGAAACTTCCGCCTGAAATGTATGAAAGTTCCTGTTGTTCACATCCTTATCAACACTTGTTATTGTCAATTTTCAAATTTTAGTCATTCTAGTGGGGATATAGCAATATATCATTGCAGCTTTAATATGAATTTCCCTGCTAAGCTTATTAGCTATTTGCATATCCTTTTTTAAAAAGTATTTTATTTTTAAGTTATGTCTACACCGAATGTGGGGCTCAAACTCACAACCCTGAGATCAAGTGTCACACGCTCCACTGACTGAGCCAGCCAGGCATTCCTGCATATCCTTTTTTTAATAAAACTTTTAAAAGATTTATTTATTTACTTGAGAGAGCGAGCGAGCGAGCGTGCACAAGCAGGAGGGGTAGAGGGAGATGGAGAGAATCCCAGGCAGACTCTGCACTGAGTGTGGAGCCATATCAGGGGCCCTGACACGTGGAGCCACAACCCTGAGATCATGACCTGAGCCGAAACCAAGAGTTGGATGCCTGACTGCACCACCCAGGTGCCCCTGTATCCTTTTTTTTAACATGAAATTTCTGTTCAAGATTTTGTCCATTTTTTAGAAAATTGGGTTGTATGTTATCTGAGTAACAAATTACCTCAAGACATACTGGCTTAAAACCCCAGTAAACATTTATTATCTTGGTTTCTGTGGGTCAGGAATTCTGGAATGGCTTAGATGGGTGCTTCTGGCTTCTGCAGTCAAGAGGCTAACTAGGGCTGCCGTATTCTACAAGTTGAGTAGGTTTGGAGGATCCACTTCCAAGATGGCTTACTCACATGGCTAGGAAGTTGGTGCTGGCTGTTGGCTGGAGGCCACAGTTCCTTGCCACAGGGACTCTCCATAGGGTGGCTCGACACTTCTCACAACACTGTTACTGGCCTTGCCCAGAGCAAGTGACCCAGGTGAGAGTAAGGCAGACGCTTCCATGTCTTTTCTGACCTGGCTTTTGAAGTTACATTTTGACATGTGTGTGGCATTCTTGGTTGCCTAAGTCTGTCTAGTTCAGTATATGAGAGGACTAACTAAATGAGGGTGTGAATATCGGGAAGCAAAGACCAATGGGGATTGTTTGGGGAGCTGGCTTCCACAGGTTGTCTGTCCTTTTCTACATATTCTGATTAGAAGTTCTCTGTTAGATGTGGCAACACTGTCAGAGTGACTTGCCTTTTCACTCTCTTAATACTGCCTTTTGGTGACTAGAATTTAACGGCTTTATTAAGATAAAATTTATCCATTTAAAGTATAATTCAACACCTTTAGTGTATTCACAAAGTTATGCAACTATCACCACAATCAGTTTTTGAGTATTTTCATCATCCTTAAAGGAAACCCCATACCTACTACCAGTCACTCCCCATTCCTTCTGCAAACTCCCAGCCCTAGAAAACTGGTAATCTACTTTTTCTGTTTATAAAATTGCCTGTCCTGAACATTTTATATAAATTAAATTATACAACATATGTTCTTTTTTGACTGGCTTATTTCATTTAGCACAGTGTATAGAAGAATTATCCATGTTGTAGCATGTGACAGTATTCCATTCCTTTTTACTGCCAAATAATATTCTGTTATATGGACATACCACATTTATCCATTCAAGAGTTGAAGGGTCATTTGGGCTGTTTCTACTTTTTGGCTATTTTGAATAGTGCTACTATGAACATTCATGGGTAAGTTTTTGTATGAACATATATTTTCAGTTGGGTAAATAACTAGGGGTGGAAATGTTGGGTTGTGTGTAACTCTGTCTTTAACTTTTTCTTTTAAGACCTTATTTTTTTTTTAATTTTAAAAAGACTATTTATTTGAGAGAGAGAGAGAGAGTGAGAGCACAAGTCGGGGGGTAGGGGCAGAGGGAGAGGGAGACGCAGACTCCCCGCTGAGCAGGGAGCCTGATGCTGGGCTTGATCCCAGGACACTGAGTTCATGAACTGAACTGAAATCAAGAGTCAGACGCTCAACTGACTGAGCCACCCAGGTGCCCTGCCCCTATTTCAAGATTTTTTTTTTTTTTTAAATATTTATTTATTTGACAGAGAGAGAGAGAGCACAAGCAGGGAGAGCAGCAGAGGGAGAGGGAGAAGCAGGCGCCCTCCTGAGCAGGGAACCCGATGCAGGGCTCGATCCTAGGACCTGAGATCATGACCTGAGCTGAAGGCAGACGCTTAACCGATTCAGCCATCCAGGCACCCCAAGACCTTATTTTTTTAGAGCAGTTTTAGGTTCACAGCAAAACTGAGAGGAAGGTACAGATTTCCTATATACCCAATGTCCCCACACATGCACAGCCTCTCCCATTATCAACATCCCCTACCAGAGTGGTGTATTTTGTTACAATTGATAAACCTACATTGAAACATCATAATCACCGAAAGACGTCAGTTTACATTAGGATTCACTGTTCGTGTTGTACATTCTGTAGGTTTAGAAAAATGTATAAAGTCATGTATTCATTATTATGGTGTCATACAGCACACTTCCACTGCCGTAAAACTCCTCTGTACTCAGCCTATTCATCGCTCTCCCTGACCCTGAACCCCTAGCTATCACTGACATTTTTAGTGTCTGCACAGTTTTGCCTTTTCCAGAATGTCATATAGTTGTAATAATACAGTATGTAGCCTTTTCAAATTGGCTCCTTTCACTTAGTAATATTCATTTAAGTTTCTTTCATATCTTTTTAAGATTTTATTTATTTGAGGGAGAGTGAGAGAGAGAGAGAATAAGAGAGTGAGAGTGCAAGCACACACAGACGGAGAGGGAAAGGGAGAGCAGAAGAAAATAAATAATAAATAATATTTCTCTCTCCTGAGCAGAGCCCAATGTGGGGCTGGATCCCAGGATCTGAGATCATGACCTGAGCTGAAGGCAGTTACCCAATCGACTGAGCCAGCCAGGCACCCCTAAATTTTCAATTTCTTTGGGTAAAAAGACCAAGGAGTGTGCTGGATCATATGGTAACAGTATGTTTAGTTTTCTAAGAAGCTGCCAAACTGTTTTCTGAAGTGGCTGAACCATTTTGCATTCCCACCAGTAGTGAATCAGAGTTCCTGTTGCTTCACTTTTTCATCAGCATTTGATATTGTCAGTGTTCTGGATTTTGGACATTCTAATAGGTATCTCGTTTCAATTTGCATATCCTGGTGACATATGATGTAGAGCATCTTTTCATATGTTTTTTTTCATATGCCCATTTGCCTTCTGTATATCTTTTTGGTGAAGATGGCTGCTAAAGTCTTTGGCTCATGTTTTAAACAGGTCATTCATTTTTGTATTGCTGAGTAAGAGTTCATTTTTTGTGAATGTAAATGGTATTGTTTTTAATTTCAAATTCTACTTGTTAATTGCTGATATATAGGAAAACAATTGACTTTTATATATTAACCTTGTATCCTGCAATATTGCCATAATTGCTTATTCCAGTTTTTAAATTTTTACTTTTTTTGTAGATTCTTTCAGCTTTTCTACATAGACAATCATGTCCGCTGTGAATAAAGACAGTCTTATTTCTTCCTTCTCATTCGTTATATTATTTTTTAAAGATTTTATTTATTTGACAGAGAGAGAGAGAGACAGCGAGAGAGGGAACACAAGCAGGGGGAGTGGGAGAGGGAGAAGCAGGCTTCTCGCTGAGCAGGGAGCCCAGTGCGAGGCTTGATCCCAGGACCCTGGGATCATGACCTGAGCTGGAGGCAGACGCTTAATGACTGAGCCACCCAGGCTCCCCTCAATATGTATTTTTTTTTAAAAGATTTTATTTATTTATTTGAGAGAGAGAGTGAGCACAAGAGGGGGGAGCGGGAGAGGGAGAAGCAGACTCCCCGCCGAGCAGGTAGCCCGATGTGGTACTTGATCCCGGGACTCCAGGATCATGACCTGAGCCGAAGGCAGTCGCTTAACCAACAGAGCCACCCAGGCGCCCTCAATATGTATTTTTTAAACTCCTTTTCTTGTGTTATTGCCTAGGATATCCTAGGACTTCAAGGATGATGTTGAAAAGAGTGATGTCTTGTTCTTGATCTTTGTGGTAAAGCTTCTAGTTTCTCACCATTAAGTGTGATGTCAGCTGTAGCTTTTTTGTAGATTATCAAGCAGGGAAAATTCCCTTCCATTCTTAGTTTACTGAGAGGTTTTTTTTTTTTTTTAAATTTTTAAGTAAACCCCATACCACATATGGGTCTCAAACTCACAACCCCAAGATCAAGAGTGACATGCTCCACTGACTAAGCCAGCCAAGCACCCCAGTTTATTGAGAGTTTTTATCATGAATGGGTGCTGGATTTTTTCAACGCTTTTTCTGCATCTTTTCATATGTGATTTTTCTTCTTTACTGTGTGGATGTGATGGATTACATTATTTGGTGTTTGAATGTTGAACCAGTCTTGCAACTGGGATAAATCCCACTTGGTTATGCTGTAAAATTCTTTATATACATTGTTGGATTTGATATGCTAGTATTTTTATATGTATGTCCATAAGGTATTGATCTGTAGTTTTCTTGTAATGTTTTTGTCTGGTTTTGGTTTTAGGGTAATGCTGTCCTCCTAGAATAAGTTAGAGAGTATTCCTTTTGCTTCTATCTTTTAAGAGAATTGGCATAATTTCTTCTTTTAAGTGTTTCGTAGAATTTACCAGGCAATCCATGTAGGTTTGGTGCAGTTTTGGAAGGTTATTCATTATTGATTCAATTTCTTTAATAAATATAGTGTTACTCAGATTGTTTCTTCTTGTGGGAGTTTTGGCAGATTGTGTCTTACAAGAAATTGGTCCACTTCAACTAGGTTATCAAATTTGTGGACATAGAGTTGTTCATAGTATTTCTTTATTATTATTTAAATGTCCATGGGATCTGAGGCAATGACCCTTTCTTCATTTCCAATATTAGTAATTTGTGTCCTCTCTCTTTTTTTCTTAGCCTTACTAGAGGTTTATCAATCTTATCAATCTTTTCAAAGAACCAGCTTTGTTTTCATCAATTTTCTTTTGAATCCTTATCTTCAATTTCATTGGTTTTTGCTAAATTTTTATTATTATTTTTATTATTTATTTTCTTCTGTTTCCTTTGCATTTAATTTGCTTTTCTTTTCCTAATTTCCTAAAGTGGAAGCTTAGATGATTGATTTTAGACCTTTCTTCTTTTCTAATATATATATGGTCAATGCTACAAATTTCCCTTTAAGCACTGCTTTCACTGCATCACCCAAACTGGGTAAGTTGTGTTTTCTTTTTCATTTAGTTAAAAATATTTTTAAATTTCTATTGAAATTTCTTCTTTGACATGTGTTATTTAGAAGTGTGTTGTCTAACCTCCCATTATTTGGGGATTTTCCAGCTGTCTTTCTGTTACTGATTTCTAGTTTAATTCTGTTTCAGTCTAAGCAAGCATTGTATGATTTCTATTTTTTAAAATTTGTTTTGATTTATTTTATGGCCCAGATGTGGTCCATCTAGGTGAATATTCCATGTGAGTTTGAGAAGAATATGTGTTCTGCTGTTATGGGATGAATTAGTCTACAGATGTCTATTATATCCAGTTTATTGCCGTTATTGTTGAGGTCAACTATAACCTTCCTGATTTTCTGCTTGCTTGGTCTGTCCATTTCTGATAGAGGGGAGTTGAAGTCTCCATCTCTACTGTTGGAGACATCTATTTCTCCTTGCAGTTCTATCAGTTTTTGCTTCACATATTTTGATGCTTTGTTGTTAAGCATGTACACTGAGGATTGTTTTATCTTATTGAAGAATTGGCCCCTTAATGATTATGATTTTTATGATTTTTATTTATTTTTTTTATGCCCCTTTTTATCCCTGGTAACCTTCCTTACTCTTAAGTCAGCTGTCTGAAATTAATATAACCACTCTTGCTTTCTTTTGATTAGTATTAGCATGGTATATTTTTCTTCATCTACTTACTATTAATGTGTATTTGTCTTTGTATTTTTAAAAATTGTATTTACTTTAGAGCGGGCAGAGAGAGAGTGTGTTGAGTGGGGGGAGCGGCAGAGGGAGAGGGGAAGAATCTCATGCAGACTCCATGCAAGGCTCAATCTCATGACACTGAGATCATGACCTGAGCCAAAATCAAGAGTTGGTTGCTTAACCAACTGAGCCACTCAGGTGCCCCCTCAATATTTTAAATATCTCACATTCCTTTCTTCTTGCTTTCATTGTTTCTGAGAATTGAGATGTAATTCTTATCGTTGCTGCTCTATAAGTAAGGTTTTTCCTCTAGCTTCTTTCAGGATTTTTTCCTCCATCTTTGATTAACTGTAATTGGATAATGATCGGCCTAGGTATAGTTTTGTTACTGTTGTTTCGAGTTTGTTTGGCATTTATCCTGTTTGGTGTAATCTGAGTTTTCTGGATTTGTAGTTTGGTGTCATAGTCTGTTCGGGTGGCTATAACAGAATACCATAAACCAGGTGGCTTATAAACTACAGAAGTGTATTTCTCACAGTTCTCTAGGCTGGGCAATCCAAGATCAAGACACTATCAGATGCAGTATCTGCTGAGGATCCACTACCTGATTCATAGGTAGTCGTTTTGTCTTTTTGCTGTGTGCTAACATAGTACAAAGAGCCAGGGGAGCTCTCTGGGCTCTTTTGTAAGAGAAGCCATCCCATTCATGAGGGTCCCATCCTTATGACCAGATTGCCTCCCAAAGGCCCAACCTCCAAATAACATGACATTAGAGATTAGGTTTCAACATGGATCTGGGGGTGGGGGGGGGAACAGCCTCCAGCAGTCTGGTATGAACTTGGGGAAATCCTCAGTTATTGTTGTTTCAGAGTTATTTCTTCTGTTCCTTCCTTTCTTCTTTTTGGTATTACCATTCCGTTAAGTTATACCTTTTGTAGTTGTCTCATAGCTCTTGGATATGTTGTTCTATTGGGTGTTTTTTTTTTCTTTCTCTTTGCATTTCAGTTTTGGCAGTTTCTATTTGAGCATTCCTTAAGCTCAGAGATTCTTTCCTCAGCTAGGCCCTGTCTATGAATAAGCTCATTAAAGATACTCATTTCTGTTAGTGTTTTTGATCTCTAGCATTTCTATTTCTTTCTTAGAAGTCCCAACTCTTTGTTTACATTGCCCATCTGTTCCTGTATGGGGTCTACTTTGTCCATTAAAGCCCTTAGCATATTCATCACAGTTGTTTTAAATTCAGTCTGTTAATTCTAACATCCCTGCCATATCTGAGTCTAGTTCTAATGCTTACTAGCTCTTTAAACGCCGGGTTTGGCCTTCAGTTTGGCCATTACAATGCCTTATAATTTTTTTCTTGATAGCCAGACATGAATGAAAAAGGAATTGCTGTATGCCTTTAGTAATGTGGCCAGGTTGGAAGAAAGTGGTCTCTAGTCCTATGATTAGGTCTCAGTCTTTTAGTGCGTCTGTGTCTCTGCGCTGTAAACTTCACAGTGCTTGAGTTCCCATCCCCTGCTCCAGTCCTGCCCCCCCCCTTCTTTCCTTCTCTTCCCAAGTGGCTGGCTTACTGTTGGAGCTCCTGCTGCATGTTACTACAACTGAGGAAGCTCCTGCTTCTGGTATTCAAAAGAAGACAGTGAGTTGCAAGAGGAGGCTGGAGAGACCTGGTGGGTTAGGGGCTTGGCTAAATAATGAAGGTTCCGGCAGGCTACTAAGAGTTTGGATTTATGTCTAAATGCAACAGGAAGCCATCAAAAGATTTCATTATTTTTTTCTTTTCACATCAGACAGGCAACGTGATGAGGTCGTGACAAGGTTTGAGGGAGGCACGTTTCAAAGCAAAGGAGTGATGTGATCTGATTTCCATTCATAGTTTAAGACATCCACTTTGTTAAGTGAAGAAAGGATTCAAAGGGATAGGAATTGAGACTAAAGATGGCTACAAATTAGGTGTCACAACTGACACCTGAGTATTATCAGTGAAAACTCTTGGTTGTAAAAAATAGAAAATGCCAGCTGATTTAAGCAGAAGAGGAGCCTGTTTTATTATTTTATTTTTTAAATAGAACCATTTGGTAGTTTGCAGACTCTGCAGGAAGGGGGGAGAACCAGGCTTGGAAGGAAGTTTAACAGCCAAAGTTACCCCAGTCAGTTCAGCGTGGTCATTGCCACTGCCAAAGCACAGTTCGCCCCACTGCTGCTGACATACACAAGCGATCTGGCTACTGAAGCTAGAAGCACCTCCCACTCCCAGCTTCACCCCTTCCCTCCTCCCCACGTTTGAGGCGCTCCTGGCCACCCTCTCCACTTGAATAGATTTCTACTGTCCTTACTTCTTGGGGTTACTGGTTAGTGATGTCAAGTTTGGATGCATCTGATTGACCAAGCCTAAGTCACAGGCGTATGCACTACAAGCAGAAAAGGGTGGGTTTACCTAGGATTTTCTGTATCTTTGGTGTTAGGTAGTCTCCCAGCAAAACTCATTGGTATCCCAGACACATCTTGTCTCCTGAGAAGCTAAGAAAATGACACATCCAATACCAGCAATGGAAAACCTGGTATGGCACATTGAATTATTGAGCCTTCTCTATTTTATCTGTGCCCTTGGCATGTACCTCTGCAATCCCAACTAACTTCGTGTATTTCCTCATCCTGTGGCTTTTTCCTTGGCCACATGATTTGCTTTTACCTTGGAAAGTTGACAAGCAGAAGCCTGAAATGTACTTGTGCGATTGATCTTGTGTTTCCGCCATCATGAGAGGAACATGTGCTGGCTTGCCCCCTTTTCCAAGGAGGCTGAGAAGTGGAGCAGGCCCACACACCTGCAGTGTGAAGCCAACCTGTTTCTGCCACTGCAGTCTAGATTAACAAACACCAGCTGTTCTGCAGATGGGAGCCTGGCTGAGATCAGCAGCTAAATACTTAGTGTATGCCTCTGAGTTTCTATGGTTTATTATGCAGCAATAGCTGACTGGATACAATTGAGATTATCTGAAGGAACTCCACAAGGTTGAAAAGGTTGGCAAGTATAAGGTTTTAATTATGGAAACAAGAAATGTTTCAGAGAGTGCATCAGTCGAAGAGACTGGTCTACTGAATTCTGAGTGACCACTCAACCTCCATATGTATGGTTTTCAAAATTCTCTTACATTTATATGCTGGTCTTATGGCTTACAGAGCACTTTGTAAACATGATCATAAACCCAAGAGTATTACTGTCATCTGACCCAAGCCTAGCCAGGGCCTCTCTACTGGGATGTCATAGCACTCCAAATGTATCTAACAGATCTTCTACATTATAACAAAATCACCTCTTATGTACCTGTCTTTCCCATCGGATGAAGACCTCATTCTATTACACATTGACTGGCACTCCAGAGTTGAGCTTTTGTTATCAGCTCACTCTTCTGCCCAACACCACCAATGATTCTTCATGCCATTGTAAAACCCGAATTTTCCTTAGTGTCTACAAAAATCACAAATTGATATGGCTCTTTACTTACCCACTTCATCTTTTTTACTCACATTGGCCTCCCTGGTGTGCCTTAGATTTGAACAAACCAAGGACTTTAAGTCCATCAGTATTTTCCCCAGATTTACATATGGCTTTCACCTCTTTTCTCTCAAATGTCATACTAATGTCTTCCCTGACCAAGTTATTTATGAAAGTTGAATATGTAATGTTAAACTAATATAAGGTTAAAACAGATGGCATGTGTTCACCGCTTAGAGCTCAATACTCAGATTCTAACAATGGTTTTCCTATTAAATGCCAAAATTTATGGTGTAATTCCATCATCACATCATAGTGGGGAGTATCAGAGTAATGATTGAAATGGATAATGGAAGATAGTCATGCTCTATTCCCAGTGTTACTTGTCCTTGGATGCACTGAATTAAATTTTAAGAGGCACAAAAAGGCAGGACTCTTCATACCAGGTAACCCATTTTTCTAAAACTTCAGTGGTGCTTTTACCTATCGAAATTGAAATGCTTCTAGGATGATTATACTTAACTGTGGTTAACACTAAGGGTTTAGGCATTTTCATTATTTGCTGGGAGAAGTAAATGTTCATACAACTTTAGGACTGAAGTCCGTTTTAGAACTTAAGAATGGGGGAATAGAAATTTACAGATTAATTTCTGGTAACGAGTCTAAATATTTTAAAGACTTAAGAATTCTCAAATGGATGTTTTCTAAAGTCTTTTTAAAGGCATGTTTAAGATATGGTAGTGAGAATGTAAAGTGAATTATATAGTTTATATTTAAGTGTCTAACACACTTTCCATTTTCTGAAGAACCCTGAATAAACCCAAGTTGTGTGGCAGGTATTAGCATGTCAAGAAATCCAATTCCAGCATTCTATTTGCAATTAAAACTACTGTCCCCTTCATAATGGAGCTCAATGTAACTACCTAGTGCAGTAATTCCTTCCAAGTATTACTTATTTCACACTGGAGCTCAGGGTTGGTTATTACTGGCAAGATAGGCTCTTCAAAGTGGTTAACGTTTAGCCTAAGTGAATAATCAAGTTAAAAAAACCCTCCTATCCTGCTACTTAGCCATATAGTAAGGTCACAAGACACTGTCTAGGAGATACCCATGAACTCAGTTTATCTAAATTTTAGACCAAGACAGTGGAGGTATACAGTACTCTTAGTTCTCACTGGGAAAACTGCTGTTAATCATCAGGGTCTTCTGAATGGGTCTTGAACATTTAAGTCTGATTCTGGCTGAAGCATAGAAGGTAGAGAGGCACCTATAAATCAGGCTCAGGTAGGATGGGGAGGTGGATGAGTTACCTGTGGACTTAAAATCAGCAAGCAGAAATTTTCCTGTTAAGAGGTCAGCAATTATTTGCAGTTTTCTGGGTCAAATGATCTGTCCCAACTACTCAATGCTGCCATTATAATGTGAAGGCAGGCATATATAATACATTAAGTGAATGGTGATAGCTGTAAAAACTGGAACACACCAGCCAGATTTAGTAGTGTGTAGTTTGCCTACCTTTGGGAATTCAAAAATGCTTAAGATGAAAAGGTGAACTGCTCTCCTTCCCACACAAATGCATATTGCTTCTGATATTGACCAGAATGGTGAAAAAACCTTTTTAGATTTTAAGGACTTATAAGTGCCCTATTTGTCCCAATGAGGAAAATTCATCTGAATTAGCACCCATGTTTAAAATCACCCCTTAAAATGTCCACCAGTCTACACGCTGGCAAAACTGAGTTAAGTGAATGGAAAATGTATGCATTCTCTACGATTTGCCAGAGCCACCACTACCACCCTGTAATCCTCAGGGACAGGATGACTTTTATTAAGTCCTAAATGGCTTCCCTTTGGCCTTTATCCCAAGGTTAAGAGGATCCTCCTAGTTGAGGACACTAGTTAAAATGTGCACAGGATTGCAGGGGGGAGGGGGAAGAGAACCTCACCCCCCCCAGGATGATTCGAAGTTCCCCCAGACTTACCACAAAATGAATTTCAAACAGAATCCTATTCATCCCCTTGTTCCAAGCCCGTTTTAACTTTTTTTCAGTCACAATAGTGTCTGTCCCTGGTTCCCATGAACTAGTTTAACTGTAAGCCAGTATCTAATATTTCTGGTTAAGTTTGGGTATTTTTTTTCTACTGTACATAGTTAAGTGCACAAATGATTGCACAACCCCTTGGCAAAACCAGTAAAGTTCATATGCACAGGTGGTTCTTATTTGGGGTTTCTGGCCTCTTCTTCAAGTTCAATGTCTTATGAATTCTCTATTGTGTCAGGCCTATGTTCACAAGATCCAGGTTTTTTTTCGTTATATAATCAAGTAAGATCTGTTGTCTGAAGCAAAACTGTGGGTGTGCACTCTTATCAATAAATCCTTCCCTGTAAAATTTACCTAATTTTGATAATGTAAATAAATTTCACCTTCTGGGTGAAACTTTTGTTCCCAGTCTAATTCATAATTTCTCCCCTTGAGCCTTTGCAAGTTGAAATACTGATTAGCAGGAAATGAGGGTTGAGAATTTTTAGTTTTATCCTGAGGCATACTTTCCTTATGCAAGGGAAGCAACTAAAGACCATTTTGGAGGGCTTGGGGTTCTCAAAGGCCTCCAAAAAAGAACAAAAAACAAAAACTTATGCCAATTGTTGGGATCTGACATTTCCTGAATAATGTGTGCTTTCACAAGACCCTAGTAAGATTATGAATTTTAACTATTTTAATTCAGCAGTCCTCCAAATCAACCTTGCATTTGGTTTCAATCATCTCAGGCCTGCAGTGGTAAACAATGTATTGTTAGTACTGGCATTTAAAAACCTGGGTTCTTTTGCCTTGAGGCAAGAATTTCAAGATTTAATTTATCCGATCCCTAAGTTATCCAATGGCTCTCCTATGGTTCTGACATTATTTGTCTCTTTAAATTGGTGTATGCCAACAGTTAACCCAAGGGACTCACCAGATGACCACCATCAGAGGCACATGAACAGACTACTTGTTTCCTCTCCCAGAACAGGAAAGGAGTCTCCACCCATCAAACCCGGTAAGTTCTAAATTTTCTTCAAGGTCTGCTGCCTGTAATACACTCCTGGTAGCAATTTAGAAATCAAAATGCTTCCAGATCCAAAAGCCCAACTGATCGCTAGCTTTAAAAAAACCCACTTTATTGGCAGGATAATGGGTGGCTTACATGAATTAATTGCAAACCAACACCTTCTGGGATGCATCAATTAGGCATGGTTGCTTTCTGAAGTTGCTCTAGACCTGAGGCCAATTAGAGGGCTGGGAAATCTTTCTATTTCTTACTCCATATACTGTATTGCATTAAGAGGTTAGGTATTTGTGTAGGGGACCTCATTCAGTGAGACCTGCACTGGATGCCCACAGTTCTCACACCCACTGCTTTGGTGCTGGCCTACCCTTTCCCCTAGCAAGACAGCCTGTAAGTGTTATCATGTTTCTTCAGGTACACTCTTACCACTACAAAATTATAATCCAGCCCCTTCTGGACCATATTCTACAACCATCCGAGGGGCCAAGTCTTCCTCTGAAACTGGCTGACAATAAATTTGAAACAAAGTTAGTTCCAGGTGCTATTCAGAAACACAAACATGCAGAATTTTAAAATCCATTTGACAGTTTCCAAAGTATGAGAGATACCACCCAGTGTGACAAATTAAGGCCTGCAAATATTGCCTATGAAATACATACATACATACATATATATATTTCAAGTAGGCTCCGCACCCAACATGGGGCTTCAACTCACTACCCTGAGATCAAGAGTTGCATGTTCTACCAACGGAGCCAGCCAGGCACCCCATCACCCCCCCTTTTTTTATTCATCTGGTTATCTAGAGTATGGCAGAATGGCATCATGAATGAAAGTACAGACTGTGGATGGACATCTGCCCACATATGGATTACCATTTAATAGCTGTTTTAACTTAAGGTAAAGTTACATCTCATGGCTGCTACAGACTAAATGAACTAAGTGTTTTACAGATACCTGGGACATACTAAATGATTTTGATAAATTACCTGCCTATTGCATTTTCCACTGAATTGGCCACCCTCTGGGCAAGTGTGGAGACTAGACTTATTTAATATAACTAACATCATCCAAATGAAGACAATCACTCAAGTACCTAACTCCCCTCTTAAATGTATTTTCCAGGAATGTACAATTTATCTATTAAAAAAAAAGGCAAAAAGAATACATTTCAGCCTAAGGGATACTGTACAAGGGACTAAAAACTACTTTAAAAAACCCTCCAATTATAAGTAACAAGGTTAAAACAAAATCTTCTATGTCAACTGAGTTGTACCAGCCTTTTACTCTTTTCATTTGCATTTATTTAAACACAGTTCTCAAAACATTTGAGTGAAATTGGGCTTCCTTTGGTAAGCAAAGGACCTGAAAATAATATTTAAAAAATGAACAGGCAGTCTTCAGTTCATCCACAACACAGGTGTAGTGTTCCCTTTCTCTTTTCCCGAACTCTGAAGCACTTAATTTTTTTCATAGTCTAAAAGCTAGAAGAACAAGAGTACATTTGTGGTGGAATGTATTGTCACTTGCTGATAACTAGTTGAAATACCATTATCCCCTTGTAACAGCTTTAAGAAATAGCCTTTTAAAGGCATACATCGTGTACCTCTTTTCTTATCCCCTGCTTTATATGATACAGATTACATAAAGGCTGACAAATCCACATTTATATAAGCATTAAGCATTGGCTGTATTCAAAGTTCTTTAGTTCTAGTACTAGCAGTACAGGGTTACAGAGCATAATTTTTAACACTTAGTTGCAGGTATATTAAGTATAATATGTTTCATGGATTGGAGGAAAATGGGTATTTTTGTCTTGAAATTTACTACTGACACAACCTAATCTGAACAGTTTTGCTAAGCATTGATGTTAGAAAGAAAAGTAAAAACCAAACTTTATTGTTGCTTTTTACCATTTGGTAGCATTTTACACACAGGCTTCGATCTTCAGAATACCCTGGATTCAGTAGAAAAACCTTTTAAATGAAGTTTTGTACAATAGAAACTTCTCAGCAGTCAAAATTTAGACTGTAAAAAAATACATGCAAAACATACTTTTCTGAAAACACTTAACTTTGAACAAAGCACCGAACTACACAAATGCAGAATGAAAACAGCATTTCAACTCCACCAAAAGTAGTCATCATAAAAGGTGTAAAAGTCACCTAACTTCACTAGGCACTGTTCACTTTTTAAACAGGAGACAATAAAAAATATTGTCCACAAACAATATCCCAACTCTAGGGTAGGTTTCAGAAAGTCTTCAACTTCATGCTTTAATAGCGACCTAGGAAGAAATAATAATCAGTCTCTCAGTATTGAAGCATAGTTATCAAGTATACTTTAATGTTGAGACTTTTTATTCTACCATTAGAAAATTCTATGCACCAAATTTTCTCCTATGAAAAGGGTTCCCCTAGAAATCAAAGAACCAACACTGAACAAAAGAAATAGCTGGGAAGTATAACTCAACCCCCAGGAGCTAAGGTTTTAAAGTCACCCAAAAAGGGGCGCCTGGGTGGCTCAGTCGTTAAGCGTCTGCCTTCGGCTCAGTTCATGATCCCAGGGTCCTGGGATCGAGCCCCGCATCGGGCTCCCTGCTCAGCCAGGAGCCTGCTTCTCCCTCTCCCACTCCGCCTGCTTGTGTTCCCTCTCTAGCTGTCTCTCTCTCTCTCTGTCAAATAAATAAAATAAAATCTTTAAAAAAAAAAAAAAAAAAATAAAGTCACCCAAATGTTTCCAGGCTGTACAAAAACTGCAAGCCCTCCTGAAAAGAAAAGGTACAATGGTGACCAGAATGTATTATACATTTACTATTTTAATTAGCAAGAATAAGATTCCAAGGATTTTCATATACTTCCTTGAACCCTACATACAAAAACCAAGGGTGGGTGGGTGGATTATAATATAGATAAAACTACTTGAATTAACCCACTATCTACTGTAGTTTGATAACTTCAAGCCATACTATTATAATATATAAAATCGTATCAAGTTAGAAACTTACGAGGTGAGTATGATCGAGATCTAGAACGTGATCTGTATCCTCCACGACTATAATAAGGAGAAGGTGACCGCCTTCTGTAAACAAATGCCAAGACCGTCTAAGACTCCACAGATTGAAGTTAGACTAAATGATATATAAGGACTGCAACAGTCATGGTATTTCCAAAGTCTGTTTTAGATAATAAAACCACTAATCCCAAGCACACCTTCATGAACACCCAAAACAAATTTTACTAGTGCTTCAAAGCAGTTTTCTAAGACTGATTTGAATATTCACTTGCTTTACTAAGATGCTCATTAAAAGCTAACAAAAGTGCAATAGTACCAGAAAGTAGCAGTAAGGAATAAAGACTAAGAATATTATGGATGCTTATCACTGACCTTAATTTACACTATCATCGATTAAGGTACAAAATGGGGCCATTGAGTAATTACCTAGTATAAGCCCTATTCATTTCTGTAAACACACAAACGAAGCCATGTATACACTATTACTGGTTTCAGTTACAGTATTTTACGAATTTCATGCAATCCAACTTGTGTGATCCAACTTTTAATAACCCCCAAAATACTAGTAACCAAGTGTCTTTAGGTAAGCCATTCTACTGTGTATCATGTACACTTAAAATCCTCTCCTGCCATACCTGTAAATCTGATCCCTGTCTTGAGCAGCTCTCCATCCTCCTCCTCCTCCACCTCCTCCTCTGTGAAGGCAGAAAAGCAACACACATTCATTTTTTTAAAGTTTTAAAAACAATATTTATGCAGTATAATTAAAACTCCCACGGAGAAATGAAAGGTCATTTTTGTAAGTAAAGTGATTAAAGCCCTAACTTTTGTCACCCTTTTTACAAAATGGCATAGAGCTCTCTCTGGTGGCTAAAATGAGTAACAGAACAAATTACACTTCTAAAGTAAATGCTCACCTGAATTAAAACCTGAATGTTTAATCTTCCCAGCCTCCACAGATTAATCCCTAAGAGTGCCAATTAACACACAAATGTTCTTTCAAAAAAGGTTTTTGTTGGGGATAAAATGCTGGACCACAGTGTCAGAAGCAAGCTTAAGGACTCACTTCCACAGACAGTAGTTGACAATCAACTTCTTTAAACATTCAAAACAGTGTAAAAAAAAAAAAAAAAAAGAAGACAACCACACCTCAATAAGGCACCAAGGATTAATCATACAATTTACATTTTCATAAGCAAGACAGGGTCTATTACCCGCTGCAGGTAAAATAAAGATTTTACTTCATTTTATCTTCCAAAGTGTTTCTCAGCATGACAGTTATTTCCCTATTAATCACCCCCCAAAAGGTTCAATTTTTTGGTAATAAAAAACCTCTAGCCATTCTTATACCAAATTATTGCCCTTCAACAAATACTTCTTTGGACTCTTCCAAGACTTAGTTTTCCCTATCTAGAGAGCATCATACATGAGACACCAAAAATGCTTTATAAAGCAATGACTTTAAAAATGCAGCTTATGGAACTTAAGAACAAGCACAAAGGAGTGAAAAACCTAAAGTATGGTCTGTAATTTTGGTTCCACTGCCATGTTCAAAACCAGGAATTTCAGTTGGTTTACAATTTGACGTTTAAAAAAAAAATACACATATTAAGTTAAACTGACTAGGCACATAACCTAAAAATCTATAGTTTAAACTCTAGCCCTACATTTCTTAGTATAAAAAAAATTTTATTAAACACTAAAGTTTAGTGTTTTTAAGGTCCGTGCCTTAAATTAGGATTCAGAAGAGACTGGTACCTCCCTCCAAATTTTTGGCAACTTAAATCTACTATGGTTAACTTACCTGTATGATCTGCTGTAGTAGTCTCGATCATCATAGCCTCGATCATATCCTCTGTCATAGTAATCCCGACGGCGTGAGCTGCCACTATGAATAATATATCTTCATAAATATATTTCATCCAGTGAAATATATCTTCATAGAGTATCTTCATAAAATACCATGTGGCCTTCCTTCCCTAACTTCCTACATACAACTGTTACTGTTTAAAGCTGTTCAGACAATAGCAGCAGCATGACTCATTTGGGTCCTGGGAGCCACAGCTGAGCTAAGGACATGACTGGGCAACTGCTCCAAGTACAATCTCTTTACTCTCTTATATTGAGCAAAAATAGTATCTACTAACAACCCCCTAATTATTAATTCATAGACAGGCCTTTTCTAAAGGAAAAGTTACCCGGAAAAGATTATTCCTATTTAAGAATTCACTGATATGGGATAAACACTGTCCTTTTTCTCTGCTCCCTATAACAATGTACATAAATGTATTTTCCTAAAGGAAGAGAAAATAAAATATTTGGAAGAATGTGGTTTCAGGAGTGGGAAAATTTAAATTAAAAACAAAAAACAAAACTTCAACACAGAGCTTCTGATCAATATAGAAACACTGGTGAGAATAATGACAAAGGAAAGAAGTATCTTATCATATAGTTCAATGCGAAAACTGTGTTTTCCGCTCTGCTTAACAAAAACTAAAAAACGCACAGTAGAAGAATTTGTTACAAACTTGACTTTTACCTAGAATGGTTAAGATTCCATTATGATAAAAATGGTCTAAGCAAGAATATTAATTACCAAGCAAAGCCAGATATATGGCCTTTCTGTATGATATGGTGGGATGTCATCTACCAGTGTGCAGCACAAATACAAGATTTCCATTGAATATATTCTTTTGAATAGTCTTACCCAGTTAAAAAAAAAACAACACAGGAAGAATGATTTGTACTGTGGCAGGACTGGATGAAATGTCAAAGATTTTCCCCTAGTACATGGTAGTTCTTAAGAGAAAATGCACTCAGCCATCAATCTTTATCTTAAAAATAAACTTACTAGGTAGGTCTCCCCATGTAAATTCCTGGTGTTGGGGTATGTGGTCTTTTTGTTATAGAGAAATCAACTCTGATCCTACGTCCATCAAGCTCCATTCCATTGGCACGCTCTTTTGCCTTGGAAAGATACATTAAGTTATTATATACACCTGGGACAAGGCCACAAATATCCAGTATAAATACTTCTGTAAATATTTACAAATAAGATATTTGTAAGTAACTATAAATATATCTTATTTACAATATAAAAGCGAAAACTGTCCTTATCCTTATGTTCATCTGTACTTGGGAGTCAACAATAGGACTATTTTAAAAAGATACAGGTTAAAAAAAAAAAAAAAAAAAAGGGCGCCTGGGTGGCTCAGTTGCTTGAGCAACTGCGTTTGCCTCACGTCATGATCCTAGAGTCCCGGGATCAAGTCCTGCACGGGGCTCCCTGCTCAGCGGGGAGTCTGCTTCTGCCTCTGACCCTACCCCCTCATGTGCTTTCTCTCAAATAAAATCTTAAAAAAAACAAAAAAAAACCAAGGAGGGCGCCTGGGTGGCTCAGTCGTTAAGCGTCTGCCTTCGGCTCAGGTCATGATCCCAGGGTCCTGGGATGGAGCCCCGCATCGGGCTCCCTGCTCGTCGGGAAGCCTGCTTCTCCCTCTCCCACTCCCCCTGCTTGTGTTCCCTCTCTCGCTGTGTCTCTGTCAAATAAATAAAATCTTAAATAATAAAAAAAAAAAGATACAGGTAGACTTTTACTTACTTCCTTGGCATCATCTACATTTTCAAAATATACAAAGGCAAATCCTCTTGAACGTCTAGACTGCTGGTCATATACAATAGACACATCAGCAATGGGGCCATATTTAGAGAATACTTCTCTGAGATCTCTTTCTGTAGTGTACAAGCTCAATCCAAATACTCCAAGACAGCAGTTGGGATCAGGATTTGCCTAGAAATGGAAAAATCAATTTTAAACCTTAAAATTTATCATAAACCAAAGTTAAGAAAAAATGCATATAAATTACCCAAAATGTCACTAACAATAAAGTAGATTTAAATGAACAATTAAAATTTAAAATCAGTGTTATGGCAATAGCTGCAAGCATTAATGGGCAGAAAAGGGGTGCCTGGGGTGGCTCAATCAGTTAAGCATCGGACTCTTGATTTTGACTCAGGTCATCATCTCAGGGTTGAGATCAAGCCCAACATCTGGCTCCAATGCTGGCCATGGAGCCTGCTTAATTCTCTCTCCCCCATGGAGCGCCTGGGTGGCTCAGTTGTTAAGCGTCTGCCTTCGGCTCAGGTCATGATCCCAGGGTCCTGGGATGGAGCCCCGCATCGGGCTCCCTGCTCCACAGGAAGCCTGCTTCTCCCTCTCCCACTCCCCCTGCTTGTGTTCCCTCTCTCGCTGTGTCTCTGTCAAATAAATAAATAAAATCTTAAAAAAAAAAGATTCTCTCTCCCTCTGCACCCCCTCCCAAAGAAAATCCTGCAAAGAGCATTTCAACCTCAGAATTAAGTGTGTGTGTGTAGGGAGGGGGAAATAGGGACTCATACTAGTAAATACCAAAACTGGCATTTTTGTGGGGGGAGACTGGAGAGCAATTTGCCCAAGGGATTCACCTCCTAGGAATTTATTCTAGGCGTAAGAATGAGAGTAGCATTATCTCTATAAGCCAGAGGGAATAACTATTTCAGGGAAGATAAGCCTTAATACCCGAAATAAACGTGCTAAAAATTAAATGGAAAAACCAAGAAGCATTCTAAAAAGAGTATTAAAGCTAACCCAGAAAACTTCAGTAACATTAGTATGGAACATATAGATAGTAATGCACAATGGGGATTTTTTATTCGATGAGCTGAGCTACACCACTGCCACAGTATTTTGCTTACATATGACTGATAGCTCAAATGTAGACCATTTACAACATAAGAAATACCTTTTAAATAGACTTACCTCAAAACACTAAAGTCTCTAAAGAACTTGTCTGTTCACTGCCAGAAGTCTACTGTCAAATGTAATCAGTTCTAATTTCAAAACAGAAGAGAGACATATCACTTCAACTATTTTTTCATCTTACCCGATTCCCAACATGACGCCTGCGAGTAGACATGGGAGAATGACTGTGGCTATGCCGTCTTCGATAATCTCGACTGTAAGACCTGCTACGGGATCGTCTATGGGAGCGGGACCGAGATCTTGATCTTGTGTAATGCCTTCGAGAACTTCTTCTGGATCTAGACCTGTAAGACAAAGGCTTCAGGGTTATGACTAAATAACTGATTGATACAGCTTTTAATTCTTCTAATAATCTAGAGTTAAAATCCAAAAGACGGAACACAATTCAGACATATATTAACATTAAATTGAGGTTTTTCTTCTGTATCTACAGTCATCTCAACTCTGCTAGAAAGAGCTCCAAACCACTATCAGCTCTCTTCCATTTCTTAAGATAAAGGAGATCAAAATTAACATACTGAAGATCAATTAACACACTAAAAAATTTGGTAATCATTAAAACATGCAGCACTTCCTACTAGCTTGATTTGTGCCCCCCTTTTCCCTCAGTATAACACCCTCTATTTTTTCGGCCTCTCCCATTATGCCCACCATTCACTTAAGATAAAATCACCATCACCATAGTTTTGTCCAGCAGTGTTTTAAAACCAATCAATCGCTCTTAACTAGAGTGTTATGAAGTGTCATCTAAACCAGACAGGACACATTATAAGAGAGAAAAGAGGTGCAGTTAATTATGCCTGATAATAGGCATAAACTGGGGCCGTCCTGGGCAAACCAAGGACGTATAGCCTACTCTAGACCAACATTAAAAAAAAAAAAAGTGCGCTATGTTATGGTATTATTTTTGTTTTATACACACACGTATATAATATTAGACACTACACCTATTTATCAAGAATTGCAGTTATGAAAGCCAATGTTCTGCAGTCCATTTGTTATACTTAAACTCATAGCGAATCCTCACAATTCTGAAGAACTAGTACTAACTCGCCTTTTAAAGATAAGGAAGCTAAGGTGGAAAAAGGTTAAGTAATCTGCCCAAGTCAGAAAAAATAGAGGTAAGATTTGAACCCTAACGCCAAAAGCCCAGGCTCTTAACCACTTAGTCTTCTGTCCCAGAACTTATGATTAAGTACATTGCTAGTACCAATATTAAATAAGCCAACAAATGATCTAACCCTCTCTATCTTCCTAATTTACAAAGCACACACCAATTTCAGAGCTAAGAGTAACAGAAGAAAATCCCAAGACAGTCTTTCTTACCTAGATTCAGATCTGGACCTGGACTTTGATCTGGAACGCCTGGAATCTTCCTTGGAGCGAGACCTTGCTGGGGTATGCCTTGCAGATTTCCCAGATCCATGAGCACTTCCACTTCTGGAAGCAGAACGGGATTCCTACACGTAGATGTCAAAAGTTTAATTTGTATACTTTCTGGGCAACTTTAAAAACAAATAAGCTGCTGTGAGATAAATGGTGAGGGAAAGCAATCCCCTTCCAAGATAAGAAAACATAGGTAAGGGCAGGAACTGAATATACCTGGTATATTTACATTGCTCCAACTGACATAAGCCAATTAACTTGAACTTCCACCTTTTCTGGAGCAGGGTTAAGAGTTAACTGACCCCACTCTCTTCAGAAAGGGGTGCCAAAGCCAAGCAGTTAAGGGAACTGTCCAAGGATTGTGTTTTGGGATTGTTACTCCATAAAGACTAGGGTGAGAAAGAATCTTATTAACTATGACACCTATACCTTATACCTATATTTCAATCAAACTGCCATCAATAAAACAAAACCCTATGAAAGTCATAAAACTTACTTTTAAAATGCTTTTTTTTTCCAATAAGACCTTAACTTCTCAAGTTTTATTTATTTTTAAGTGGGGAAAAGAGGCAAGGACAATCTGTTTCAAGTCCTAGCAAAAGGCAGAAACCTAGTGGAAAGCAAGGACCAGCCTGAAGGACACTAAACCCTATTCCATCTAACCATGGTGGGAAGCCCCTAAGAATCTCAAAGCAACCAGATGGAACCACAGCAGAAAGGCAGTGAACTATATGCAGAAGAGCAAAGAGAGTGCCAGAGATCTACAGCTTCCTGGGCTAAATGGAGATGAACCAGGGCAAACTGATGGGGATCTAGGAATAAGTAGCTAGGTAAGTTACATAAAGGACCTATTAAAACCAGAACAGATTAAATCAGGGGCTCCTATCAAGGTCCATGAAGGTAGGGAGTTCAGAATTGCATGTAAAAACCAAAGTCTAGGTATATACTATACAGCCATGGCTTTCCCAATCAAAACTAGACTACCTGGCAGGTAAGTGGCACAGTAAGGAAAATCTCTAAAGAAACCAGCAAAGGAATGGGGAAACAGGGTAACTGGCTCACCAGTGAGTCAAAACATAGTCAACTCATAAGCAGAAAAGACATACATATAAAGTAATGGAACCAAGGAAATGTCCTGCCAAGGCACCAAAACAGAAACAACGGATTAAGAGAACAAACCCACTCAGTCTAATAGCAAAGGTGTTATCATCAAGACAGCCTTACTTTAGGCTCCAACTTAAGGCAAATTAAAAGGCATAAAGTCTAGTGAGTCTTTCCACCCAAGACAGAGCAGAAATGGCCAGACCCAAAAAGAACCAAAACAGTACAGTAAGTCACTGTAGGAGTAAGACTCAATGTTGAAGCTACTGGATAAAAGTACCACTGGAGACCTCCCTGTGTGGTAAACTTTCAGAATATTCTGGCCATTCTTGAAAGGATAGAATAGGATTTTAAATTATAGCTATAGCCTTTTTAGATTATGTTCTGTGATCTACAGCTTGATGGGAGAAAATTTGGAAGATCATTTCTATGATGCTCAGGGCAAAAATTTATATGCAATACAGAAGAAACAAGTTTGAAGTTTAGGACAGTAAAGAAAAGAGTAACTCAATCAGTAAAATAAGTTCTGGTCTCTAGGCCTGAAAGAACTCTAGAAACTTCCCAGTAAGATTTCAGTCATTAGAAGGGACATGAAATGTGACAGCCCCCTCTCCATTACCCCCATGGGTTGACTGTAAAAAGGTTCAAAGAAAAAGATACTCATTAGTGAGAACAGCTACCTTTAACAAGGAATGGTTAAAGGGTGTACTACAGCTTTGGGGACCCCAATTAACAATCTCTTGGCATTCTCTGGCAAATATTCTGCACACAGACATTTAAAAGCACAATCCACCTCCCTCCTCTCCTTGGACAAAGTAGTTCTCACAAAATAGGGGTGGGGTGCGGTTTCCGGCATCTTTACCACAGGCAAAAGCTAACCTAGAAGAGAAAATAGAAAAAGGGACCCCAAAAGTTAACTGCCTTCGTTTATTCCAATGTTAGAAAAGATTACTTCATGGAATGATTATAGCTTTTAATGGAAACCAAGGAAAACAATTTACTCTGGAAAGGAGAGCTGAATATGCTCACAGTAACAACTCATAATAAAAAGATTACCAATAAAGTAATTGTAGTTAACAAATCAGTCAGCCTAGGAATTGGAATATAAAGGAAGAAATGGTAGAAAGCCAAGATCTCCTTTTAAGCCTCTTGCTTCATTAAACAGAAAAACCTTATCCTAACCTACTTTACCTGTCTGCCCACTGATAAGAGATTGTACTTTTAGCCTAGCAGATCAAGGGTCAAAGATACAGCGTCTATGAAATTCTAAGACTTTCCTCTCAGCCTCTTAAGACTAACTGGCTATATGCATATATATTTTGTGAGCAATCACTTCTTAGGCCAGTAATAGAGGAAACACCAGCCAGAATGCAAAGATTTTCCCTTTTATACTGACATTTGGTTAGGCTAACACCTAAACAATGCCTCCACCTCCTCCTACCTTTCTTGTCAGGGATCTTTCTTAAAGAAGTTAACCCCCTTTTTGTAGTTATGTTGGCCCTCAGCTTGTTTGAAAATATATATTCAAGGAAATTTAGCCTGTCCAGAAGAAATGATACCTAAGATTATTAGCCAAATCTAAAAACAAAGTTAACTTAAACCTTAATCCATGGGCAAATCTACAAAACCAGCTGGGAAATCCTCCACATAAAGAAAACTCAAAGTCCACTCTTAGGGCTAAAAATTATGTGTCAAGGCATTAAAACCCTACCAAAAAAACCCCCCACTACTCTGGACCTTCAATACCTCAACGAAAAGGATCATGAACTTAAAGTTAATACAAAACCAAGAAATTCCCTGAATTTTTGCTCAGGGAATCAAGTTTTTATAGATTGATCTTAGTCATATAACTAACAATATACAACTTGAAAGGAGCAGGTCAGAAAAAAACTCAAGGCTTTCAACAAAATAACCTTCATCTCCCCCATTCCGAGAATGGCACCATCTTAGAAAAACATTTTGAGAGATAAAGGAAGTGGAAACCATCTGGAACCATCAAATCACTAGGTTTCTTCTGTATTATTTTAGAAACTAGATGCAGTAAATTAGATTTTGAACAGTGGCTCTTAAACAGAGGTATGGAGTAAACCTACATAGCATTTAAGAATACAGGTCCCTAAACTAGAGCTCATTTTACTAACTCTGGAGTTGGTCTTCTACATTTCTTAGAAGTACCATACATATTTATGATGCTAAGTATCATTGCTTTATTCAATTTCAGAGTTTTATGCTTCCTGCCTATTGATTTTTCTTGGCAAAAGCATCGTCTTGGAACCTTGTTTCTCTCATTTTCTCTGCTCCCCTGCAGAGGCCTATCTCCCTCTTCCCTCCCCAATAGCCAGAGTGGGGGTGAGAGGAGGAAGCATGGTCAAGACTCAAAGATACTTTGGCCAACGGGTGATGGTGGGGGGAACCTTGAATGGATGGGATGGTCCACCAGCATCAGTGTTTAGTTTCACCATACATCTATCCAGCTTAGACCATATAATCAAATTCCAAACTGCTTTCCTTCCACTTAGAGGCTTAATAGGTCTTTCCTCTTTTGGACCCCAAGGACCTTTCAGGTCTCCTGATAAAAGAATCCATGGACTTGAAGAGAAATAGAATATCCATTCACATCTCTCTGCCTAATCTGTAAGTAATTCGGAATGCAAAATTAACATTAACTTAATATTATTAGTTTATACATGGCAAAAAATTTTACAAACCAATAATTGGGACAAAGCAAAAGCTGGAAACTACTATAAATGGGAATAATTTTCTTCTCCTTGAAAACACAGAAATAATTACAAAAAGCACAGATCTCACATTGGCCCTAAAACCCCAGGAAACAGATCCTTCTAGAAATGTCATTTAAGTCACTTTTTCCAAGAGCTGGAAGATCTATTAACTCTCAGAGAAAGTTTTTTAGGTTGTCTTCATTTCAGGAAGGAGAAGTGGTAACTTTGGCTTTCCCAACAGAGGACAACTCTTGGTTAGCTACCACTGGGTATTATTCTGACACGTGTACTTGTCCCATACAACTGAAAATAACATTACACTGATCATTTGATTCTTTTATTTAACTAATACAAAACACACAGATGGGGAAATAATAGAACTTTGAGGTTTCTTTTTTTCCAGGAAGTACTGGGAGTGGGGAACCAGAATAAAGCTACTTTATAATCTATACCTCTCACATCATTCTAACAATTAAGTGTTAATAGCAGAAAATGAGAAAAGGGAATAAAGCTGTTTACTGAATAAAGCACCTAACACTATTGCCGCTTTGAGTTAAGAGAGATCCTGTTCACTTGTGTGACCCACCTCATTCTAAGGTAAACTTTTTTTTTTTTTTTAGCAGTAATCCTAGTCATTCAGCTGGAAAAGGCATTAAACAGCAAAGAATTAAGACTCATCCTTGTGAATTTAGAACCTGCATCTTAAAAGGTAAGGCCTAATTGGTCATAGCTTTCCACTATGCCATCTGGAAAGAAAATATTTTCATAAATGCCAAAAGGAGCTGGCTAACCTGTTCACTGGTTTGCTTCAATTTTGAGAGTTCGGTTCTATAACCATCCTGGTGACATTCTTTAGGAAAACTATGACAAACATAGAAAACATTCTATTATACATTGCTCAGTACTGAAGGATAGGGATCAGTGAATTTTAAGAGTCCATGGAGGTGGCACAAACCACCAATTCCAACTCTGGAGGTACTCACTCATACCCCAGGACCAGCAGAGTTAGATGAAAAAATCTAGAGGGACAACATGAAGCCAACTGTTACCCATGCCAGAGAGCTCATTCCTGCCTCATATTTGACTACAAAGGGTTATTATTTTTTTAAATTGCATTTCAATCATTTGACTAAGAAGTTAAAATTAGAATTACCTAATTTAAATGTTTCCCCTGGAAGGCACGTCTTTGCCCTGTATATATTTTCTTCTATTAAACAAATAATGCATGCATGTTTAGCAAAATATACAGGGACACATAAACAGACTAGTAATTACTTAGCGTAGTGCTTTCTGATTCCAGATTACTTCTTATCTTAACTTCATTTTTATTTCTTTTCTTCATTCTTCCGTTTCAAATTCTGACTTCTTTCATCTTCCCCACTTCACACAAATTGCTCAATATTCTACAAGTGGGACTTCTGGTCTGATAATTAGCATGCATTCTTTCTTTTATTTTTTCAAATTTCAGCTTCACTTATTCCTGAGCTTCAAATACTCATTTATAAAACTTGTCAAAGGACGACTTCCGCATTTTCCTTCTTCAACATTAACCTTAATAGAAAAAGAACAGGATGAAGATATTTTAAAACTCCAGGATAAAATCCAGTGCCAAAACTGAAACTAGAAAAAAAAAAAAAATCCCTTTTTCTGGATTTAAAAAAAAAAAAACCAAAAACCCTAGAATATGCAGCTCAAAAAACTGAAACTAGCCTCCTGTTGGTTCTAAAATATAAGGTAATCAACCTCAATTGTCTACTTCAAATAGATTTATCATGCTTAGGCTGAATGCGAAGTGCGCAACTGAACATTTGCTGTTCATCTAACATTTAAGAACTTTAATTACATTTCACACTTCTACTTATTGTATTCATCAATAGAAAATGTTAAGTGTCAAAAGCACATCTCTAGTCAAAAAGTGACACATTAATACAAAAGTGCAAGAAAGGAAAGCATGGACAATTCATTTGTACAATGATGACAAGGCTCAGGGTTGGAGAGGCTTACAACTTGTGACTTGACTAGATAATAAAGTAAAGAAATGTATTTAACGTCACAGTATAGGAATGTATTTAATGTCACACATTTTTGTACTGCATATTTAAAGAGCTCTGAGAAGACAATGTCAGGGAAATCAGAAAATTTGGACTAAAGTGCTCAAAACCCACCCCTAGAGAAAGCTGCTCTAGTGACATTTTAGAATATGAATGGTTCAACTACTAAATTTAGCACTGAAAGCATAAAAAGACTGTCAACCAACTACTATATCCAAGTAGCTATGAAGGAAAGCAGAACAAACTTGAATCCAACAGTGGTGTTTAAATTCCCCCTCAATGAACAAAGTATTAAAATCTTCTGCAGTCCAAAGGAGAAATCCTACTTTTTAAGGTGGCAATATTGGTAGAAAATTATAGCCCACCTCCTGAAATTATTTAAAAAACTCAACATCACTTAACAGATCAATGAAGTATAATTGTGTCTGTTGAACACCCTGAACAAAATAAATAGTCCTCACAAAACATCCTTGTTCTCCTTGTTCTCCTGTACTTCACCTTATGATCTTTCATTTGTCAACAATTTCCTCTCTACCAGTTTTATTTTCTTTTGGGGTGATTGGGGTTAAAGATTTCTTGAAAAAAGAAAAAAGTTCTTATAAATCTATCTGGGTATAAAGACAACCATGGCTATCGTGGGAAGTGCTGTGATGTCTTTCCTAAGAAAGCACAATTTTCAGTCGTTTTTTTTTTTTGGAAAGTCAATTATTGTCTGTTTAATCCAGGAAAAATTTTAAATAGCTTTTTATTTAAGGGAGTCACATTAATTGATTTTCTTTTAATATCCATCACTAAAATGTAATGGGAAATGTTTGCTGGCAGCACAAATGTAATCGTGGAATCAGAATGCCCAAGCAGGTTTCCTCTTTATGGCCTCCTAAAGATAACATACAGATACAGGGCTTAGATACTAGAATGGAGGCCAAACCTCTAGGTATCAGAACTTTTCAATATGGACGCCTTCCTGCCTTTTTTTTTTTTTAAATTACCCCTTCCCAACCATCTTCCTCCTTTTATATTCGAAGATCAAAACATGTTGCTAGATAATGTAAATATTAGGTTTATTTCAACTCAACTACTAAGCTCAAGTGGCCACTTTAATAAAACCAGATGACCAACTACTGGGCTAATGTTAAGAGGTCCGACTTAGAAATAAGCAGAAACTTCTCCCATCATCAACACAATTTTTGTTAAAAATCGATTCTAGGTATTACGGCTGGAATTCAAATAACATTAAAAACATGTACAAACTCTGCAGGTTGCTGACAGGGTAATATCTTAAAAATCGTAACAGGGCAAAGAAAAATTTGTTGATCCTGCTAGAAATATGGAGGTTAATGCTCACATCAATAGACTATTTTATTTTATTTTTCTGTAGTCAAACTCTACCAGAAAGTTGGGTGGAGAAAAATCTTCAGAAGACTGAGAAAAATCCCTGGAGGTGGGGCAGCGCCCCCTCATCTGACTTGCCTACATCAGTTGTAAGCCCATCTCTTGCATCAATAATACAGACTCTGAAAAGGGGCCTCTCGCATGCTGCACTATCAGGCAATCTGTGTTGATCAAAGCAGCATCTGAAAATAACCTCCACAACCTAATTCAGAAAGATTTTGGGAATTTGAAAAGTCCAATTTGCTATAGTGAAAAACCTTTTTTTGGCTTGCTTAAAAACAAGACTAAGTGACAACAATACCTGAAATTCAATGTAACCCACACCTCAAAAAACTAAGTTGGGTAAAAACACTTTAAATTTCCTAAACTTCAATCACCATCCCTTCTAAAAAAAGAATACAATTACAAATGAAAACTGATCAACATAACACAGAATGCTAAGGCTCAAAAAATACACACAATTGTAGCTCTGTCCTCTTGGGCAAAATGTGAACTATGAAAATGTTAATATTTACCACTTAGGTTTTGGGCTTTATTGGAGATAAAGGGGGAAAAAGTAAATACTATTAACATCTCTCACCACCTGAATTCCTCTTTAATCTTTTACAAAACCAGAGTACTTACCTTGTAATCACTTGTAATTTCAGTTTGAAAATGCCACCTTCTAGTTCCAGACATCCACAACATTAAAACATTCTCAGTTAAAACCAAGAAAAATATTCTTCAACCTGGTTTCTTCAAGAGACTCATACCTAACCAGACTCACAGTGAAACAATGCAAACTATTTCCTCCCACTGGAGGAAATTCAATCCTTTATTAAAGGAATTGGTGCAATGGCTGTAATTCTTTAGAAAGAAATAGATTCAGATGTTTCAGTTTTTGAAAATCAGAATTCAGAGTTAGGGGCTAAAAACAAAGAATACAGAAAGACAATGCAAGATTAAGCAGAAGAGAAAAACTGCAGAACTCTGAAAAGCAGTTTGATGGGATGGTATCCAGATGCTATTCATCGCCATAAAGAATAAGACTAAAGATAATATATCTACATTGCAAACATTATTTCTACAAAAACTATATAGCCCATATTCTACCAGAAAATTTTCTTAAACTGCTTGGTATTGTAATCCTCACAGCACGACAGAAATCGAAACCATCTGGTTCATACAACAGTGTTTCCTTAGTTTCTGGATTCTCTAAGTATAGACGCATTTGTAGAATCTTGAAGAAATTACAATCATTAGGAAGGCAGAGCATTAAACCAGTGCCAAGACCAAACACACAAACATTGCATACTCTAAATATTGTGACCATTAGTGGACCTTTAAGATTATCCCCCAATATTACTATGCACCTCCTAACTTGCTACTCTTTTATCATTCTTACTCATCCAAATTGTGACATAGCTGCTAAGAATACTTTTTGCAAAGGTGCCGGTCAACCCTTTCCCAAAAAATGTTTGCAAGCATTTTTTGGAAAGTACTGGAAAAGAATTGAATTTGGAGATCAAAAATAATTTGCACAGGTTCGGCTACATCAAGGAAGTCAACTCTAAGAGACAGATTTTAATTTAAATCAACTTTCACATGAAAAAACCCCACAAATAAAGGTAAAAGCTACTCTGCCGTAACTCAAAGTGTGACGTGAACCATAAAAATTCTAGAAAGTACCCTAAGTATGCATTTAAAAGAAAATAAGGGGACACACTTAACCACAGTTGTGTCAATATAGTCACTCAATAAAGGTGATCAAACTGAGAACAATCTACTGCACACATTCAACCAGTCTGTTTAGGAAAGGAACTTCAAAAGTCTAAAGTAGTAAGGAAAAAAATATTTCTAGAACTATGCTGGGGCCGCAGGTACGGGAATGTCTGGATTCTGGACAGCTAAATTAAGTGGGGGATGGGATTCCAGCCAAACTGAGGAGATTTGTATTAGAAGTGATTACATTAACAGTACTGATTAGGCTTGTTATTAATGATTTACATTAATAGTTTGAAGTGTTTGAGGGCCTAGAGTGGATTCACAGTAATTTTTCAGGTTCCAGAGAAGCTATTCATACCAGGCATGTCCAAGATTATTACCCTGAATGCAACTTTTTCCACAGCTTTCAGGCACTTTTGAAAGGAAGTTTTTAGCCAATCAGACCTACCTGTTACGTACACTTAGTCTTTTTTATGGCATTATATCTTATCTGTTCCATTAAACTTTAGGGTTTTGCCAGATGTTCTTTAGGAACCTCAACGTGCCTTTTTTTTTTTTGTAAGGTCTATTTAACCTCTTCAGGTTCCAATACACCAATTGGAAAGCTATCTACATACAAAACAAAATGCGAAATAAAACGTGGAAGTATTCCACTACCTTGAAGTTTAGAAACACTTCCAGGATTCAGGACTCTTATGTAAGATAGAAATTAATTTCCAACATGCAGCTTAAAATTATTTTATAACTTTCCTTCCATAAAAATTTAGTGAATACCTAACCTATATAAACAAGATGGGGAAAAAACTAGGATGTATGTTTCACTACTAGAAAAAAAAATACCAATTCAAGAATGCGAAATAATTGGGATGACGCCCCTCAAGCGGTCTCAAGCCAGGAACCTACTTTCAACAATTGTTTCTTATGTAAATATGCCTATTTTTGGACAATTTTCGTCTTCACAAGTACACCATTACAAGTAACTTAATTCAGGTACATTCAACTGAGAGCTCTTCTACTCAGAAACCAGCCATTTTGTATTCTCTCAGTAGCGCAAAAAGTACTAATTGTTTAGAAAACTGAAGACTTAAATTTATCATTTGCTTTCCAGTACAAACACCAGTGACTAGTTTCAACAGTATAGTCAACTGGTAGAATCAGAAATCACAGCTTTAACAATCTGTGGGCTCAATCGAAACTTTCTTACCTTAAGAAAGCAAGGGCTTAAAAATAATGGTAGACGCACTGGTGACGGTGTCATCAACCGTCTTAGAGAAAAGCGTAAAAAGCCAATATTCCTCTGTACAGGTAAAGCCTGGTTATTTCAGGCTAAATAAGATTTGGCTCCAGTTACACAGTTAGTTCAACAACGTTCCAGAAGCTAAGATAGGAAGTTTTTTTTTTTTTTTAAATGCCCTCCTAATGAAGGGCCCCAAATCTGTTTTATAGCAGTTTGCTTGTTAGTATATTTGAATAGATTTACCTGACGACTGCTACTGAGATCTTAGGATGGCACTGGGAGAAAGGGAAAACCTAACAGGTCAACTGTAAAAGAACCCACCTTACTCCTTACCAAAGTTAAAAAATCGCCTTCTTTAAAAAAAAAAAAAAAGAAAAACCAAAACTACTTCTATGGTGCTTTTTATTAACCTCCTAAGAAATTCTCCATAACTTCCAAAATGTGCAAGATTCTGACAAGCTTTGTATCACGTTTAAGCCCGGAAACTGTCGTATTCCTGTAATTTAAGCCCCACCGAACTCCACATTTGGGAGGTGGAGACTCAGAGTAAAAGTGCACCAACAGAAGCTGTGGTTCTCAGACTTAGAATGCCTCAAAACAAAGGAAATAACGGCGCCATAAACTATTGCCCGCCAGTTTCTTCTACACAATCCCGTGAAAAATACCCACTCCATAAAAGAAGAAAACCTCTGCGGCCTCGGGGCTAGCTAGTCCACTGGATGCTCTGGTAACGATTTTTCGTTTGAAAGCACTCTCGGTATTGAAGAAAAGCACTCCATTTAGGCCAAATACAAAGCCCGCGCGAACCCCCTCTAACGGGCCCAGAACTTGTCTACCTCGGATTCGTTTCCCCCACCCTAAAAGAGGCCCCCAGAATACCCTAGATTCCGTCTTTCTGGGGTCCATAAAACGATCCTTTCTTGAACTAAACGCCGGGCGAAACCCCCCAGAGAACGTTGCCTTTCTTTCTCCACCCCCACGCGGCCTTGTGAGGCGCGGGCCCGCCTTGACGCGCGGCTCCTCCGCCATTTTGTGCCTCTGGCAGCGCGCCCGGCCCGCCAGCCCAAGATGGCGGCAGCGAGGCTTCGCAGGAGAGCAACGGCGAAATAAGATACCGCTCCCCTCCCCCAACACCAAGGGGACGCAGCGGCCATTTTTAATCTTTCCCCCTCTTCTAACGGAAAAAAAAACCGCCGTCTCGGGTAGGGGGCCACATGAACCCGTCGGTGGCCTACTTAACGACTAAAGACACTCTCCGCAAGGGCTTTTTAAACCCAACTCCCATGCTTCCCAGCCTCAGACTTCGGAGCCTAAATCGCCCCTGTCTCCAGGTCCGAGGCCGACGGGCCTGGGAAGAGATGCAAGCTGGAACCACACAACCGCCCCCTGCACCACCTCTACGTACCCGCTCGCCGTAGTTCTGCTCGCCGCTGTCGCTCATGACTCCTAGCTGCTGTCGCCGCTCGACGTGCTTCAATCGAAGCTGCCAACCTCTTGCGCCTTCTATATGGAGGCTCCGCCGCAGCCTCACAAAACGCACAGGTTCCCGAGCCGCTGAGTACCGAAGCGCTCCGCACCGCCTCCGCACGGGCTCTAAGTCTGCCGGACGTGACGAGGCGCTCCTTAACCCGGCCCCTCCCCCTTTCCGAACGCGCGCTTTCTTGGCTCCGCCCCTCCGCGCTCGGCCTTCCCTTTTAGCTGTGGCGCGTCCGGAACCGGATGTGACGTAAGTCCCGCGGCTCGCGGCGCCCTACCCACCATCTCTGGGTTTCAGTGAGGCGGGAAAGTAAGTGTGGTAGATGGACAGCTCTAGTGGTTGGTGGTCGCCCGGGGTGCCGTGATGTCACGGGCCACACCCGAATCTCTTCTTGAACTTTCCAGGGAAACCGTTCTGGCGGTGGGAGGGAGGAGATGCCCTTTTCTCACATCCTTGATTCTTTTCTTCTTCTTTATTAATTTTTGCCCTTTTTTGTGCCGCCTTTTGGTTGGAGAGGGCAGATATCCCTACTGGGTCTCATGCTTTACTTTGCATTTATTTAAATTCAATAGTGGATGCTTCCTTCCTGAAAATAACCTTCATTTGAGCACCTATTAAGTGCCCAAGCACTCTGTCAGTTCTTGATGTGCTGAAATTAGACGCAATCACTATTCTGAAAAAGTGCACTGTCTAGTAAGGGAGAACCATTAAACACATGTATAAACTATGATTTGAAGTGCTAGAGGTATCTACTATAATGATGTCACAGGAGGGATGATTAATTCATTTATCACCCAACAAAAGCATGATGTATAGTGGATTCTTGAACAACATGGGTTTGAACTGCTCTGGTTCACTTATACTTGTTTTTTGTTTTTGTTTTTTTTGATAAATACAGTACTGTACCGCCCAGACCTTATCCTCTGCACCTGTCATTTACCCACCCATTAAAAAAGAAGTATGGTACCCGGCTGGTGAGGTAGTTTGGTACCTGTGAAGAGCCATTAAAGCAGCTTTATTAAGGTATAATTTACACACCGTGCAATGCTCCCATTTAAAGTGAACAATTCAAATGTTTTTTTATTGTATTTACAGAACTGTGCAAGCATTGTGGCAATAGTTTCATCACCCCTAAAAAGAAACCTGTACTGATTAATAGTCATTGTACATCTCCCTCTCCACTGTCCTCCTGCAACCCTTCCAGCTCTAAGGAATCTGAAATCTACTTTGTCTCTATAGTTTTGCTTATTCTGGACATTTCATATAAATGGAATCATATAATATGAAGTCCTGTGTGATTGGCTTCCTTAATGGGATGTTTTCAAGGTTCATCCATGTTGTAGCGTGTATCAGTATTTCATTCTTTTTTATTAGTGAATAATACTTTATTATATAGATATATCACGTTTTATTTATTCATTCATCAGTTGATAGATTTTTGCACCCAAAAGTGCACTTTACCACTTTTTAGCTATTATGAGTAATAATAGCTGCTGCTATGAGTATTCATGTACAAGTTTTTGTCTGAACATACATTTCCAATTATTTTGGGAATATACCTAGGGGTGGAATTGCTGGGTTGTATGGTAACTCTATGTTTAACTTTTTGAGGAACTGCCATTTAATTCTAGCTACCCTAATGAGTGTGAAATGGTATCTCATGGTGGTTTTGATTTGCATTTTCCTAATAATGATGTTGAGCATCTTTTCATGTGTTTGTCATGTATAGATCTTCTCTGGAGAGATGTCTATTCAGATACCTTGCCCATTTTTTAGTTGGGTTATCAGTCTTTTTATTATTGAGTTGTAAGAATTGGCAATTTGATTCTTACTTGGTACAGCATCAGTATTTAAGGCACCAGAGACCCAGAGGTTTGGTGATGACTCAAGGTGACAATTGTCTTTTTCTTACACTCTCTAGAGCCATCCTCAACTGTTTTCATGGTTTCAATCGGTGACCTACATGCTGCTGGCTTCCAATTTTATATTTACATCTTTGAACACCCTCCTCAGTTTTGTGCTTAAATTCCTGTTGCCTGCTTGAATTTTTACCTGGATATTTCAGAGGCTTATAAAAATTAACATGTCCAAAATTAATCATTTTAATAATCTCCTCCTCTGCCATCTAAATGTCTCTGCTAAAACTTTCTTACCAGGGGCACCTGGGTGACTCAGTCAGGATTAAGCGTCTGCCTTCAGCTCAGGTCATGATCCTAGGGTCCTGGGATTGATATCCATGCCGGGCTCCCAGCTCTGCAGGGAGTCTGCTTCTCGTTCTCCCTCTGCCGCTCCCCCTGCTTGTGCTTGCTCTCTGTCAAATAAATACATAGAATCTTTAATAAAAAAATAAACTTTCTTCTCTCTTCCCCTCCTTATTTAATTAGTTAACATAGCTCATCAATTCTACTTCCTGTATAATTAAATTTTTTTTTTTCTTTTCTTCTCCATACCCCTTGCCTCATCAACTCCACTTACCTGGAGAATTTCCAATTACCTTAGAAACTAAATTAGTGTTTGTGGAGTTTTCACAGCTTTAAGCACCTTAAGCAGCTTTATTTCAAGTTCTAATAAGAAAAAAGTGATTAAAAAGATTCAAACCATTACTTTGGACCTGGAGTCATAGTTTATAAAGATGAAATGGGATAGGGTGTACCTGAGAAAAAAATTCTAGTACACTTTCTCCCAATAATTGTGTTTTGAATTTTGCAACGATCCCTTGTGTTTTTGTGCACTTACTAATTTCTAGCCGTTTTATTGGCCAGGCTGTATCATTTCTAAACTTCCCTGTAGCCTCCCTGGGAAGAAGAGATTAAATTTCTTTCCTCCTTTTTAACACCTAGACACTGTCAATGTGATGTAATTTAAAAATTAAGTCAGGAGCAAACTGAGAGGTGTTCATTGTACAATTCTTTTCACTATGTTTGAACATTTTCATAATAAAATGTTGAGGGGAAAAAAACATAAGTCAGTTCATGGTACCACATGCTCTAGAACCATCAAGGGCTCTTCATAACTTTTAGGATAAAGTTCAAAGACCTTAATACAAACTGCCAATTCTCTGCATGATCTGGTCCTTATCTGCCACTCTCCCATTTGTTTGCTATGCTGTAGGCACACATTCTCTCACACTCCTTGTATCCTCAATCTTAGACTTTTGAATAAGCTGTTACCTCTTCCTGGGACATTCAACAACCACTCTTCCTCCCAACACACACCTACACTTGGGCTCCTACTCAGATCTCAGGCCTTGCCTTGCTTCCTGGTTTAGATTAGTTTAGATCTCTTGTTTACATACTTTTATAAGCACCCCTGAAATCATTCAAAATGATTGTAGTTAAACAGTAATAATTTTATAGTTATTTCTGTGATTTTGGCTTTTATGTCTCTTCCTCACTGGACTAGCTTCCTTGAGGACAGGGCCCATGTCTATCTTACCCACCGCTTTATACCTCGTACCAGTACCTGGCATGTTAAGCCTTCAGTTACACTTGTTGAGTGAATGAAAGTGAAGTATGAATTTAGAAATGAGTGAGTAGGCAACAGGTGCTTTTTAGGTCCCTGAGCAGGGGAAAAACTCGCTGAAAGCAAGGAAGATTGTCCTGGCAAAGACATGGAGGTCATTCTGGAGGGCTTATGTGTCATTCATGTCTATATCTCCAGCACCTAGTACAGGGCCAGGCTGTTGAATGAGGGACTATGTGGCATGTGGTTCCCATACTGTAAATGCAAGGTGGAGAGGACTGGTAGAAAGAATGGAGAGGGAACAGTGAATGGGTAGACTCTCAGAGGCTGGGCCTCACTGATTTTGATGATGGGAATATGTGGATAAAAGGCAAAGAGATAGGGAAAAATGACCATAAAAACTTTGTCTCGGTAGGGGAGGTATATGCAAGAGGAAATAATGTGCCTGCTTGGGAGTACTCTCTTAACTGAGACTTACTCCCACAGCTTAGAGAAAAGTCAGAAGCTGCCCCAAATTTGATTATTGTTAGTCTTTATAGAGACTAGACCCTTGATGTTCAACTTCTGTCCTGAAATTCATGCGTTCTTTGATTGATGGTTTCATTTTTGTTCATTTAGTTATTCAATAAACTGGAGAAGAAAGCAAAAGGCAGATCACAGAGGACTTTGTATGCTTTTTTAAGGAGTTTAGATTTTATTTAGTAGGTAATAGGGAAGTTTTGAGGGGTTAAAAGGTGAGTTATATCGTCATGTTTAGGTTGTAGAAAAGTGGTGGCAATCTGGAGTGATATGGCCAAGGAAGACTGGAGTCTAGGGGCAGAGGAGGAACAAGACCTCTGCTGTCAGCTGTGCAGGGCATACCTAGCAAGGGTCCATGAGAGCTGATACCCAGGCAATGGGCTTTGTACACCCAAAGGAAAGCCCTTCTCTTGCAAATTCACACAACATCATCATCTGGGTGAGTGGCAGCCAAGCCAGGAGACCAGTTCCTAGACTCTTTCAACATTCCAGACAAGGAATAAAAAGAGAAAGTGAGCAAGTGAATAAGTCTAACACCTTGGCAATGGTGTTAGAGAAGAATGAATGGACCTGACTTCCTGTGCTCGTTGCTCCAAATTCATCCTTTTTGCTTGCTCTGCAAAAATAGATGTGACCCTTTAAATATATATATATTTAATATATATTAATATATTAAATATATATATATATATACTTTTTGCCAGTTGGCGCTGAAGCTTTGCAGTATAGGGCACTGTGCAGGCATTAGAGGAGGAAGGGGTTTACTTCTTAGTTCTAGAGTGTTCCACAGACTGCTGCAGCACATGAAGCTTCCCCAGTGACCAGCTCCTACAGAGATTATAGCCCTCTTCAGCTCTGAGCTTCTGCAGTATGTTGGCAGCATCCCCAGATCCCAGCTCCTGCAGTGCATGGCTACAAGCAGCTCCTAGCAGCCAGCAGCTTCCTCTAGAGCACCCACCCCCAACTCCAACAGGTTTTGTAGCAGAGCCTTTTGGCTCCTGTAGCAGCTGCAGCTTTTCCAGTGCTCTGCTCCTATAGTGCACAGTACCAAGCAGCACCCAGCGGCACCCAGCAGCACCCAGCAGCTGGTGGCTTTCCCTGGCATCACATCAGATGGTGGTTTTGTAGGTGAGACACTGCCCCATGAACAGCTTTCCCTGGCATCCTAGAGGGAAGATTTCTGAAAAATTCTAGAGGGCAGATTTCTTTCTTTTTTTAAAAAATTTTTTATTGTTATGTTAATCACCATACATTACATCATTAGTTTTTGATGTAGTGTTCCATGATTCATTGTTTGCATATAACACCCAGTGCTCCATGCAGTATGTGCCCTCCTTAATACCCATCACCAGGCTAACCCATCCCCCCACCCCCTTCCCCTCTAGAACCCTCAGTTTGTTTCTCAGAGTCCATAGTCTCTCATGGTTCGTCTCCCCCTCCGATTTCCCCCCCTTCTTTCTTCCCCTCCTGCTATCTTCCTCTTTTTTTTTTCTTAACATATATTACATTATTTGTTTCAGAGGTACAGATCTATGATTCAACAGTCTTGCACAATTCACAGCGCTCACCATACAGCACATACCCTCCCCAATGTCTATCACCCAGCC
>NW_022589711.1:57462808-57472180 GCF_004348235.1 Phoca vitulina | reverse complement strand
CCCCCCACCACTCCAGCAACCCTCAGTTTGTTTCCTGAGATTAAGAGTTCCTCATATCGGTGAGATCATATGATACATGTCTCTCTCTGATTGACTTATTTCGCTCAGCATAACACCCTCCAGTTCCATCCACGTCGTTGCAAATGGCAAGATCTCATTCCTTTTGATGGCTGCATAATATTCCACTGTATATATATACCACATCTTTATCCATTCATCTGTCGATGGACATCTTAGCTCTTTCCACAGTTTGGCTATTGTGGACATTGCTGCTATAAACATTGGGGTACACGTACCCCTTCGGATCACTATATTTGTATCTTTGGGGTAAATACCCAGTAGTGCAATTGCTGGATCAGACGGTAGCTCTATTTTCAACTGTTTGAGGAACCTCCATACTGTTTTCCAGAGTGCCTGCACCAGCTTGCATTCCCACCAACAGTGTAGGAGGGTTCCCTGTTCTCTGCATCCCCGCCAACATCTGTCGTTTCTAGAGGGCAGATTTCTATTATGTTCTGCCAGGATGGCACCTCAGCGACTTCTGTCATCCAGTGAGCCACAGCTGTGCTCTCTACGAAAAGGTCTGGACCTCAGCTCTTGAGGAGAGGAAGGTCTTTTTGGGGGGACTCTGTGATAGACCTACAGGTAGGGCTTCTCCTTATATCTGCTCTTCCTATGTTCTTTGGCGATCCCTTTACTTCTTCATAGTTAGTTTCTCATTATCCCTATCCCCAGTTATAGTTCATAATTCTTTATATTAAAGGTTTGAGGTGAGAGTGAAGTGTCAGGAGAAAGCCTGGCTTTGCAGATGGAGGAAGGGGCCATGAGCCAAGGAATGTGGTTGGCCTCTAGAACTGGAAGAGAACCTTCTGGAACAAACAGATCAAAAAGGAAGTTGCTGCTGGGGAATTCCGTGCTGGGTAGAATGGCGTGGGCAGGCTTGCTGCTTTCCTACCTCAAATCCCATTGTTTCAGGGCTCAGCATGACTCAGGGGTATGAACTCTGGAGGGTCTGCCCTGGAATGTGACTCAGGAACTCTGACCAGTCTCTCTTGCTCATATCTGAAACTGGCAAGTTTACAAAACCCGAAAGCTCTTATAATCAGAAAAGATAAATTCCCTGTAAGGAAGAAAAACACCATGGAAAATTCCATGGGAAATATTTGAAATTGCCTTATTCTTGTGTCAGCGAGAAGGATGTCAGATGTGGCCAGATGGATACCATGGCTGTATAGCTGGATAAAGCCTGTCCTTCTAGGAAGTGAACACCTGGAGGGTGCTTCTGGTTGTTAAAAGTTATTTAATGAGAACTGCACACAAACAAAAAAGTTCTCTGTTCATGTTACCATGTGGCTTTTCTCTCCTGATTGGACCCTGATTCAGCATTGCTCCCAGGAGTGGTCCCCTAAAATTCTGCTGGGGTGTGGAAGTGAAGGCAAGAGAAAAGCTAGACCAACATCTAGGTTTAGCTTGGGTGACAAGGTGGAAGGACAATGGTGCCATTAGCTAGGGAGGAAAATAAGGGCAAGTGGGCAAAATGATGAGTTCAGTTTGGGACATGTGGAAATGAGGTTTCGCTGGGACATCCAAACAAAGACGTCCAGTGAGTACTGGTTATTGTAATCTGGGACTCAGGGGAGATCTGGGTAGAATATATAGAACTGGAATTACCAGTATAGAGATGGTCAAGGAAACCTTCCACTGGATAAGCAAGATCCTTGGGAAATCGGAGGGAGAGATGAACCATGAGAGACTATGGACTCTGAGAAACAAACTGAGGGTTTTAGAGGGGAGGGGGGTGGAGGGATGGGTTAGCCTGGTGATGGGTATTAAGGAGGGTACATACTGCATGGAGCACTGGGTGTTATAAGAAAAAAGTGAATCATGGAACACTACATCAAAAACTAATGATGTATTGTATGGTGACTAACATAACATAATAAAATAAAATTAAAAAAAAAAAGCAAGATCCTTAAAGGAGTGAAGTGGGAGTGTCCTCAGAGAACTAATAGTAGATCTAGTGACTCAACACCTGTCCATTGCTTGGAAACATGAATGTAGAAGTCAAAACTTGGAGACTTAGTTAAGGCAGGTTTTCATGAGCCAGTTTAGAACTGAGAGGAAATTAAGGAAACAGCATGACGATTATGGCTACATAATATAAATAACTGTGGTGAAATAACCAATCACTTTGGAGTGTCCTGAGCACTAAAGAAAAGCTCAGCTTAAAAAAAAAAAAAAAAAAAAAATAGAGACCTTTTCCAGCTACTTAGAGAAATCTGGGAAAGAGATAAAGGGCGCAAAAACTAGAATACCAAAATAACAATATTTAGAGCTCAGACATTTAACTTACAAAGAAAATGTTTGCCTTAGAATTCTTATTATATAAATAATATTGGTTGAGGATATAAAAAAACCCCAATAATAAGTGTGCAATGTAAAAGGTGAAAATCCTCTTTCCCATTCTCCTTTCTTTCCTAGTTTTATTACTCAGCTTCCCCAGTTAAATATTTAGTGTAAAAACACTAAATTTAGATGTTTGATAGACAATTTTTTTTTACAAAACACATGGAATCATGCTCTACATTTTCTTTTAACATGCTATTCTGCAACTTGCTTTTTTCACTTAGCGATCTAAAATACACTAAATATTTTTCCATATTAATACCCATAGATTTAGCTCGTATTAAAAAACAGTTGCAGGGGCGCCTGGGTGGCTCAGTCGTTAAGCGTCTGCCTTCCGCTCGGGTCATGATCCCGGAGTCCTGGGATCGAGCCCCGCATCGGGCTCCCTGCTCCACGGGAAGCCTGCTTCTCCCTCTCCCCCTCCCCCTGTTTGTGTCCCTCTAAGGCTTTGTCTCTTTGTAAAATAAATAAATTCTTAAAAAAAAAAAAAAAAAAACAGTTGCATGGTATTCCATTGTAAATATGTGTCATGATCTTTATGCCATGCCTTTTTTTTTTTTTTTTAAGATTTTATTTATTTATTTGACAGAGAGAGACACAGCGAGAGAGGGAACACAAGAGGGGGAGTGGGAGAGGGAGAAGCAGGCTCCCTGCCGAGCAAGGAGCCCGATGTGGGGCTCGATCCCAGGACCCTGGGATCATGACCTGAGCTGAAGGCAGACGCTTAACGACTGAGCCACCCAGGCGCCCCTATGCCATGCCTTTTTAAAAAAGATTTTATTTATTTATTCAACAGAGACAGCGAGAGAGGGAACACAAGCAGGGGGAGTGGGAGAGGGAGAAGCAGGCTTCCCGCTGAGCAAGAAGCCCGATGCGGGGCTCAATCCCAGGACCCTGGGATCATGACCTGAGCCGAAGGCAGACGCCTAACGACTGAGCCACCCAGGCGCCCCATATACCATGCCCTTTTTATGAAGATGAGAAGCCAGCTGTTTCAAGAGCTAGAAAGCTGTGTTCTGAGGAGGGAATCAGCCAGGGCACAAAGGCACTGAGGTGAGAATGTTTGGCAGGTTCCAGGAGCCTAGAGACCAGACCACGGGATGCCTGTGAGCACGGCTGAGTAGTAAGGAGGCTTGAGGTGCCGAGAGCAGATCTGGACCAGATGAGGTGGAAGCCTGCCTCCTTGTGACTTGTTGGCAATTGGAACATTATAATTGGATTCTTTTCTCTGATTATAAAAGTGGTGTTATATCCTGCATGTATACTACTGGTTGTATAATATTCTACCATATGGCTGTACATAATTTATTTAACAATTTTCTATGTTTGTTTTGATTAATGTTTAATTTTCCCCAAACTCCTACAGTGGCATTCCTCTACCACTCCTTGCTCATCACTGAATCCCCACTCAATGAATAGCTGTGGAATGAATGGAGGACAAAATGATAGGAAGTGGGAGGAGAGAGGTACTATGATTGGCTAGGCTGGGTCATGTGCCCACCCCTATCTTGCCGATGCAACTTTCTTACTGGCAAAAGATATAGTGGCACAAATATGGTCAATGGGAAATCACTGTGAGCTGGGTAGCTATCTCAATGTATGCTGACCACAAGAAATTATAAATTTTCATGTAATCAGAGCTATACATTTTGTTTGTTAGGAATTTTTTTTATTCTATTTAAGCTGAGAAAGTCCTTTCTCATCCTGAGGTAAGATAAATGTACCCTTACATTTTCCTCTAGGTTTTTCTTTTTTTGGTTTCTTTTAAACGTTTGACAGCAGTTGTACAGTTTTCATTATGACAACATAGGAGCAAATAAAGAAAACAGGGTTTAGCTGGCAGGAAAAATTTCCTGAAACGGACAGAAGTGAGAGAGAAGGTTAAAACTCTCTTTGTCTTCTGATATTTGTCTTATCAGACAAATCTGATGTGAGAGATTTTCTTTTGCTGATTTGCTATGGGAAAATGAATGTCTTCATGTTAATAATGCCTCACCAGAATATTTATAGGGTCAATACCATTAAAATTGAATGGATAGAGGTTTTTAAAAAAAATTAACACAAGTCTTCCCAGACCATATCAGCATGGTGAGGTGAGAAGTCGAATGATCAATTACAACACAGTATTTGATACTCAACCAGCTGAATCTCTGGAACCTTCCCTCCCATCCCCAATCACTCCTGATTCAGTCCAAGAAGGCCGTAGGGAGCTATCACTTGCCTCCTCCTTGTGGCATTCCTCTACCACTCCTAGCCAGGACCGTGGGCATTTGGGGCTCTGATTCACACTGCGTAGCTTGTTTCTCAGCATCTGATGGAGATTCTGGTGCTATAGCTCTTTTATTTGATACCTTCCCTATTAAGGTGTTAAACTAGCTACCAGTGTACTGAGAAATTTTGTTTATGAATTTTTTATGAATCTTTCCATGATCATAAGTTACAAAGACGTTCTATACTTTGTTCTGTCTGCTGTTTTCAGCTATCACATTTAGGTTCAATTCCAAGTACAGTCTACTTTTGTGTGTGGTGTGGGACATAGATCGTTTTATTTTTTTTCCCCGTAGAGGTATCACCAGCTTCCCCAACATTGGGTATTAAATAACTTGTCCTCTTCTATGTGGTTCTGCTTTTATTGTAAATTATGTTCCCATTTGTTTTTTTGTTTTGTTTTGTTTTGTTTTTATTTGACAGAGAGAGATAGCGAGAGCAGGAACACAAGCAGGGGGAGTGGGAGAGGGAGAAGCAGGCTTCCTGCGGAGCAGGGAGCCCCATGTGGGGCTCGACCCCAGGATCCTGGGATCATGACCTGGCCCAAAAGCAGATGCTTAACGACTGAGCCACTCAGGCGCCCCTGTTCCCGTTTGTATACAGGTTTATCTCGAAGCTGCCATTGTCCCCCACCCAGGGTCAGCAGTGTTGGTGACTCTAAGTTGCGGTGGCCCTGCTCAGGGATAGCAGCCCTGGTATCTTTGCCAGACCAGTTCTATGCATCATTCTGAGGCATGTCCTGACCATTCAGCCTCTGAGATTTGTTCTCAGATTTTCTGAGGTTTCTAAAATTGACTGATATCTTTTGAATAATTTCCATAATCAGTGTCTGTCAATGAGAGTCCTGACCAGTAAAATCTGGAATATACTAACATGGTTTTATTATATTTTATTCATCTTTATTTTTGTTCATCTTTATTTTACCCCTCAATAGCAACCCACCTGTATGTAAAGAATGATCTCAACTATATAAAGACAAAAATGAATAAAAAATATGGGACCAAATATGTTAAATGTGGTTCCCTCGCGGAAGGTAGTGCTATAATGAGGAAAGTGATCCTAATTTACACTTACTAGAATTTTCCAAATCTTCTTCAGGGGAATGCGTCATTTGATAAATAAGGAAAATCCGTTCAAATCTGAGAAACATAAACAAGCAAAGAACTTCATCTAAACTTTTTACTGCTTAAAGCTGTTACGGGCTTATAAAGCTTTATCCTTTGGCAGGAATATCTTTCTTACCCAGTTCTACAATCCTAATTCTTATGTGAACTAGATTAGATATGAAGCCTTTCATAAGTCCTTCCCCTGATTTTTTCCTTTTACTCTTCTCTCCAAGTGGTAAGTGATTTTTCCCTTTTTAGAACACCAATAATTTAGCTTAAGTTTACTATAATATTGAGAAATTATTGAACAGTTACCATGTCCTTCTTATATAGAAAGGGAGGCAGTGTGTTTATTGAAAACAGCATGGGCTTTGCATCTAGACAGAAAGAAGAACTTAATTCTAATCCTGGCTCTGCCACATCCTAGTTCTGTGGCTTTAGATGTAACTCACTTTCCTCATCTGAAAAGCAAAGGCAGTAATACCTAAATCACAGGGTTGATGTAAGGAGAAGATATTTCGTTAATACCTAACATAGTGGCTGGGACAGAGTAGCCACACAACGTCTCAGCTGAGTGGACTGTGGGTGGATACTTACCCAAGTTAGGCTAATCAGTTTTCTCCCCTGAGAATTTGTCCTCATTCTCAGGGGAGAGAACACACACACACACACACACACACACACACACACACACTCTTGCTGCTGTTGTGGGAAATGCAGGTATACCAAGGCTTAGTCTGCTCCAAAGGGAACTGGCAGGATGAAGGATCCTGGGCCAGGCTCCTACAGAAAGGGAATCATCTAGTTTAAAAAGTTGAAAATAGAGCTACCATACGATCCAGCAATTGCACTACTGGGTATTTACCCCAAAGATACAAATGTAGGGATCCAAAGGGGTATGGGCACCCCGATGTTTATAGCAGCAATGTCCACAATAGCCAAACTGTGGGAAGAGCCAAGATGTCCATCGACAGATGAATGGATAAAGAAGATGTGGTATATATACAATGGAATATTATGCAGCCATCAAAAGGAATGAGATCTTGCCATTTGCAACGACGTGGATGGAACTGGAGGGTGTTATGCTGAGCGAAGTAAGTCAATCAGAGAAAGACATGTATCATATGACCTCACTGATATGAGGAATTCTTAATCTCAGGAAACAAACTGAGGGTTGCTGGAGTGGTGGGGGGTGGGAGGGATGGGGTGGCTGGGTGATAGACATTGGGGAGGGTATGTGCTATGGTGAGCGCTGTGACCTGTGTAAGACTGTTGAATCTCAGATCTGTACCTCTGAAACAAATAATGCAATATATGTTAAAAAAAAAAAAAGATAGTAGGAGGGGAAGAATGAAGGGGGGGAAATCGGAGGGGGAGATGAACCATGAGAGACTATGGACTCTGAAAAACAAACTGAGGGTTCTAGAGGGGAGGGGTGTGGGGGGATGGGTTAGCCTGGTGATGGGTATTAAAGAGGGCACATATTGAATGGAGCACTGGTGTTATACGTAAACAATGAATCATGGAACACTACATCAAAAACTAATGATGTAATGTATGGTGATTAACATAACAATAAAAAATTAAAAAAAAAAGAAAATTACACAAATGTATGTTTTACCAGACAGCAGTGGCTCTCTTGGGTAAAATCTAAGAATTTAAGATGGTCAGGAGTCCTGTACATGTTAAGGAGACTTAGCCTCCCCTGCCTCACCCTAATCCTGGCCTTGCTTGATCCTGTCTTTACTGAACATTTTGAAATATGTTCACCATGGATGTTGGGGATTCATTTTGATTTTTAAAAATATTGCATTAAGATCTTTATCTTCATCATGCAGTTTTTGGCGATCCCTTAAATTGTGTACTGAGGGGCGCCTGGGTGGCTCAGTCGTTAGGCGTCTGCCTTTGGCTCGGGTCATGATCCCAGGGTCCTGGGATTGAGTCCCACATCGGGCTCCCTGCTCGGCAGGAAGCCTGCTTCTCCCTCTCCCACTCCCCCTGCTTGTGTTACTGCTCTTGCTGTCTCTCTCTCTCTGTCAAATAAATAAAATCTTTAAAAAAAAAAAATTGTGTACTGAGGTGAGTGCCTCATTTGCCTCACCTTCGTCAAGACAAACTCTCCAGATCCCCCAAGCTTCTCTGTTTCCTTGGATGTGTCATTAAGACCCGAGGAGAAGGGTAGAGTCAAGGTGTCATTCATTCTTCAAGATAAATTGCGGTGGAGAGTGGGAGACCAGAAACCCTCCAAGCTTGGCTAACCACTAAATCTTTTGTTTGGATTCAAATGTGCTTCATGCCTCCCCCACCCCCAGGCAGATTTATTTCCATATTTTCCTTTTTGATAAGCTAACTGCTGCTCTTTGAGCACATATCAGTTTAGTGCATTGGAGAGGATGAACGGCACTGTGGGGTAAGAGGCTGGTTGCAGTGAGGAAACTAACCGGATAGTGCAAAGTGGGTTGAGAAATAATAGCAGTTCATTTCTTTTAACCACACCACATAGATTAAGTGGTTTAATTTCATTTAATCCTCACCATGCCGATATGCAGTAAATACTACTATAACCCCCATTCTGTAAATGAGGAAATCGAAGCTTAGGGGAAGTGTAAAACTTGTCTAAGCTCAGGCAGCTAGTAAGGGGTGGAGCTGGGTGTTACACCCGGGACGGTCATACTCCGCAGCTTGAGTCATGTTATACAGCCTTCTGGCTGAGAGCTGACTGGGTGGAGGTAATGACACTCGGAAATAAGAGGCAAACACAGGCAAGGCGGTGTGCAGCTGAACGTTAGGAGCAGAGAATCCTTCCCGTTCTCTTCACTGGGTGGACCAAAAACACAGACTCCTTTCATCAAGGGAACCCGAAGCAAACGCTTGGACATCAGCTCAGGATGCCTTCAAACTACAAAGAAAAAGGCATTGAACTCTGGAAAACAGTATGGACGTTCCTCAAAAAGTTGAAAATAGAGCTACCATATGACCCAGCAATTGCACTACTGGGTAGTTACCCCAAAGATACAAATGTAGGGATCCAAAGGGGTACATGCACCCCGATGTTTATAGCAGCAATGTCCACAATAGCCAAACTGTGGAAAGAGCCAAGATGTCCATTGACAGATGAATGGATAAAGAAGATGTGGTATATATACAATGGAATATTATGCAGCCATCTAAAGGAATGAGATCTTGCCATTTGCAACGACGTGGATGGAACTGGAGAGTATTATGCTGAGCGAAGTAAGTCAGAGACAGACATGTATCATATGACCTCACTGATATGAGGAATTCTTAATCTCAGGATACAAACTAAGGGTTGCTGGAGTGGTGGGGGTGGGAGGGATGGGGTGGCTGGATGATAGACATTGGGGAAGGTATGTGCTATGGTGAGTGCTGTGAATTGTGTAAGACTGATGAATCACAGACCTGTAGCTCTGAAACAAATAATACATGATATGTTAAAAAAAGAAGAAGAAGAAGAAGATAGTAGGAAGGGAAAAATGAAGGGGGGCGGGAATCAGAGGGGGAGACAAACCATGAGAGACTATGGACCTGAGAAACAAACTGAGGGTTCTAGAGGGGAGGGGGGGAGGGGGGA
>NW_022589711.1:57451487-57462708 GCF_004348235.1 Phoca vitulina | reverse complement strand
AGCCGGGGGATGGGTATTAAAGAGGGCACATACTGCATGGAGCACTGGGTGTTAGACGCAAACAATGAATCATGGAACACTACATCAAAAACTAATGATGTAATGTATGGTGATTAACATAACATAATAAAAAAAAAAAGAAAAAGGCACTGATTGTTTTCCGTGAGCACATGGTCTTAACGGGTCCCTACCTGCCCTGGTGGGGATTAGCTTAGTTAAAAAGCCTCAGGTTTTGTTTCCACCCAGAATATAGCTGCCCATTTTAGCTTCTCCTGTTGGGTCACTTTAAACTTCTTATTTTTCCTTGAAGTAAACTTTCTATGAAGTATAACATATATATTATATATCATAATATATAATATTATTTATAATAATTATATATAATTTGTATTAATTTAAAAATATTTTATATTAATAATTTAAATATATTTTATATTAATAATTATATATTATATATCTATATATAAGATTTGTATTATATTTCATATATATACAAATATTTGTGTATATTTGTATATATACATGTATATACATACATGCATAGATATGTATATGTACATATATATTATATATATATAAAGGTGCACGCATCTTAACTGCACAGCTTGATACATTTTCACAAAATGAACATTATCAGCCCTGCAGAAGGCCCTGTTAAGCTCCTTTGGGTCACTATCCTGCAAAGTAACTACTATTCTGATGTCTATCACCGTAGATTAATTTTTCCTTTTAAATTTTATGTAAACTGAATCATATGATAGTTGTTCCTTTACTCTTTTGTTCCACATTTAATTTGTGAGATGCTTCCAGGGTGCATGTTGGAAGAGTTTGTTTATTCTTGTTGTTGGGCGGCATGCTGGTGTGCGAATCTGCCACACTTTATCCAGTGTACTCTAGATGGACAACTGGGTTGTTGCCAACTTTTGGCTATCACGAACAGTGCTGCTGTGTCCTTATAGACTTTTAGGTTTTTTTTCAGTCAATCGTTAGAATGTGCATGTCATAGCTGTAAGGAAAACGTGAGTGTGATACCGTCATGTTATGCCCAGTCCTTGGGCTCCAACACCAACATATTGTGTAAAAGCCTTCAGTAGTCTTAGGCTCTGTGTGTGTGAGTGTGTGTGTGTGTGTGTGTGTTGTGTGTGTAATTATTTTTCTTTACAACCTGGAATCACAGTTCTCTGTTCTATTGATATCATATAACTTTATGTTGTATTTTCCCATATTATGAAAATTCTTAGAAAATGTAATTTTTAATGGAGATATACCATTCTGTCCTATGGTTATGCCATAATTTATTTAACTGATTCCCTAGTGGCAAATATTTAGATTGTGTCCAGTTCGTTTCAATTCAAATAATGCTACGGATAAACTGCCTTGAATATAAATCTTTGTCTCTTTTGCATGTTTGCTTGGAATGGTATTGAGAATTCTCCACCCAGCTAGTGTAGGATTGTGTGTAGTTTAGAATGGCAGAGACACTGTGTATCTTTCTTATGATATATCTGACTGTATTCCATTAGTATATTTATCTTAGGAAAGAGAACATACTAGGAACCTCTTTTGAAAATAAAATTGTATGAGGAATCTCAAAATAAAATCTTTAACCCACTAAGAGTAGGGTTGCTCAGTTGAATCTGGGGCAGGGTCTGGCACCCTGCTCATTTGGATACCTTTTGCCTCAAGCCTCTCCCATCCTTCCTCTCTATGACTTCTGCAAAGGTGCCTCTGAAACCTAGTCTGAAAACCAATGTGGGGAGCCAGGGGGACACCTTCTGATGCAGCTACTACAGCAGCTCTACTCTGAATAGTGGAGCTCAACTTCTTTTAGTGAACTTTCTTCCTGATCCTTCCTGTGTTTCTTCTCTCCTTGACCCTGCAGGAGCTGAGAATGCCTCTGTGACCAGGGCCATTTTGGAGCAAAAAGTTGGCTGGGAGAGCACTGACCAAGTTTGTGATTCCACCAAATGCACTGGCGCTCTGGAACCTTGGTGCCCAGGTGGTAAAAAGAGACCTGAATGATGAAGTAGATGCTGCCTTAAAAGGTGCCTAGGGGGCCTTTGTCATGACCAACTTCTGGGACCATCTCAGCCAAGAGACTGAGAGAAAGAAGCATGTCAGGTGGCAACCACCTCTGAGGTCTTTCCTTTCATCCTCCCTGGCTGCTCTGCCCTCCCTGGAAGAGGGGAGGCCTTCTGTCTGGGCAAAAATATAGACCTCACTCCACTATATCCCACTGGCATTTATGAAATACATGTACTTTGGGTGCTTGGTAGAGGTGTCTTTGATTGTGAAATCAGGGTTATGTGTCGCTTGTCCAAATCTCCAGACCTCAGATACTTGAGAGGAACCATGTAATGGAATCTGTCATTAGATTCTCTGGTTCCCATTTGCTTGTAGATGGAATACGAGGGGTGGAAGGAAGGACACCCCACATATTAAGGTTACCCTGAGAATGGAATGGGAAGAACAAAAGTGTAATGAGTATATTCACACTTCTGGCAGAGAATTTGGGGATGAATCAGTAACAGGTACACAGAAAAAGAAATTAACAAGCAAATAAGCCCACAACGATTAACTCCTGGGAAAACCAAAGTTTGTAGAAAAAGCAAATGTAACCATAGAATGTCACATGGCTCAGCTTCAGCTGTGTGTAAGCCCTGATTATTGATCCAACCCCACAGTTACGGCGCTGGGAGGATGAACAAGAGGAAATTGTGTATACGTGCAGTGGTGATGGCTGTGGACAGTGTGTGTGAGAGAGACATGGAGAGAGAACGCTAGAAATGAGAACTCAGCTTTCATAGTAGGAATTTAGGAAACGATATCATAAACTGAAAAAAATCAAGACTTAGCCGAGTTAATATGTTATTTAGGAATAATGAAACAGCTAAGAGATGAAAATGGTTACTTCTGGAGAGCAGTTATCAGCACTGGGGCTCAGGGAACTGCTTTGTCATTATAAGATTTACTTTTGCCCCCTTAATGGTACTATTTGAAAATGATATAGATGTATAAACTAGAAAAAATATGAAAATTGGATTTTAAAAATATAATAGATGGGCTCAGCCTCTTGCAGAAGTAGCACAATTCAAAAAATTAAGAGCAGGATTGAGCCGTTTAAGGAATGTCTGTTAAATGAGTTCCACCATTTACAGCTTGTCTTTTAGTGATAAACTTTGGGTGGGCTTATTTTAGGAACTCTGGGTTCTAATTCAGATCTTCACTCACTATGGAACTGAGGGGCACAAGTCACTTCTCTGCCTCACTTTCTGCATCTACTAACCCAGATTACTGATGTCTTCTCTGCCTGCTACATGGGTTTTGTAAGGGGACGAAAGAAGACAGTCAAAATAAAGAAGGAAGAAAGAGTAAAAGAGAAAGAGAAATGAAGGTGCTTTGGAAAATTTGGAACTAAAAACACAAAAAAGAGAAGATAGATATATTTGTCTGTAAGTATATATTTTATACATACAAATTTTACGTATTTAATAAATTGTATAAACAAACTGTAAAGTGTATAATATACCTATATCTCCCTCAATTATGCCCTCCATATCCAAATGATGTGCAGATAGACTCCATTAGCCAAAAACCATATTTTATATATGTAAATGTGGCAATCGACCATAAAGACACTGAGAGCCAGAGGGAGGGGCCAATTTGGACTGTTCCCACCAGGTTGCCTCTCAGCTTCCCAGAGGTCCCTGGAATTCCTTCTTCTCAGCTCCCCTCCCCTCTTTCCTGTTCTACTCCCCACCACCTCCCCAGCGTCCTAGGGTCTTCCAGCTCTAGTGGGAGCAGGCTGCGGGCTTCAGCATTTTGGCAGAGTGGAGTCTCTGCTTGCTAATTCTGGTGGTCTCTCGTAGGATACTTTAAATATATTTTGATACTGGAAAAGCTCCCTCTCCAAGGAGACCGGTAAGAACAGGAGGGGGTAGAGGGGACCCAGCAACTGTCCTCTAGTCTCTATGCAAATCTAGTCATCTATAGAAAGAATTTGTCCCTTAGGGAAAGCTCATGGCAGAGGCCGCCAAGCACCTAGGTCTGAAGCAGGTGATACACAGCAGCCTGGAGAAGGTAAAGTGCCTGAGTAGGTGGCAAATTGGAGGTGCCCCACTTTGATGGGAAGGGGGAGGTAGAGGAGTATTTCTGGTCCATTGGTGTCCCCATGACCAGTGTCTGTCTGCATGGCAGCCTTTTGGAAAACTTGCTCACCGTGTGGAAGGCCGTGATTACGACACCTTAAGCAAATGGAAGGTTGCAATGATTTCTTTTCCGTCTTTTTTTTTTTTTTTTAAGTAAGCTCTGTGCCCAACACTGGGCTCAAACTCACGACTCCGAGATCAAGGGTCACAAGCTCTACCGACTGAGGCAGCCAGGTGTTCCTGGAAGGTTGCAGTTCGAGTTAGCCAGACACCTGCTGTCCTCCCCTTCTCTCCTGCCTCTTTCCCTGGCTTCCTCTCTTCAGTGGACAATGATATTTGAGTGCTTCCTATGTGCTTAGCTCTGTGTGAAGTGCTGAGAGGGATAGCAGATTGTCGTGGACTTCACAGAGAACGGGATCTTGGACTGAGCACACAAAGGGTTACATTTCCAATCTTGACATACTGATGCTCCTTCTATAAGTAGTTAGCTTTGTGACCTCAAGCCTAAGCTTTCTCATGTCTGATGGGAAAGTTGGACAAGATGACTTCTAGCTCATCCACCTGACCTTCTGTGGCAGCAGGGAAAGCAACCTCCTCTTGACCTGGGCCCCACGGTCAGAATCCCTCGAGGAACCCTGGCTCCCCAGCGGCAGGTTCCCAGCCCTGCCTGCAGAGCCTGATTCCACAGGTCTGGGCTGGGGCCTGGGAGGCTGTAGTTTTAACGAGGACTCCTGGGAATTCCAATGCTGCCAGTCCCCTGGCTGGCATCCCTTTGGGGACATTTTCTTTGCCCACAGTCCGAGGTGGCTCTGGGGCATGGAGGGAAGACTGCAGTATCAGTGGTAGCAACTTAGCCTTTCTTCCTTGGCACATCATTAAGACTCTTCAGAAGCATAACTGGTAGCAGGCAGTGTAGACCTGAGCTAGAGCCAGGAGCACCTCCCCTGCCCCGTAGGCAACTCCGGTCATAGTTCAACAAATGACTAGATAAGTCTATAAATGTGGCACATCTCTTCACCCCTCTTTCTTCCCAAGCCTCTACCAAGTTTCAGAAGCCAGCTCACCTGACACTTCCTGGATGGGCCCTCAGTGAAAAGATGATGCCTTTTACTTCTGCTAGTACCCAGTCCTATTAGAGGCCCCAAAGTCTGTAAAGCCCAGCGTCAGGTATCCCCAAATCTCACCCCCCACTATAGGAATAAGTAACATTTACTAAGCACTTACTAGGTACCCGGCACTGTGCTGTCTCCATTTTACAGATGAGGAAGCTGAGGGACAGATATACTAAGTAACTTCCCCAAGATCACGAAGGCAAAACCAGGACTTAAACCCAGGCACTTTGGCTCCGGAGCCATATTCTTTATCATTGTCCCACAGCTGCTTTTAAGCTTGGCCCAAGAATGTCAACCCTGAAGTAAAAACCAATCTCAAAGTCAGAACAGACTTGACTCTGAGTGCCTCAAAAGGCTCCAGCTGCTTGACAAATACAAAATATAATTTAATCCAAGGAATGAGCAGACATTTTGCCTAGAAGTTCTAATCTAAGGAAGTGAATTTTGCTACAAAAGACAAAATATGCTATTTAGTCCCTGGCTGCTAAGCCTGAGGTCACTTTTACTGGAATGACAATCAGGGGCCATGATTCTTGTCTTCGCTGTTTGCCTTCTAGCTGACTGGGTGAGTCAATAGACTCAATAGACTTAGTTTCTTCATTAAAAAACAAAAGCGTGCTGGGGTTAGGTCATGTCTACACTGGGTTCTTGCCTGGGATTCTGGGAATCTATGAGAGGCTGTATCAGGGCACTGGGTTTGGAGATGAGGGTTTGAACCCACTTCTGCTACTTGCTGGCTGAGTGACCTCAGGCAAATCAGGTTGTTTGGAGGATCAAACTAGCCAATATGTTTGTCGATTTGCCAGTCCCTTGTTGAGGAATCAGTAATAAACAGACAGTGCTCTGCCCTCGTGAAGCTCATATTCTGGTAGAGATGACAGATAATAAACATACTAGAGAAGTAAAATATATTGTATGTGAGAAGGTGACAGTGCTATAGAAAAACCAGGGCAGGGTGAGTATATGTGGAGAGATAGCAGGAAGGAGAGGATGTGAGATTTAAATGAGACAACTGGTGGGTCTCCTGGAGAAGGCGACATCTGAGCACCTTCTGATGGAGGTAAATAATGGGCTCTGTGAATATTCAGGGCAAGAGGTTTTTGGGCAAAGAGAATAGCCAGTATGGCTGGATCAGAGCAAATGTGGGGGAAAGTAGGAGGTTGCTCACATGATCTGTGCTAGAGGTGACCAAAGAAGGGCAGGAGAAGGCTTCATGGAGAAGAAAGAGGCCGGGAGGTGGTCCTTGAGGCCAGTCTGGTTAAATTCTAGAATCAGCACGAGTGAACCAGAAGCTCTTTGGGGGAAGTAAGCAAATCTTGGCTCTTTCCTTATCTATCTGTGGAAGAGAGGTATCTTGGCAAGAGAGTAACTTCTCCAGCCTCAGTTTATTCATATGTTTAAAAAGGTTATCACATCAGGGCACCTGGGTGGCTCAGTCGTTAAGCGTCTGCCTTCGGCTCAGGTCATGATCTCAGGGTCCTGGGATCGAGCCCCGCATCGGGCTCCCTGCTCCGCGGGAAGCCTGCTTCTCCCTCTCCCTCTCCCCCTGCTTGTGTTCCCTCTCTGTTGTGTTTCTCTCTGTCATATAAATAAATAAAGTCTTTTTAAAAAAGTAAAAAGGTTATCTCTCTCTCCTGGGACTGTTGCAAGGATGAAGTGAGGAACACAGGGGAGGTGCCCAGCACGGGGGTCTGGCACTCAGTAAGCCCTCAGGAATGGATCAGGCTGGAATGGCCTGGCCTAGAGTGTGGCTAGGACAGACCTGTCTTTTTTTTTTTTTTTTTTTTAAGATTTTATTTATTTATTTGACAGAGAGAGAGAGAGCACGAGCACAAGCAGGGGGGAGAGGAAGGCAGAGGAAGAGGGAGAAGCAAGCTCTCCACTGAGCAGGGAGCCCAACGCGGGCTCCATCCCATCCCAGGACCCTGAGATCATGACCTGAGCCGAAGGCAGATGCTTAACCGACTGAGCCACCCAGGCACCCCAAGGACAGACCTTTCACAGAAAAGCAAGAGGAACTGATGATACTGAGCACCATTTCTCCAAGGAAGGGGAAAGAGAACAGGGTTTCTGAGAAGGAAGTGTATGTCTGTGTGTGCTTCACACAGAGTCCGTCAGAGCTGAAAGGAGGGCCCATGGCTTCTCTCAAGCTGGCAAGCATTAACCAATACGCTCTTTGCCTCTCTTGGCTGTGGTTCCCCCAGCTGTGAAATGAGACTGTTGTTTGGATGATTTCTAAAGTCCAATCCAGCACTAACATCTCTTCAGAGTAGGGGGTCCCTTCTTCCTTACAGAGTCCAAGCCTGCTTTTGTAGATAATGATTTATTGGAACACAGACACATCATTGTTTATGTATTGCCTGTGGCTGTGCTCATGATTCAGTGACATGGTTGAATAGTTGGAGACAATATGGCCCACAAGGCCTAAAATATTTACATCTAGCCCTTTAAGAAAAAGCTTGTTGATCCCTGCGGTAAAATGATTCCTGGAGTTAGGGATAGAAGTTGACTTTTGTTTTTATCTGCACCTCTTGGTCCAAGTGAGTCTTGCAGGGGTATCTAGATTCCTAATTCTTTTTTTTTTTTAAAGATTTTATTTATTTATTTGAGAGAGAGAATGAGAGACGGAGAGCACGAGAGGGAAGAGGGCAGAGGGAGAAGCAGACTCCCCGCCGAGCAGGGAGCCCGATGTGGGACTCGATCCCGGGACTCCAGGATCATGAACTGAGCCGAAGGCAGTCGCTTAACCAACTGAGCCACCCAGGCGCCCCTAGATTCCTAATTCTGCCTCAGGTACTGGAAGCAAGGGATTTCTTTTTTCTGGAGAGGGGAAGCTATTGTAGCTGTCAATCGAGCCACAAAACCACATGTGGGGAATCTCACTAAAAACCACACACAATTTCCTGGAGAAAATACGTTACTCCCAACCCCATGCAAAAAATGGACTTCTGAGGTGATCTGCCAAGTCGGCTGTACCTGGGTACAAATCTACTTCTCCGTGACTGACCTCTCTCCCAGGGCATTTGCATCTCGGTCTTATATTCAATTTGTGTTGCGGGGTTTGAGTTCTGTAAGGAAGAAGGGGAGAAAAGCGAAGGAGTGTGAGCATGCGGTGTGAGTGTGTGCGTGTGTGAGTGTGTGTGTGTGTTCATTCTCAGAGGACTGAGTAGACATTATTTTGGAGGGCCCAGGACCTTCCGAGCATCTTTCAACTGTATACCTGGTGCCTGACTGTTCTTGGTACACCAAGTTGTTTCACAATGCAGCGGAAACTTCTCTGGCACCGAAAGCTTGAGGGCATTAGAGGCTGGGTTTTCTACAGAGTGGTTGATGCTGTTCTTAGTAACTTGGCTGACTTGAAGACGCTCTCCACTGTCTAGAGGGGGAAGGATGCATGTGGCCACAAGGTGGCACTCCAGCCCTGGAAGTCTGACTCTCTCCCCAGTCTGGTCAGAGGAGGCCTTTGGCTTAATTAACTTCAGTGAATGCCCGCCTCAGAGCAAACTCCCATTAGCGATGCTGGTCTGGCTGAAACTGTCTGTCTAATCCCAAAAGGAACACGGTTCTCTCAGGAACTGAGACACAACAGAACAAATCTCCTTCCTTCCAAAATCTGCAGAAAAGAATCTCTTATTTGACTGAGGGATATTAGTAATCCAAATTACAGGATGAGAGAGTGACCCAAGGAGACAAGAAGTCATCTTTCAAGCTTCTCATATAGTGTTCTATTTCTAAACTCACTAAAATTTTAATTTTTTTCTGCTTTCAAAAATAACAATGCTTTCTGCAGACAACTCAGAAAATACAGAAAATTGTAAAAAAGAAAATAAAAATCACATCGTTTGATTTTTCAGAGATAGCAACTGTTAAGATTTGGCACATTTTCTTCTAGTCTTTCCCCAGTGTATTTATGTAATAAAATTAAAATAGCACATATGTACCATTTTGTATCTGTTTTTTTCACTTAACATTATATTATGTGCGTTTTTCTATTCTGTTAAACTTCTTCGAAAACATTAATTCTAATAGCAGCATAATATTCTTAGAGAAAATGTATCAACATTTATTTTATCATTCCTTTTTTTCTGGACATGTAATTTGTTATTGATTTTTCATTATTATAAAAATGGCACATGACGATCTCTGTTTTATATAAGTTGTTTGTGTCTGTCACATTTTTTAAAGCCAAGTGGCATAGCAAGGTGAGAGTTTATTTCTGGAGACTAAAGACAGATTACACTGGATCCAATAGTTAGAAATGGTCTTTGCTGGTTCAGGTGGGGCATCTATGGTTTTGTTAGTGTCAGAAGGGACTCAGGGGGGTGGATTTTGTGGAAGGTAACAGAAGGTGGCTCAGTAGGTATGTGATCAGCAGCATTTCTGTTTGGGCCTGGCCCTGGCAGAGGTTGGGATGGTCAAAATGCTCGTTTCTAACCAAGGAGGGGAGTGATGATGGAAGGGACGCCAGACAGAAGGAAGGGGAGAGAGCCCAGTGCCAGAGTCAGGGAGCCTTGATGCTGCACAGAGGGCTCGGTGGGTGGACTGCCTCAGAGGGCTGCCTGATTAATTCCATGAGGACATGTCTGTGGAAGCCGGTCAGGTGAGGGGGGTACAGATCCACAGTACCTTATCCAGAACACTTGGGGCAGGAATGATTTAGCTTTTAGGATCTTCCAGCAATTTTAGATAAGTTATGGTCTACGTGTATTATGTAATATCACCAGCAGGGGCTGGGGCAGGAAACTGTCATCAACACATCAATATCTCTGCAGAAAAATATATGACTATTTCCACTAAATGGGATTACTGAACACCATAAATAACTTCACATAAGTTCAGATCAGGTTTTGCTACCAAATTAGTTGAGAAAAGTCAGTGTGCTGCCTAGTCGCTCATAAAGAATGTTGAGAGTATCTTGGGTTTTAGAGGTAGGCCAAAGAATTGTGGACCTGTCTCATCACTAAGGGGAATAATTTCATTTCAAACTATTTTAAATGTGGGCTACAGCATTCCCTGTCTTTTAACTTGTTCTTAAAAGATCACCCCCCAAAGCCTATGGGAAGCTGGGATTTCCTGCAGCAGAGGAAATGGCCAGCATGTGCCGTGTCTCTCAAACGAAGCCAGATCGTGATGCCAGGCTCCCCCCCAGACTAAACCCCAAAGTCCAAACCTTCAGCTAGCTTATCTCAGAGAACCAGAGAGCCTTGAAGGGCATTTAAACTGTTCATACAGGCCCCCGACCAAACAACCCTCTTCTTCCCTGATCCTGGTCCTCTTTACAGCACAGCATCTACATTTATGGAAGAGATAATGTCAGAACACAGTTGCTGGAACGCCAAAGGTGTCCCTGTGGTTCTCTTCTCAGTAGGAACACTGCAGTGGTGATCCGACACAGTACTTTCACTCACACATAACTTTCCAGCTGGTGTTCAGGGTGGTATCCCCATTGGGTTAAGTGAGAAGCCCCAAACCTATCACCTTTTGTAGCCCCCCCCCCCCCCCCCCCCCCACAGCAGTCAAATTGCCTCAAAAGGCTCTGGCCTGAGGAATTTGAAGCTTCTTCCCTCACATGAGTTGGGGGCCATTCAGCGTTCTCCTGCAGAATGACTCTGAACCCTGGTTCTGAAACTCTCCCGACGCAGCTCCAGCTTCTCCAAGTGCACCGTCACATTCTCAATGAACTTTTAAGTAGCTTTAATTTCTTAAATTAAAAATTCTTTGTAGAGGGGCACCTGGGTGGGTGGCTCAGCCGGGTAAGCGTCTGCCTTCGGCTCAGGTCATGATCCCAGGATCCTGGGATCAAGTCCCACGTCCAGCTCTCTGCTCGGTGGGAGCCTGCTTCTCCCTCTCCCTCTGCCTGCCTCTCCCCCTGCTTGTGCTCTCTCTCCCTCTCTCTGTCAAATAAATAAATAAATTCCTTTTTTTTTTTTAAATTTTTTTATTGTTATGTTAATCCCCATA
>NW_022589711.1:57449510-57451387 GCF_004348235.1 Phoca vitulina | reverse complement strand
TTTTTTTTTTTTTTAATTTTTTTATTGTTATGTTAATCCCCATACATTACATCATTAGTTTTAGATATAGTGTTCCATGATTCATTGTTTGTGCATAACACCCAGTGCTCCATGCAGAACGTGCCCTCCTCAATACCCATCACCAGGCTAACCCATCCTCCCACCCCCCTCCCCTCTAGAACCCTCAGTTTGTTTTTCAGAGTCCATCGTCTCTCATGGTTCTTCTCCCCTCCGATTTCCCCCCCTTCATTCTTCCCCTCCTGCTACATTCTTCTTCTTCTTTTTTTCTTTCTTAACATATATTGCATTATTTGTTTCAGAGGTACAGATCTGAGATTCAACAGTCTTGCACAATTCACAGCACTTACCAGAACACACACCCTCCCCAGTGTCCATCACCCAGTCACCCCATCCCTCCCACCCCCCGCCCCACTCCAGCAACCCTCATTTTGGTTCCTGAGATTAAGAATTCCCCCTATCCGTGGGGTCATACGATACATATCTTTCTCTGTTTGACTTATTTCGCTCAGCATAATACCCTCCAATTCTATCCACATCGTTGCAAATGGCAAGATCATATTCCTTTTGATGGCTGCATAATATTCCATTGTATATATATACCACATCTTCTTTATCCATTCATCTGTTGATGGACATCTTGGCTCTTTCCACAGTTTGGCTATTGTGGACATTTACAGCATTGATTCTTGGTGTTAGTAGCCTGGTAGGCGAATGAGCTGCAGCTCGGATTCCTTACAGGCTTGTTTCTTCCCAGTCAGTGTCGAGCACATAGCATTCCAAGCACACATGGAGCCGTAGTGTTAGCTTCAGGTAGCAAGAGCTGAGTCCAGAGGTGCCTTCTGCCCGGACCTATTTCTCCCTTGGTTTCACGTATGGAACCCGTTCCCCAGGCTCTCAGCCACGGTACTCCGTGTAATGCTTCCTCCGTCTAGAGGTCGACGGTAGCTAAAGCACGGTTTCTCTACAGTGTTGTTTCTTCGAGTTAGAACGCTAGCTATTAGACCTCCATTCAAAATTGGGGCCGCAGTGCTGGCTTCACGAAATAAGTGAGGAGTCGTGTGCTGCCTTCTGCAGCTGCCTGAGGCTCCCTCCAAATTAGGTTTGCCACTCCCTTGCAGTGCTCTCACGCACACACACAAAAGAAGCTTCCACCCTCAGGAGCAGCTGTTTTAGCTGAAGCACAGATTCTGTACTGAGTTTTTCTTTCGAGTTAGGTGGTTGTGTTTCAGCCAGCACACACCCATGGGGCAACGGAACTAGCCCCATAACCATGTAGTGAGTTGAGAGCTGCCCTATGTACCGGCCTCTCTCTCCCCCGATATTACGAAATGGAAACCGTCCCCAGGCTCTCAGCCACAGTACACCCTAAACTGCTTCGCCCACAGAGAGGTCGACGGTAGCTAAAGCACGGTTTCTCTACAGTGTTTTTTCTCCGAGTTAGAAAGCTAGCTATTAGACTTCCATGCAAAAGTGGGGCCGCAGTACTAGCTTCATGGAGCAAGTGGGGAGTCGTGTTCTGGCTTCTTCCGGGGCCTGGGTCTCACAAGGAAAATGGTTTTGGACTCCCTTGCAGTGCGCTCACGCATGCACACAGCAAAATGCGTCCACCCTGAGGCATGGCTCTTTTAGCCGAAGCAGGAATTCCCTACAGAGTTGTTCCTTTCAGTTAGGTGGTTGGCTTTAGGCCTGCAGGCACCCCCGGGGCAAGGGTACTAGCCTCATCAACCAGAGGTGACTTGAGAGCTGCCTTCCGCACCGGCCTGTTTCTCACTCCATTTCACGTCTGGGACCCTTTGCCCGGTCTCTCGTACACGAGCAGTGTCAAATTCCTCCTGCTTCAGGAACGGCAATGTTAA
>NW_022589711.1:57419104-57419510 GCF_004348235.1 Phoca vitulina | reverse complement strand
AATTTTTTTATTGTTATGTTAATCCCCATACATTACATCATTAGTTTTAGATATAGTGTTCCATGATTCATTGTTTGTGCATAACACCCAGTGCTCCATGCAGAACGTGCCCTCCTCAATACCCATCACCAGGCTAACCCATCCTCCCACCCCCCTCCCCTCTAGAACCCTCAGTTTGTTTTTCAGAGTCCATCGTCTCTCATGGTTCTTCTCCCCTCCGATTTCCCCCCCTTCATTCTTCCCCTCCTGCTACATTCTTCTTCTTCTTTTTTTCTTTCTTAACATATATTGCATTATTTGTTTCAGAGGTACAGATCTGAGATTCAACAGTCTTGCACAATTCACAGTGCTTACCAGAACACATACCCTCCCCAGTGTCCATCACCCAGTCACCCCATCCCTCCCA